>NC_139518.1:35633408-36233408 GCF_947247035.1 Vipera ursinii
CCAAACTCATGATAACATCACATGACATCACCACCACACAACCATTCAAAAGCAAATCCGAACCCACAACGATAAAGACACACAACCACAAAACAGAAACCTAACTACAGCTGCAACATCAGCCACTTTAAACCCCTCCAAACCACACAATAAGCAAACTGACACCCACTATAAAAACATGGCACCACCACAAACACGAAGCCGAACAAAAGCAGCACAACTCACCAGCTCAGGTCTGGAGCTGACAGCTGAGACCAGCCCATCCACTCAGAACACACCCCCACCCAATCAGAACACCCCACCATTCAAAACACACTCCCACCCAATCAGAACACACTTGGTCCCCTACCCAATCAGAGCACACCTCCACAGAACACACCCCCTCTGGCAGTTTAAAAAGAGGAACAAACAGCCACATGCTTCTCCAGAAGAAGGAACAGAAGCCTGATGATGATGGATGGGATTCCATCGAAACGTTGCGCCTACACCTTTAATTCTACGCGGGGAAAAACCCGAAAAACCAAGGATCCACATACAGGCACCCGCGAAAACCTCAGAAAACATATATATATATATATATATATATGAATATATATGAATATATATATATATATATATATATATATATATATATATATATATATATATGAATATATATATATATATATATATATATATATATATATATATATATACATATATATATATATATGAATATATATATATATATATATATATATATATATATATATATATGAATATATATATATATATATAATATATATATATATATATATGAATATATATATATATATATATATATATATATATATATATATATATATGTATATATATGTATGTATGTATGTGTATATGTATATGTATATGTATATGTACATATATATATATATGGCTTTTTTTCTCATATAACGCTCAGAACAGCGTTCCGGAACCTTTTTTTGCAAAAAAACAAAAAACAAAAAACCAACAACAACCCAGCTCCCTTATTGGTTTTCCTGAGCCTATTGCAGGGCTAGCAATCCTGGCTCTTTTTTATGACTCGTGGACTTCAACTCCCAGAAATCCTGAGCCAGCCATGCTGAGGGGAAAGGGAGAGGTTTCCAAACTGAGCCATGCTGGCTCAGGAATTCTGGGAGTTGAAGTCCTTGAGTCATAAAAGATCCTGCACTAGAGGAGGACATTAAAATTATTTACAGGATTACTTCTTTAGGAATTAAACTTTTAGAATTTAAAACAGCTAATTCAGAAAAGCCAACAGGAAAGAACCTCACATTTTTCATCTGCTTCTGTCTTTTGGAAGGTAAAATTAGGTAACAAAATAATCTATTTCTTATGTTAACATCTCTGCAATGAAATCAAAGGTAACAGAAAAGAAATGAGAAACATTTTTCTCAATGTAATATGTCTAATTTAGCTGATTCTAGAAAAAATAGTATCTTTTGTACACTCTTGAAAACTATTTTGAATCTAAACAATTCTTAAGAATGAAATATTCTTAATTTGGACTTTACTTTTACTGTTTGGACTGTTGTGTGTTTTGAAAAATAGATTATTTAGAATCTAGTTATGTTGCACTTCAGTCTTTAAATAATTAACCTAGTATATACATAACAATATATGATGTTTTCCCTGGTGAGCTTAACATCAATAAAAACATTTATTAAAAAGGCTAAAATAATTTCTAGGGGTATTATCTGTATAGTAAAATTTTGGACAAGCAGTGATCATGTTACATATGTGCATAAGCGTAGTCAGTAGCATATGCCTTTTTAAAAATATCAAACATGCAAAGAAACAAAAATAAGTCCAAAATATTTGTATTACATCCAGAAATGCCAACTTTGCAACCAATATTTCTCATCCATAACTATGGCACCCTAAGGATACCTGCATATATGCAAATGTTTCTCTGGGATCAGTAATGCAACAGGGATTGCTTTTTCATTCCAGTAACATATACCTAAAAGCAGTTTACTGCATTTGGCAATTGTACTAAAAAAATCTCATTCATTTAATTTGAAATCAAGTAAAAATTGATTTAATATTATTTTATTAAAACAAATTAATGGCAATTCTTTTATAAAAAGTTGTCTCAAACAAAATGAGTTTGACATGCCTGCTCTAGCTAGTTGAATGCTCCAAAATAAATTCTAGACCAGGCCTGTACATGCAGCCTCCCAAGCACCCTTAGACAGAGCACAGACTTTTTTTTTAAAGTAATAAAATCACCGCCACTGCCCTGAAAGTCATGTTGCCTAGTGTCTCCATGGCTTACCATGACCACAAGCTCCAACACTGTAGAGGCCCTCTAGTCACCAAATCATTCATTAGCCCACCAGCATTCCTTTGCAGACCACAAAGATTTTTAATTTATCAGTGTGGGCCTTTCCTTTCTACAAGTTAATAATAATAATTAATAATAATAAGTTGGAAGGGAACTTGGAGGTCATCTAGTCCAACCCCCTGCTCAGGCAGGAAACCCTATACCATTTCAGACAAATGGCTGGCCGGTCTCTTCTTCAAAACCTCCAGTGTTGGAGCTTTCACCACTTCTGGAGGCAGGTTGTTCCACTGGTTAGTTGTTCTAACTGTCAGGAAGTTTCTCCTTAGTTCTAGGTTGCTTCTCTCCTTGACTAGTTTCCATCCGTTGCTTCTTGTCCTGCCTCCTGGTGCTTTGGAGAAGAGCTTGACTCCCTCTTCTTTGGGGCAGCCCCTAAGATATTGGAACACTGCTATCATGTCACCCCTCACCTTCTCTTCATTAAAGATTTGGATGAGGGGATAGATGGGGAACTCATCAAATTTGCAGACGACACCAAGCTGGCAGGAATAGCCAATACTCCAGAAGATAGGCTTCAAATACAGGAGGATCTGGACAGACTCGAACACTGGGCGTTATCTAACAAAATGAAATTCAATGGTGAAAAAAGTAAGGTTCTACATTTAGGCAGGAAAAATCAAATGCACACGTATAGTATAGGTGGTACCTTGCTCAATAGTAGTAAATGTGAGAGGGATTTCGGAGTCCTAGTAGACAGTCACTTCAATATGAGCCAGCAGTGTGCTGCAGCTGCCAAAAAAGCCAACACAGTGCTAGGCTGCATTAATAGAGGGATAGAATCAAGATCAAGTGAAGTACTAATACCACTTTACAATGCTTTGGTAAGGCCACGCCTGGAATACTGCATCCAGTTTTGGTCACCACGATGTAAAAAAGATGTCGAGACTCTACAAAGGGTACAGAGAAGAGCAACAAAGATGACTGCGGGACTGGAGGCTAAAACATATCGGGAACGGTTGCTGGAATTGGGTATGTGTAGTTTAATGAAGAGAAGGGTGAGGGGTGACATGATAGCAGTGTTCCAATATCTCAGGGGCTGCCAAAAAGAAGAGGGAGTCAAGCTATTCTCCAAAGCACCTGAAAGCAGGACAAGAAGCAATGGATGGAAACTAGTCAAGGGGAGAAGCAACCTAGAACTAAGGAGAAACTTCCTGACAGTTAGAACAATTAAGCAGTGGAACAACCTGCCTCCAGAGGTGGTGAATGCACCAATACTGGAGGTTTTTAAGAAGAGACAGGACAGCCATTTGCCTGAAATGGTATAGGGTTTCCTGCCTGAACAGGGGGTTGGACTAGATGACCTCCAAGGTCCCTTCCAACTTCTTCTTCTTCTTCTTCTTCTTCTTCTTCTTCTTCTTCTTCTTCTTCTTCTTCTTCTTCTTCTTCTTCTTCTTCTTCTTCTTCTTCTTCTTCTTCTTCTTCTTATTATTATTATTATTATTATTATTATTATTATTATTATTATTAAACTAAAGGTAAAGGTTCCCCTGCACATGCGTGCTAGTCGTTTCCGACTCTAGGGGCTGGTGCTCATCTCCGTTTCAAAGCTGAAGAGCCAGGGCTTGTCCGAGGATGTCTCCGTGGTCATGTGGCCGGCATGACTAGATGCCAAAGGTGCATGGAACGCTGTTACCTTCCCACCGTAGTGGTCCCTATTTTTCTACTTGCATTTTTACGTGCTTTCGAACTGTTAGGTTGGCAGAAGCTGGGACGAGTAACAGGCGCTCACTCTGCTACGCGGCACTTGGGATTCGACCCACCAAACTGCTGACCTTCTAATCGAGAAGCTCAGCGTCCTAACCCACTGAGCCACCGTGACCCTATTATTAAACTACACATAACCAATTCCAGCAACCGTTCCCTATATGTTTTAGCCTCCAGTCCCCCAATCATCTTTGTTGCTCTTCTCTGTACCCTTCTAGAGTCTCGACATCTTTTTTACAATGTGGTGACCAAAACTGGATGCAGTATTCCAGGTGTGGCCTTACCAAGGCATTGTAAAGTGGTATTAGTACTTCACGTGATATTGATTCTATTCCTCTGTTAATGCAGCCTAGCACTGTGTTGGCTTTTTTGGCAGCTGCAGCACACTGCTGCTCATATTGAAATGATTGTCCACTAGGACTCTGAGATCTCTCTCACAGTTACTACTGTTGAACAAGGTACCACCTATACTATACCTGTGCATTTGATTTTTCCTGCCTAAATGTAGAACCTTACTTTTTTCACCATTGAATTTCATTTTGTTAGATAGTGCCCAGTGTTTGAGTCTGTCCAGATCCTCCTGTATTTGAAGCCTATCTTCTGGAGTATTGGCTATTCCTGCCAGCTTGGTGTCGTCTGCAAATATGATGAGTTCCCCATCTATCCTTGGTGGAGCAGTGGGCTAATGCCTCCTTAAGTAACACCAGCTGCCTGCAATTAGTGCAGGTTCGCGTCCCACCAGGCTCAAGGTTGACTCAGCCTTCCATCCTTCTGAGGTAGGTAAAATGAGGACCCAGATTGTTGGGGGCAATTAAGCTGACTTTGTAATAATGCCGCTTAGGGGGTGTGTGAAAGCCCTAATAAGCAGGCATATACATAGAATGAAGGCTACTGCTAAGCTTGTAAGCTGCCCTGAGTCTTCGGAGAAGGGCGGGATATAAATGGAATAAAAATAAAATAAATAAAATAAATAAATATCCCCTCATCCAAATCGTTGATGAAGATGTTGAAGAGCTGCACAGACCTCTTCTAGATTTTCCTCTTGCCTTTCTGAGTTAACTCCTTGGTCTGTCATTGAGTAAGAATTGACTTTGTAGGGAAGCATATTATCATTTGATGTATATTTAACATATGTTCTACCTTTATTTACCAATTATATAATATTTATATGCAATCCACATGGTGAGCTTTGGGGAAACTTACAATAGAAAAAAATATATTTTTAAAATCGTAAGATTAAAACATCGCCTGGCCCGCACCGCCTCCGCTGCCCGCATTGCTCAGCCCCGCCATATAGAGTGGGCTCTCGTGCTCCCACAGCACCAGCCGCGCCGGCTCCAGCCCCAGGGAGGGGAGCCCGTCACCAACACCCTTCGCACCTGTGACTGCAGCAGCGCCGCCCCCCCCCCGCTTCCTGCGCCCGCCAAGATGAGAGTTCCGGCACCTTTTTTTTTTTAGAAAAAAAGATATCTATCTATCTATCTATCTATCTATCTATCTATCTATCTATCTATATACATATATATATATACATACATACATACACATACATACACACACACACACACATATATACATATATATAAGTTCTAGTTGCATTCACATAAATATTGTTAGTTCTAAACATTAATAGTGGCATGGATTAATGGAATTCAAGTACTACATTTACCAAAAGCCATAATTCAAAAATCTTTTAAGCTGAAGAAGGACAAAGGAAATGCACACATTAAATATGCATAGCAACATTGACATGCCTGTTAGAAAATATATCATACAGTATTAATAAAAAAATTTAGATAGCTGCAGAAACGTTGGGATCATTTGCTGTTCTCCTGTGCAAGAGATGAATCAGTACTTTAGTCCAGAACAATATTATTCAAACTTGGCTAAATTTAATGTGTAGACTTAAACTCCCAGAATTCCCCAAAATGCTGGCTGGGAAATTCTGGGAGTTGGAAGTCCACAATCTTAAAACTACCAAGTTTGAAAAACAGTGGTCTAGTAATTTTGTTTAGATAAGGGTGGAATGCTGTAGCTCTGAACAGGCATTTCCTACTTCTCAGCTAACATTACTTAACGTTTAAAGATGAAGAAATTCCAGTTGAAACAAATCTAAAGAAAAGCTATAACTAGGACAGTACCTCCACCAGCAATTTGTTTCTGGAACAATCTGGTCTCCTATTTCTAATGTGCTGACCTCACAATAGGGCACATTAACATTGTGTTGTGGGTTATCCAAAGGTTAGTTTTGATGTAATGTTTGGTTTCATTATGAATTATGGGTGTGTGCCATTTTAGGACAAGATGCAAATTGCTCTAGAGAACAATGCTCAGGTTGATCTGTGTGGACTAAGAAGTTAAACTAAGAACAAAATGTAACAATAATATTTGCTGATTTCCATTACTTTACAGTAGCACATTCAGTAATGCTACTGTACAATACTGTACAGTACTGTACATATTTCATGTTTTGAATAGGGTAGATTAAGGGAATGGGATTGCTCCATAGCCATCTACTAAAAGTTTCTTCTAATTATAGTTGGTATATGTTTAGAATAAATAAATTCTCCTATTTATCTCTCTCACCTATGACTTCTGTGAGAATGGATCTGTACCTATATTATAGCATATATAGCATTTCAGTCTTAGATGTTGACGCATTCAGTTGGAAAGTTTTTGCGCAGTAAAGATGAAAATTTAGTCAAGCTTTAATCACTCTGTCCCCAGAAATAAACAGCAGTAAATTCACACACAGCCTTTTGTTCTTCCTACATATACAGATACTATGAACAGATGTGAAGCACAGAAAGGCATGTCATTACATAACACTCTGCAAGTCAGTACAGCAAAATAGACTATTTAAAAAAACCCAACAGGAACTTGGCATTTAATTGTACATTCCTATATAAAATACTAATAAAGGAGGAAGCAAATTCCATTGGAAGTCTTCATCTTGTAATCTCACTTGATTTTATTCTTTCCCATCCTTTAAATAGCAACTGCTTGAACTTTTAAGAATTGCTTGCATGTGCATGTCACATTAGACACCCACATATACATTGTTTAAAGCTTTTATCACAACTTCTAAAGGTATGCTTATATCCGTTAATGATCAGAAAGATCATAAGTGTTGGAATAAACAGAACAGGTTTTTTTTTTAAAAAAAAACCCAGTGTGACTCATACCTAGCCAATTTTAGTAAAATACACAAAGGAAATATGAAAGTGATGGATTAGGAAGAGCAGGATGAAGTTAGCTTCCTGTATTTTATATCTTCAACAGCCAAATGCATTGCAATTGAATGATTCACCTGTTGAACCCCTTGTTTTGTTGATAAAGTAAAAGAAAAATAGAAGCAGCAAGAAATATAAAAATTCAGGTATTTAACATATTTCTGATATAACAAAGAAAATAGATAAGAATTTGATATAGATTAATGATGGGGTAGAGGCTAGAAAAATGTAATAAATAGATGCAATATGAAACTATGTTTTATATGTATCTCACATAAATATATTGAAATATTTCATCCCTATTTAAACTGTCCTTTTTCATTTCAGTTTTATAATAACATTTATAATGATTTATTGGCAAGATCACCGCAGATGAGGACTGCAGCCAAGAAATTAAAAGACGCTTGCTCTTTGGGAGGAATGCTATGGCAAATTTAGACTACACACTAAAAAACAGAAACATCACCCTGCCAACAAAAGTGCGTATAGTCAATGCCATGGTTTTACCAGTTGCAATGTATGGCAGTGAAAGTTGGACCATAAGAAAAGCTGAGCGCCAAAGAATTGAGGCCTTTGAACTCTGGTGCTGGAGAAGACTCCTGCGAGTTCCTTGGACTGCAAGGCAATCAAACCGGTCAGTCCTAGAGATCATCAACCCTGACTGCTCTTTAGAAAGCCAGATCCTGAAGTTGAAACTCAAATACTTTGGCCACCTAATGAGAAGAAAGGACTCACTGGAGTGGAGCCTAATGCTGGGAAAGATTGAGGGCAAGAGAAGAACGGGATGACAGAGAATGAGATAGCTGGATGGAGTCACTGAAGCAGTAGGCGTAAGCTTAAATGGACTCCAGAAGATGGTAGAGCACAGGAAGGCCTGGAGAAACGTCGTCCATGGGGTCGCGATGGGTCGGACACGACTTCACAACTAACAACAACAACAATTAGCAATCTCCCAGCTGAAAGTTCAGATGATTTCCTTCATGTAGAAATTAAAAATCATGTTGCTATTGGGTTTCCCAACTTTGTGATACAATTCTCTAAAATGATCAATAAATTTAGATGACTTCCCCATAATTAATAGTTAATTGTGATGAAGATTGAGGAATAAATAAATATGCCACTTACTAAAAAAATACATAACTTCCATCACACTTTCTTGATTTAGGTGTACTTTTATTAGCAATATCAGTAGACTAGTCTTCTTTAGCTTCTTTCTTACCATCTAACAAAAATTTCAATTTTGCAAGTTAAAAATGTAAAAAGGATAAAATATATTGAACTTCACTAAAATGTACACTTCTATAAACACTTCAGAGACCATGGATATACTATGAGATATCATAGTATAGATAGGAGTCACCAGCCCTCAGGAAACCAACTGCCAATCAAAAATCTTTTCAGGCTTGCTCAACTGTTTTGTCTGTGTACGCCCAAGCTCAGGCTTTTCCAGGCAAAGGGGAAGTGAGTTTTGACAGCACTCAAGCTTTATCTGTGCAAGTCTAATCAGCTGAAAAAAAGTTTACAATCTCTATTTTGTCCATGATCTCCTGGTAGACTATGAGTCACAATTTGAGAAACCTCAAATTACAGGATAGAACTTTGTGATGTACCTCATAATCCCAGGGCACCATACTTGGAAATCATGTCTTCTAGCTCCTGATAGATAGAAGGATGCAGGTAGCCTTCAACTTATGACCACAGTTCTGCCCAAAATTTCTGTTGCGAAGCAAGGCAGTTGTTATTTAGTTTTGGCCCATTTGCAACCTTTTTTTACCACAATTGTTAAGTGAATCATGCAGTTGTTAAGCAAATCTGGCTTTGCCCATTGACTTTGCTTGTTGGAAGCAGGCTGGGAAGGTTACAAATAAGTGATCACAAGTGGGACATGGCAATTGTCATAAATACACAAATACAATTGCCAAGCGCCCAAATTTTGATATGATCATAGGGATGTTGTAGTGGTCATTAAGTGTGAAAACAAGTCATAAGTCACTTTTTTCAATACCGTTGTAACTCCGAACAGTCATTAAATGAATGGTTATAAGATGAGGACTACCTGTATTTTAGCCATATACCAAATGTTACTGAGAATGAGTTGTAACTTTGAACCATTTTCCCAAGCTCAAAGGCTTTAAAGAAGTTGTTAGTGAATCTGAGTTTGTTACTGATGGTATGCAACATACTATCTATTTGTTGTTGTTGTTAACTGTGAAGTCGTGTCCGACCCATTGTGACCCATGGACAATGTTCCTCCAGACCTTCCTGTCCTCTACATACTATCTATACATACATGCATATATACGCATAAACACATTCTCAAGGCATCACATATCTCTACATAATCAGTGTGTTGGTTATGGCTTCATAAATCATCTTCTAGTTAGCTATTTTCTGTTTGTACTTCAAGTACTAGTTGAAATTCTAAACTAAGTTATCAGGAGAGAGGTGCTTCATATATTTCAGTGGTGTCAAACTCGCAACGTCACGCGACGTGTTGTGATGTATCGCGACTTTCCCATTGCTGGCAATGGGGGGGGGTGCCATTTCGGCATGATGCATCTGGCCCATGGGCCAGCAGTTTGATACCCCTCGTATATTTCATTCTCATGTTGATATTTTTAAAGCATATATCTAAAGATAATTTGATACATAAACAAAACACACAGTCATTAGAATGATAGCCTCAGGGACAAATGTTTGCTGCATGGTTGATTCAAATCCAGAGATAACTTTTTTCAGTATTAAAAAAAAGAAGCAACTGACCTGTATAAATATGAGCTCAATTGTTTCTGTATTATCCATAATAGCCCTATGAGCCCATCTGCTAAAATTCTACATAGAATTTATAAAATTCAATGGGATTTAGATAAACGTATAAAGCACCTAATAGGATCAAGAAGAACTATAATAGAGGTCTAACTTTAATAATTAATATAATAAATTATAGGTACTGAAAATGATACATGTGATCACCTATGAGGAGTTGTGTATGGAGACATAACAATCCACTGGAACTATTTAATTATATAGTGACAACAAGAACAATGTGTAGTAGCAGTATTTGTTATGAATACAAGAGTCATTATAATGTAGTGGCTGAGTTAACAGAATTGAATCAAGGTGTTCCTGACTATAGGAGCTACTGTCACTTCAAATGGATCATACCGTGTCTGAAAATAATGAAGTTTCAGCAAACAAACGAACAAGGATACAGTAGATGAAAATGTGTTACACATTACATTAGAGGTATGGAGTATCTTGATGTGGGAATGGACCAAATCCAACCTCCTCAGGACTATGCGTCTTGGGCAGCAGTTTGGCAATTTATGAAAGTAAATTCTTTGAACTGAAGCAATGAGCCAAACACTGCCCAAGAATGATGTCGTCCGAAGGAATTTTGGCATGTTTCCGAGGGAATAGAATGGTACACAATGCACTGGAACAATACGTTCCTAGACTGATGAACTTTGAAAATCTTTACATCACATCTATTTTTCTGACAAACAAAGCAAATTACATTTTGCAATTTGCAATACTTTCTGTTTTGAATAATAGAACTGATTTTCTGGCTCTGGAATAAGATATGCTGGAATCTGCTGGATCTCAAGAGGAAGGGGGTATTTCAGAGGGTAGGGGCTGCCACGGAAAAGCTTTGGTTTAAGGTGTTTTCAGGCACTTCTAGTATTTAAGGTCTGAAACAGAATGTAAATCAACAACATTGGTTTTAGTGGTAACATTTAAAATGGAGATAGCACACTAACAAAACTTCTCTTTATGGAGTGCTTATTATAATCTACAATATTTTAAGAATTGAAATCTCTTTAATTTCTTCAAATTAGTACAGCAACTAATTTTTCCCCAGCTTTGTTGTTATAAAATCTATTTAATTCCTTTCTAATTATGTTTTCCATCTATCAGGAAAATTGTGTGTTTCACATAGGGGGTCAGAAGAGTTTATGTAATTTCTGGATATCATGTTCTTCTTATTGGGACAACCACTCTTTGCTTATTTATTCCAGCTGTCCTAAGGGCAGACAAAGTACACCTCTCCAATAGGTAACTGGAATATTTCTCCTTTAGCGTTTCATCCCAACACTGTGACTAGTTGAAGATTACATGCAGTGCTTTTTTTGTAAAAGAAAAAGGTGCCGGAACTCACACATGTCATATAACCCACCTTGCCCTCCCTACAAGGTTCCATCCAAAAAAGGTGCCGGAACTCCGTTCTGAGCGTTCTATGAGAAAAAAAGCCCTGATTACATGAATTCAGGATTAACTTCCTTCTTCAAATGCCTCCTAATGAGTTCTGAACTTGTACCTTGCATTCTCTTATTATTTTATACATTGATCTAGCAAAGTACTACCCTAATATAGAACTGAAGAGGATGGAGGTGGGGGAAATTAAAGGGAAGTTTATTGTAAAGAAGCACCAGACTCTAACAAAGAACAGCTGCATACAACACCTTCTTAGAAGACTATTTCGCTCAGTGTTCCAGCAACAACAAAGCATTCAGTGTACTGAAATATGGTAATTTTAGCTCTCTATCTTGGGAGAGAATATGTTGTGATGAGTTTTGCTATCATGAGACAGCAGCTCACAAGATCAGATGCTGGGTTCCCAAATCACATGACTGCCAGGACAACAGTGTAACAGGCATCCTATAGGCCTTTTCATCATTTAGTGATCACAAGCGATAATACATCTTTGTTTTAAACAGGAAAGCTGTTCCTTTACTAGTGGAATACTTATCTTCTGCAAAATGCTGGCCATGCAAGGTAGTAAGAATTGTGATGGGAGAAATATGTTTTCTGTGATATTTTCCTGTGGTCTGGATCTAAGAAATTTTAGTCCCTGGATTTCATACACCTATAGAACTCCCTTTCTGAATTGTGAGCTACTTCTGTTACGAAGCATGCAATCAGCATGTGATCCACTATTCCATATTTTATGGTTTATAATTGGTCCTCCTAACTGGAGTGAGGCAATTTGTTTGCCAGAAAGAGAGGGGAAAAAACACATTGGGCTTTTCTAAAATATCCTAAATTCACTTAAATCAAATTGCATAATGGCTACTTTTATTGAGTTTTATAAGCAGATTATTATAGTAGAAGACTATGGTAAGCTTTTAAATAAAACAATATAATAAACTTGCACATGCTACTGTAGTTGCTCCAACTATAAAGAGACAAAACAACAGAATAGCAGAGTTGGAAGGGACTTGGGTAGTTTTCTAGTCCAAACCCCTGCTCAAATAGGAGACCTTGTATTTTTCCAAATGGTTGTCTAATCTCTTCTAAAAAACTTCCAGTGATGGAGCACCCACAATTTCTGCAGGCAAGTTGTTCCACTGATTGTTTTCACTGTCAGAAATTTCTCCTTGGTTCTAGACTGGATCTCTCCTTCCATCCATTCCTTCTTGTCCTGCCTTCTGGAGCTCTGGAAAATAGGTTGATCCTCTCTTCCTTGTGATAGCACCTCAAATGTTGGAAGGCTGTTATCATGTCATCCCAAGTCCTTTTCTTTATTAAGACTAGACATCCCCTGTTCCTGCAACTGTTCTTCATATTTTAGCCTCTAGATCCCATCATCTTTGGTACTCTTCTCTGCACTTTTTTCCCCCTAAAAGTGTTTCCAAACATAATAAGGAATGAATTCTGCAATAAGTAGCCTCAGCCCTAAGTGCTATTGGCACATCCATACCTGCCAAAGTGCTGTTTCTGAGTCTGGTTTCTATCACTGCCATAATTGGATGCTTCCTAGGCAGTCATGATCATTTGATGTTTCTCTCATGATTAAATCCGAGTGACGACATAACCTCTAAATTGGGGTGGGTGGGTGGGTGGAGTAAACTAACAACAGATACCTCTATTGTGGATTATTTCATTTATCCTTCTCTTATATAATCCAAATTGTATGGATTAAACTGTTGTGCTATGAAACTAAATACATATTGCACCAAAGAGATCTAATGAATCAGTGTCCAAAATGGTTTTGGACTCATTTTGTATGCAAGCATTTTGACTAATTATTGCAATGACAAACATTCCTCTTTACTTTTATTTTTACCAAATGAGAACCAGATGAAATGGATATGACATACTTAAATAGCCAACCACATTTTAACCTACTGTGATCTATAAACCAAGCCCATTTTGCCAGTTTATTCCTTAATGTGTCATATGAACCCAGAAAAAGTGGTGAATCAAATAAAGCCATGGTTTAACTAAGTACAAATAAATTTGAATTGAGAACACAACCAATAAAATAGATTTTATTAAAGGCTTGAGAAAAAGGAAGCAGAAGTAGCAAGAATTAAAATTAATCACCATCTAGATTCTGGAAACACTGCAAAAAAATATTAAGTTATCACACCTCTTTGAATAGTGTGGAGCCAGGCATACAAACATTTTCCCTAAGACGTATTTTCTATGGTATTACTTCTGAGCTGTATTTACTCAGAATATATGATTACAAATATGTAAATTCACTTCAATTAATAGTCCTATTTCCTTTTCCTCACAACCGATATCACAAGAAATCATTAGCACTCAAAGACTGTAGCAATCCACGTTTTCTGACTTGTATTATGAGTCCCTTCATATAGCCAATCTATGTGTTCCCTAGGAGTTGGAAATAACTTAATAGCTCTTAATCATTCATGAGCCCTTATCTGTTACTACTGATCTACAGCAAAATCTTGCTTTGACTACACCAATTGTTCTCCTTGTCTGCATGATGGTGCCCTCTTAGTTCAACCCATGAGTGAAATAGCCTTGCAAATTATCATTAGCTCTATTGGTATAAAAATAACATTTCTCCATTTATCTTTGCACTGCCCAATTCATATCTAAGATGAATAAAACCGGATATACTTTGTGACCAATTATCTTGCAGGCAAAGTCAGCTGAGCTGTTGTGGGTATAACTGGAGAGGAGTTGGGAGTGTTGATGAGTGTTGGGAATCTTAAGAATGCCCTTTTCTATCTGGTCACTTGCTAGCTTCCCCAGTTGGCCTTCCCCTCTCACCATCTGCTGTCTCCATTTACATGTCATCAAAATAACAAAGGAGAGCAGAGCAGATTTCAGTTGCAGTAATTCATTCAGGGAAGAAGAGACTATGTTTTGCATTTTCATAACAGTTAATATAATAACAATTTATTAAATCTACATGGTCCCCCACTCTGTGAATCTAGGTAATTACAATTGTTAAAACATTAAAAAAGAATAATTCAACATAATGCAATCAGCACAAGATGAAGGAATACCAATGGCAAATAAGCCCAGAGGGGAACACAAAGAAGGCACATCTGTCAATTAAAAATTAATCTTTTACCTTAAACCCTGCTTTTCCAGAAATTGAGGGATGTTGACCTGTCCTAGGCCTTTCTTGAACACATGCTGCTCTCCCTATGTGATCAGTTCCAATTACTCCTTGTTCCCATGAAGAATAGTCTGAGTTCTTTTCCCTATAAGCCTACCTAGTTACACAGTCATAATGGGGTCTATCTTTCTTCTCTCTGAGGCAATTTCTTTCTTGGTTCCATATATTATTTCAACTTTAAGGATGCTGCAATGGAGTGCAAGAGGATGAACAGGCAGATTAGCTTAATTAAGACAATGAAATGAGATCCACCCCATTTCTGCCACTGTGCCTGATTGATGGATATTTTATTACTGGCTAGTGAGAGCTGAAAAATAATAGCAAAGCTAGAGATGAAAATCATTAATTTTGCCTAAAAATAGAAGTATACTTTCAAATATTCTAATAGAAAAACCAGTACTTTAGAACAGATACAATAAGAGTAAGGTAGGGTCTAACAATGGAGACAAAAACATGGTAGCATTGTTTTGTCAGTCCAAGGATGATTAATTAATGAAAAGTGTGGATTCTTCTTTAACTTATTTACTTCTGCTTATGTCCAAATAACATTTTCCTTGCAGAAGAATCTATTTATTCATATATATGACCTTATCAAAGCAAGGTAATTTCTCTGAACAAGCTATCAAAATTATGTCCAAACATGTTACCCATCATTTACCACCTCCTGGACGAATCACAATTTTGTATCCAATAATCACACTGGCCAAAGTGAACCAAGTCGATAGGAGTAATTAAATTTAAAATCTCCCGAAGTCATGAAGCTCATGAAATAAACTGGGCCAAACACAAAGGAAATTTGTGCATTACAGTATGACACAATGTGGTTTGGTTTATGTACTAAGAGTGGTGCATGAATTCAGTCACTGTAGTTTTTAACCCTTTGTTAACATGGTTTAACTCATATCACTACCTCACAGAGAAGAGTGGAGAATCATGTAAGCTATCTTTAGTATGTACTAGACAATTTGTGACCCACAGGGTCATTGTTTCAGAGAAGCAGAATGATTGCATGTGGGCAAATAGCAGGAGTGGGAGGAACTTGACTTCCTGCTGGCTTCACCACTTCCTCGTGGAAAGCTAGAGGGAACATGAGAAATCTTCCTTCCCCTTCCCTTTCCTAGTAAGCAGCTAGGTGGTTGCTGCATTTGGGGGGAGGAAACATGTGAATGGCTGACAGTGTGAGTTCAGAGCGACTATCAGACAATGCACCATTTTTCTATTTACTTTCTCCCTATGGGATTCCCACAACCAAACACTTTGCTAGTGTGAAGGTGGCAAGGAGCATCAACAATCATATCAGTACCTTCTGGTTACCCATGGACTTGTGGAAAGCTGTCAAGGAATATTGAAAATGAGGATAACGTAACCATGGCTGGTGGGTGGCACCATACAGCAAGTACTGAAGCAGCGAAGTGGCAAAAAAAAAACAGCCCAAAATCCCCAGACTTCATTCCCTTGGGAATAGTGGATCCCAGGGTTTTGTAATCCATTCATTCTCAATTTAGTAGCCATTTGAGGTACTTTTCTTAACAAAATTTTGCCCTTTAATGCATTTCTCCCAACAGGTTACAAAGTATCAAACAGTCACAAGAGATTTAGTTATATATAGCTTATTACTGGACAAAAATAAATCCTAAACAGAAATAGTTATTGAAATTGTTATATAGATTAATGCCAAACCTCTTTACATTAGAATAGATTGCACACTGATGTTAGGAGAGGCAAACATCAGAACTGTGTTTGAAAATGGCATGATAAAGATGGTAGTTAACAGATAATTGAAGTTCTTGTGTATTAAGAGGCACAGAATGAAGAAGAGTCTGAGGAGTAACTCAAAAAAGTGAAGACAAACATGGAACCCATTAGAAAAATTCCATAGTCTGTTTAGGAGAATCCAAGGATACAAAATAATATTCAAGCCTTTAAGTCTCCCACCCATCCCACAAAAGTTTATTGTGCAAGATGATAAACAAAACAAAACAAATGAAAAATTGGCACTTCATCATAGTCTTGAAATGAGAGAGGAGGTAGCAAATATGCAGACCTTCCAATCAACAGAATCTGAAATTTATATGCTCCACTGGCTTAAAAAGGCATCACCTAGTAATTAGAAGGGATGTGGTCACAAAGAATAAAACCTCATCTTCAATACTGATCTTTTAATGTAGGACTGGTTATAGTATGGTAATTAAAAAAACAAACCAAAGTTTTATTTTAAAAAAGTTCTCAGAATGGTATTCAATATTATAAACAACTTTTTTTCATGAAGAGTTTTGGAGAATTAAGAACGTTGCATCTTATACCTTGGTTGGTTTACTGGCTGAGCCATCATTGTTTTTAATAAATAACAATTTAGTGGGTTCAATAAATTGTCATGATTCCTGGTTTGCAGACCAGTGGCTGATTATGTATTAACAATAACAAATAAAATGTTTTGTTATGTGAGAACCTAAGTTCTGAGTTAATTATACTAATGGTTTGGGTGTTAACAGGGATTTTGGAATTTCAGAGGTTTAAGTAGAATTAGAGGAAAATATTATATATGTGGTCCCCAGTTTTTTGACAAATGTAGTATCTTAAGATATAAACATCACCACTTATATAAGTCTACTGGAAAGGGAAGCCACAGAAGTAAAGACTGTGACCCCAAATTAACAGGTATAGATATCAAATTTCAAAGATGACACTACAGAGGATAGGCCTTAACATCTATATTTCATATAAACTTTAATCAATTATATAGAAATTTGACTAAATATGAAAGCAGCAAGTACAACAGTGTAAAGCAAGATTAAAATAATAAAAACAAAAAGGAGCCCAAGTTTTAATAAGTCAACTTAACACCAATTTTTATCTAAATAAAAGGCTTGTTATTTTAAAAGTAACAACGATGTTAAATCTGGTAAAATTTAGTAGGCATTTCTCCAAACTGGGAGCTATTTCTCATAAGGATCACTGCCAAGCTCAGTCTTTTACCAGCTACAAATTTAAGGCATGCTTTGTAATTATACTCCATTGAGTACACAGGTATATCATTTTGTATGGGATCGAATTCAATGTCTACGTTAATTCAGTGGCTTTGTTCGTAGAACACTCTGAGTCATGAAGTTGCCAGTTACATCTCAACGTAGGGGTTAGTTGCGCAACCTCAAAAATGACTAAGTAAACAATAAACATGGTTTTAGCTGGTCGTGGGAACACAGCCAATGCAACCTACTCCCTCCTTTCCGTCCCTCCCTCCCTCCCTCCCTCCACCCACCACAACCCCAAAAGCTACGCGATTTCTTCTCGGCGGAATCGGTTCAGTCCTTCCTCCGCTACAGCTCGAAGCGAAGGACCCAGAACCCCGCTTTCCCCTCCGCAGCCCCTGCGGCGCGGAGGCATCTGGCTTGCGGCGGATCGAACCTACCAAGAGGAACTCTCACTCCTCGCGGGTAACAGATCTTGAGAATGCCAGAAGAAAACGAAAGTAGGGGTTGCGGAGCCTGACTTCTTTCACGAGCTCCCCCGAGATTGGCTGAGACAAATGAGAAGGCGGAGAGAGCGAGAGCGAGAAGGGGCTGGTGGGAAGCTGTTTCCTAGGTAATGTTCGCCAGCGGCGCCACCATTGCTTACCCCCCCACCACCACCCTCCGCGTGTGCCTGCATCAGAGGAGTAAAAGGCTTCGCTTCCTTAGCTGGACAGCCTCTGTCGCAGCCTGAAGGCTACTTGCAGCCCAGCAGGTAGTACGTGTTACTGGCGACGGGGCTGAACAGGAAAAGCCGCCGCCGCCGCGGATTCAAGGAACAGGAAGCGAGTTCGACTGCCGCCTCCATCCGCGCTTGAGCAGGTAAGTGTCTGAAACCAGATGCGGTTGACCGGAAAGTGAAATCACCCGAGCTGTTGGACGAGAAGGCAGCCCCGGCGCCTTTTCCTGCCGTAGTGCCCATTGCCGTCCAACTGGGTTCGTAAGTGGGGAGGGAGCACCACGGGGAAGGCAACTCGGGGCGGAGAAGCTGTGCGGAACACATTCGCGGTTGAAAAAAAAGTCTGCCTCCTGAACTGCCCTTGGGAATCTCTATCCAGACCACTGACGTATATTTTACTACTCGGCTGTAGGTCCAGCAAAACCGTCTAGACTAGAGAGATGCGATGTAAGCAAAACAAAGAAAGGAAATCCCCCGCCACAAGGCTGGTTTTATTTAATTGAAGATTCTGTTCTTTCGTAGATTGCATTCAGCTTAAAAAGATTGTGGCGCCATCGGAGGTGTGTTAACGTACGTGGGTGTATGCATTCCTGCTCTCCTCCTTTCTCTCCTCCCCAAATAATATTTAACTCCCTCGTAAGCATAGTAAGAAGGCAAAAATGTGTGTCTTGACATCTTCATTAAAAAATTGCAAGAGTAGTTTGCTTAATAAGCACAGAGGCAGACGCCTGCTGCCTTCTTTTTCAAATGGTCATGTGAAGTTTAGTCACCTCACAATCAGTTGGGATGAACAAGAAGGCTAGAAAGAGCTGTGCTATGCTTAGCAGAACTGCTAATGTTAAAAACCTTGGGCTTTGTAGAAAAGATGTTATCAGTTTTTGGGCATGCCATGTTCTGTAGAGTGCTAATCTTCTTTGATTGCACCATAGCCCTGGAAGGTGAGAGTCAACTACTTCCATTTTAATGATTACAATGAGTTAAAGATTAGTAGCATTTATTGTTTTTATTTAGATAATATTTGAGAGGATATAGCTTTCGTGTTGTGATGTTTGGAACTCTTCTTACAAAAAGCTATTCTCCAGCTGTTTCCACTTTTTCGCTTTCCAGGAAGAGGCAACAATAGTATGTAATAAAAATACACGGAAATATAGTCCAAAAATCTGGGTGTTGGGTAAAAATGGCTGAATTCTCACTATTTTCTGAAATTAGATGAGGATTTATAGTGTTATTTAATTAAGATAAAGATTATTGCTGTGTCAACCGTATAACAGACCCAAACCCGGCCCTTCCTGTTGACAGTTGGTATCTTTCTGGGTAATCCTTTGAAATTCGTAAATGAGGAAGGGGAAGTTGCTTGGGTCAATTATGTTCTCTCTTTCCAAATCCTAAGAGCTCATTGTGATACTTCTTATTACAGTCTCAGAGCCTTGAGTAAATTAGTCATTTTTCTCAGTTTGCACATGCTCACTGAATTTGAGATTTCATTGAAATACAAGCCTTGCAGTTATGTGTATTGCTTCATTAAAATAGTTTTTGATAGTTGTTGGCAACTTTCTTATAGTATATTTATGCATTTGTATACTTTTTGGGTGGCATTTTAATTAATAGAAAATAGGTGACCTATGTAAATCCAGATGTGGATTCGTTGAGGGTAATTTTTCGAAAAGATGTTTTTTGGTAGTGGTAGAACCAGAGTCCATATTGAGAGTTCTTGTGTTTCTCCTCCTGCCAGCCAATTTATTTTCCTTTCTTCCTCTGCTAAGATGGCTATCTGATGATTACTGTAGATCACTGTTATAGGCAGTCTAGGCTGATGGTTTACAGGGGCATTTTTTTCATTTTGGTTGTGGGTTTCAGGTTGAGAAAAACCACTCATTAAACATGATTATATTGCAAGTACTTAAGTGCTGTGAAGAATATTAATTTTATCTTGAATACACTAGAAGAAATGCATTTTGTGGCTTGATGAGCTTTTCATGGAGATAATTAGAGAATAGTTTTAATAATACCAGCTATGGTGCCTGCAAAATAGGGAGATGATTGTCATAAAGAATAATGTTAGGTTTTCAGATACGCATTCCAGTCTTGCTAGAAAATTCAGGGATGTTTGTGCAGATTCAGAAAACCTTGCTTTTATTAACTTGATTTTGTAAGCCTATTCAAGCATTATGTAAATTGGGAATTTTCATGTTTGACTATTTAAATAGTCTTTCCTGACCAATATATTTAAATGTTGTTTGCTTCTATGGTTGGTTTTTGTGGGAAGTTAATGTAATTTGTGAAAACCAGGCCCCTCTCTTGGTAATTAATTCTCCCTTTGAACTGCTCTGTTAAGAGGAAAATAAAATTATTTCTGTGATTTAGAATTGTGTTTCTGTTGGTGTAACTTAGAAATTACATTTGCCTTTTTTGTAGACATAACACACAGTGCCTTATAGTGAATAGGCAATGAGATGCTATTCCGATACTTTTTTTCTCATCTAGTAATTATGCATTTGGTCTGTTTCTAGAAAAAATAAATTATAGTTAAACGTTTACGCATTTTAGTCACCATATTACTTTCAGCTTATTTCTGTAACTGCTCAAAATCCTTTTGAATTTTACGGCTTCTAGAATATTTGTGTCATCAGCAAAATTGACACACCTAGTTATTCAAGTAAAAAAATAACTTTAAAATGGAAAACTGATTTTTGTAGCATTTCACTTGATGCCCCTGCTCAATTTTATGATGTACCACTAGTGAGCACTTTGAGTATTAATTTTCATACGATGAGGCCCTCAAGCTTGCTAATCAATGTCCCATCTGCTGTAATGTACTTTGATACAGTTAAAATGTATTTATTTGAAGCATTTATACGCCTGCCCAATTAAGACACCCTGATTCTAAGTGGTATAGAAGCAAGGAAAGAAAAAAAAAAGAACAAAATACAACAGTTACCATTAAAATGTCCTAAATAATAAAATAGTGGCTGGAACTGAAATATACTGTAAATCTTCAAATTGAGAACTCCTGGCCCAAATGTCTAGGAAAGAACTAGCTTTAACTGTATTGATAAATGCATGCTAACTTCTGATTATTGTATTGTGCATTGATCTCTATGATCCATTATAGAGTCTTCCTAAATACAAGTGTCATTCCGAAATGTAGTTTGCTGGATCTTCAAATTTCCATTTGTTCAAAATAGGAACATCTGGTACTTCACCAGTAATTGAGGGTTTCTGAAGATAACGTACAAGGATTCTGTGATACCATCAATATCGTACAGTGCAATTCTTCTGGTCTTAAGCATTTAAGCTTAAAATAATTTTTCCCACCAATCTGGGGCTTTATTCCTGTCCTTCCCCATTTCCTGGTAGAAGATACACTTTTTTTGTTGGACGACACTGAACTAAACCAAAAGTTTGTGGCAGTGCCTTTTCTTTATTACCTGTTAGGTAACTCATTATGTAACCTTTGTTACTTATTCTTTAGAATCTGTTCATTATTCTAAACAGTCCCAAACTGTGGTTGAATTAATTGAAAATATTATAATAATTCCAGTTAAAATAATAAATAATATACAATATAAAATGTTAAAATGATAAATCCCTTAGGCAACTATAGTAGGGTTTCTGAGTCCCAAGAAAAGAAGCCTGTAGGGACTTTCCAGGAAATGTTAGAAGCACTGGGACTACAAAGTGGAAAACATGCAGGATTCTACATGAAGGTACACACATTCACCTACCTTCTCTCTCAGTTGTATTATATCATACTAAAATATTTCCTGAGCTTTTCAATCTTGCAGTCCAATAATTTTGGAGAAAACTGTAGGCCTGCCACATTTTCACATGCATGTTTTGTTCCTCCACTCTACAATTTGTCAGTAGCAACAAAAAGATGAGGAACCTGAGCATGGCATCAATTACTTAGTGTGAGAATAGTAAGAAAACTATGCTCAGATGATATTGTTTGTCTCCATATGTATGAGTGAGATGGGCTGTTAAGTTTGATAAGTAAATAAATAATCATAGTACAGAACTATCCTGGAGAAGTATAAAAGAGCTTATTTGAATTTGCATTCTGCGCTTCTCTTTTCTTCCTGAACATTGAGTTATATTTTGCATTAAGTAATTTTTTGTTTGATATATGCTAATGGTGTATATTTTATATTAAATTTAGTCAATTGCTAAGCAAGTAAACCGAATAATTCATACAACCTATCTTATTTAACTATTTATGGGGTTTATTTTAAGCTACAAATAAATAGTTGCCTTTATTTATTTAGCTATAGAAATCAAATCAAATCAAATTATAAATAAAGAAATAAACAATAGAACATCAGTAGCATAACCATAACAGCCACAAGGCCATAATGTGTCACCCCTTGGAAAGCAAAATATTCAGGCATTCCAAATACTTCTCTGAAAAGGTATAAATATCATGAATCTTTGAAGAATATAATAGGGTTTGAGTATCTGAGTTAAAAGGCAGAGTGTCATCACTAAGAAAGTTCAAGCACAGAGTTCTGTAGACATCTCTCTAGGTTTGGGATTTTCCACAAATCCTTTCTACTACATCTCACTGTGTGGGCAAGATCATTTCTGAGAAGATTGTCATGAAGATATCCAAGACTAAGCCACAGAGGTTTTAAAGATAATAACTGTCAACTAAACTAACGAGTTTCTAAATAGTTTTCAAGAGCAGCTCCGTGTAGCATAAATTACAATCATCTGATGCAAGGTGATGAGGCCATTTGTACAGAAAGCAAAGCTTCCTGTTCCAAAAATGGCTACAATAGGTCAATTTGCTCCTCCAGTCCACAGGCTCTGCTTGCTGTTCAAGAATAAGCCGTGATGCAGGAGAACTCCAAGATTACAAAGCCAGAGCCATTTGTGAGAAGTGCAGCCAAACCAAGTTGAGGAGTCTCTTTGCCAGCACTATTCTAACCACTATCTTTCTGGTATTCAGTCTAAGCTTCAATCAGGAATTCAGCAAAAGGAACTAAGTCTTCATTTATACCCTTAAACAATTTAGTATAATAATGGTTAAAGGTGAGCAAAAAGTGTGTCAGTTTTTCACTTGTTTTTTCTTTCTTTCAAGTTTTTAATAACAGAACAACATCAGAGAAATCTTAAGGCAGAAAATATAAAGAAATGGACTGGAGTCTTGTAAATTTTCTGTGTTTTAATTTGGATTGTCGTAAGCAGGTAACAATTAGGAGTATTTGATTCAACAGAACCATGGATCAGGTGGAGACGGATAATTTGGAGCAAATTCTCATTTATCTGTAACATGGCCAGGCTTGAGTTTTCTCTGGTCTGATCCAGATTTTTTTAGCAAGCCTTGATTCGGTCTGTCTCTCTGCAGCCAAAGCATGCTGCAAAAGGCAGTACTTGCAGCAGCCAATTAATTACCCATTCTAGCAAAAAAAGAAAATACTTTTGAAATTGACATAATATTCTATTGTAGGGAAGGAGTGGGATGTAGAATATTCATTGACTAATGGGCAGTCCTGTTCCCCAATTCAGTGATGGCGAATCTTTTGGGCCTGGCATATCAAAAATTTGGAAAATGTCAAACCTGATTCTGCTGACATGTCATCCCCATCCCCCAACAAAAGAGAAACAATTCTCTATCTCCCCACCATCTAGGCCACTCTGAACAGTGGCCCTTGACTTCAGCTGTAGCACCATTGTTGCCACTCTAAAAGGCCACCTCACACTGTTCCCCAAGGCACACAAGCCTTCTCACCTGACTTCTCGAGTCTATGGGGGGGAGGGGAGGCACACCCCATTCTTTCATGGCTTCTGCAGCTTCCCAACATCATGAAAGAATGGATGTGTTTCCAAAAATAGTTGTTGGGTGCCTGGTGAGTACTGGTGTCTCATCTTTGACATGCTAATCATAGGTTTGCCATCACCATCCCAGTTAGTTTCATTATAGAGTACAGACCACTATTGGTTGCTTCTTGGTTGCTCCTGCTTCTTTGTCTATCAACAGGTCCCCATTTATAAATGATCAAATTTAGCAAATTCCCATCATAAAAGGGGACCCTAAAGAACTGATAGTTGTACAGGACTTTGGCTTCTGGGGGTTATTTTTATAGGTCCATTGTTTTTTGTTTTATTAGAGATACTAAGAATTACCTACAAGACATGTAATATGTGTTTAAGTGGAAGACAGTGAAAGATGTTTTGATATTACAGAAATATTGCTTGGGCAGGTTGTTATTTCTAACATTTAAAATTTGTAACAATAAAATAGATATTCTTTGCTTGAATCATCCTAAACTGCCTTGTAATTAAGCTACTTCTTGGAGTTCACTTCTATTCCATTGTGCTATCTGAAGCAAGAACGGGAGAAATCAGACAGGATTTTTGAAGGTAACAGTTATCCTTATTATGCTTTTAAATAATGTTTTTAATAGGTTTAAGCTAAAGATGGTGACTTTGAAAGTTGGACAACTAGTTGGCTGGTTGTTTTACATTTCTCCTACCTTGTCTATTTAAAAAATATTTTTATTATTGTATTTTAATTATAAACTCCTTCACTATTGATTGCAAGTAATGGATATATAAATACTGAATGTCTATGACTTCTAGAAGGTAGAAGAAGACAATGAATAAGAGTCTTGCAAAACTATGAGTTGACCTTGGTTTGGCTTTTGTTTTATATGAGTTTTTTTCCTGCTTGAATGAACTTCTGCTACTGCAGGTGTGCATGTAATTATTGAATGGACTTGTACTAAATATTGTAAGTTTATAAGAGAGCAGGATGTGTTTAGATCAGGCAGATAATGTTATTTTACATACTGTCATGGAAACAGACATGACAATCACAATGGGTAGAAGTGACAAACTGAAAAGCTAATGATCATAGACTAATTTGAAAAGGTGCTTCATGAATCTTATGGGAAAATAGAGTGCAATTTTTATAACTTATTTAAGTGATATTTACAAGGTTTCATAGACATTACATATATTTTACATCTACAGTAAATATACAAATTGTCATATAACCCAGTTATATTTGAGTGTTTGTATTAAATGTTATTAATTACCAGTGATGAAAAATGCCCACAGCAAAAAAAAAGTTTCTAATGAGCTGAGAGCATCGGTAGATTAAAAGGGGAAAAATAAAATATTTCAGATAATCGGTCCAAATATGTTTATAGCATTAAAATGTTTAGGACCATCTTGAATATGACTTGTTCTTTTCCCCCTCCCTAATTTGTTATTTTTGCAAGTACAATATAGAACAAAAACATTAAAAAATGAGATTTGTGAATATTATAAAATTAGTTTAAAATATAGAAACATTATAAATCTGCATATTGGAAGTATCTTATATGAATTTTAAGTTTTTTGTCAGTACTAAATAAGTTAATATCTGGGATTATGCAATAATTCATAACTATAACTGGTAATTCAAATTATGAATTCTAGACCAAGATTAAAAAAATGCAATTAAAAAGTTAGATGTTGAAATTCAGGCCACCAGTCCATGAGCTTGTTCTGTACCAGCCTGCTACCGGCCCTGCAGAAAAGGCAACCCCTTTACAAACAGCAAGAGGCTGGAATAACGTCTGCCAAATTTATTACAACAAAAGCAAACAAGACACGAACCAAGATACAGGAGCTTTGAAACACTATCTGAGCAGTTGCTTTCAGCAAACCAGCCCTCCCCACACATTCCCTTTATAAAGAGTTCAGGGCGTGGCTTCTCTATGCCTCCTTCCGAGAAGCCCCATTGCCTTCCTCTGTTTACTCCTACTTGACTGCCTCCTGCGTCGGGCGTCCTTGAACAGGGCCAGCTGTGGGTCATCTTCATCCACACTGTCAGGCTCACACAGCTGGGTCTCCATGGTGACCAAGTGGGAGGGGCCTGCCTGAGGGCTATCATCAGCAAGATCTTCAACCCCCTCAGCAAGGTCTTCAACACCCCCCTCCTCCTCTGAGTCGTCCAACCCAACTGCCGAACCCACAGGCTGACCCTGAATCACAACAGAGCTAGCAGAAAAATGCCAACATAAAGTTTATTATAATAGCTGTTAAGGTTTAGTCTGCCACAGTAACATGACCTGTTTCAGGTGTTGTCCCTGCAGTTTTAATTCATGGCAAGTTAAAGCAGTTGCTGGATTCTGTTGACTTCATTTGTTCTTTAAATGAGTATGATCTCCTAGAGCAAGGGGTGTCAAACTGCTGGCCCATGGGCCGGATGCGTCACATGGAAGCCATGCCCACCCCAGCTCTGGCAATGGAAAAAAAGTCACGATACATGTCACATGACACAGCAAGTTTGACACCCCTGTCCTAGAGCAAAAAACAAAAAAAATCACTCTCTTAGAACTAGATTGGGATGGGAGGTGAGTTTTCACAAATCTGTTGATTGATGGTTTTATCCATCTGTTGTTGTTGTTGTTGTTGTTATTATTATTATTATTATTATTATTATTATTATTATTATTATTAATTTATTCAATTTGTATACCGCCCTTCTCCCGAAAGACTCAGGGCGGTTAACAGGGCATATATAAATAACAGTACAAAAATTAAAAAGAAATTAAACAATGCCCAATTAAAATACAATAACAATAAAAACAGTAAAAAACCCATTAAAAAACCCTAATATTCCCCATCAGGCCAGACCAGCTAGTTCAAATAGGTGGGTCTTCAGCCCGCGCCGGAAGGAGCGAAGGTCCGATGCCATCCGGAGCTCAACCGGCAGTTGATTCCATAACGCCGGAGTAAAAGTACTTGATGATTAGATGGTCCTTGAAATGGAATAAAATAATAAATGAGAGAGCCTTCTGCTTTATTCATACAATGCTGTGTTATTGTACATATGTTGGGGGGAAATGCTGCACACATGGAAGAGAAATAATGTGTATTTTATATAATGTCGATTGGCGGCCCCCAGGGGGAGGGCGTTCTCTGTGGGCGTGCCAGACCTGTGGAACCGCTTGCCGGTTGAGCTCCGGATGGCCCCTGACCTTCACTCCTTCCAGTGCGATCTAAAAACGTATTTATTTGAGCAATCTGACCTGGTTTGATGGGTTAGGGTTGGGGTTTTAATATGTTTTTAATTACTGTTTTAAACTTGGGCATTATATTTAATCGTTTTTTAACTTTTGTATTCTGTTTTTATATTTATTGCCCTGTACACCGCCCTGAGTCCTTCGGGAGAAGGGCGGTATAAAAATATAATAAATAAATAATAAAAATAATAATCTGACATAAACTGGTACATAAGCAAAGAAATTATAGCTTATTTGGTAGTTTCTGATTCCCCCCCTCCTAGTTTTTATCTGCTGTTGCATAATTCCTCCGTAGATCAGTAAGAAGCTTAGGGAGGCATAAAAACAAACAATATGTAAGCCAGAAAATTGAAAAGAAACAATGATGCCTTGTTCATGCTGAACTGCAACCAGTAAGCTACAACAAATCCATATCCCATAGTCTCCTGCCCTAAAAACATGTTTTATTAATTGACTTTCATTAATATACTGCCCTCAGACCAAACCAAATATACTATGGCTTAGTACAAATTTGTGAATTGAGATACTTCTTTTTTATATAGTTGTTACGCATTATAACTAAAAGAATTCAAATGTAGAGAACTACAGTCCTCTTAATTCTGTCTTTCCATTTTCAGTGTGACATAAAAAAGCCAGTGTACATGTGGTACTTACTATAGCCTTCAGCATCCTTACACAAAAAATCATATCCCTGGTTTATGGTTATGATGTCCAATTTATAATATTTCAGCCAGAAGTAATCTGCATTATACAGGATAATGCACTTGGTTTGCCTCAAGTCTTTATGAGTAAGCATGTTTTGCTTAACTGGGCTTTATGCCAATACCATGTAATAGAAAACTCTTTTTTGTAAAACTTTTTTTTAAGAAAATGGATGAGGAAGGATATAAGTACAGTGTGCTTTGTTGGCTGGGTAAATCATTATTGTCTGAACCAGACTACTATGAAAATGATGACATATAAACATTTGTAAATTTGGAATTACTGCTTCACCATTGGGATTATATTTGCATTTACTATTTTTACATTGTTCTTTTTTGAGATTAACTATTAACTATGTTTATCAAAAAAAATGTTCAAAATACTTTGATTAAACATGGCAATGGAATACTTCAGGTTTTCTGTAAGTGCAATTTTATTTTAAAAAAACGTTTGGAAGTGATTGTACTGTACTGTTCAAACAGGAATCTACTGCTACTGAACTTTGGCGGGGACAGCAGCAATAACAGCAAAAATACTTAGTTGCTATGGTCCACTAGGCAGTAGCAGTTGCACTCATCTCTGATAAATCAAGGAAATTAAGGACAGGAATTCCTTCAGTTTAATTTCAGGCTAGTTTCATAATTTGTATAATAGCTAGTTTCTTAAATCCTTAATTCATTGTAAAGCAAGAGTAAATTCATATATTTTTTTATTAAATCACTTTTCCTTTTCCAGCTCACATGATGCAGTGGTTTGATCAGGTGAAAAAGAAAATTGGACTTTGGCCCACTGATTGCTTGACCAAGGGCCATAGCACTTTTATTCCCATTGTGTATTCAGGCTGACATGTGCAAATTCACTATGCTTGCACATATCTCAGTCTTTACCTTATACAGTTAACAACTCTTCAAAATTACAGTGGCTTTGGAAAGAGTTCTTTACGACCCATAAAGTACTTCTGCTATTGTAAAATGACCCCTCCTCACCATGTAACTGCATTTTGAGCACTTGGCAAACCAGCACACATTTACAACTGATTGTATCATCCCATTGTCATGTGACCACAATTTCCAACACTGTTTGTCATTTTCTGGAAACAGAAAAAATGGCCATTGAGTGTGCTGGATTGACTTAACTACGTGGTTTGCTTAATAACCACAAGGAAAATAGTATTAAATGTCAGCTAATCATTCCAATATAGATAAGATACTTTGTATTCAACTTCCCAAATGTAGGACTACTCTACATCTCCTTAAAGTAGCTGTGCCTTTAAGGAGTTTTAGACAGTTATTAACATTTACACTCTGAATCATCTTTGGAGATTAAATCTGAAGTGTTGCAGAACCATAATACCATATTCTTGATAATAACATATTTTCAGTTAATGATGGTTATCTGAGTAAACATCAGTGCTATTCTGTTTTTATATTGCTATCCCTGTATTTGAAGCTGTTGAAATAATTAAAAATTCTGAAATTGCATCAATAAAAACAAATTGAAACAATGCAAAAGATATTAGTATACTTGTATGACCGTATGATTCTCAACATAAAAAAGAAGTTAAAGCTATTCCAAATCTGTTAGTATCTTACTTAAAGGCATGTTTTAACTAGTGCAGGAAAGGAATGGGGAACTAAAGAAATTAGGTTACCCACAGACTATTTCAAAATGTTAACAGAAACAAAGAATCAGGAAATTAAGGCTGTATGAAATTTCTTGCAAATAATCGAAACTTGTTACATTTTGAAAATGTGGTTAACAGTAAATTTTGCTAAGCTGTGGGTTAAGATCATCAAGTAGTACCAAGCTCATTTAAATAGGTTAGATTTTTATCCTGCCTGCAACACCTGTGGCATACAGTATGGAGCCACACGTTCCTAAACTTCATCATGTTGTAGTGCACTCTCTTCAGAAAGATCCTACATCCTGAATACCTGTGACTCTGTGTTGAATATGTTGTCCTGTGTGACTATGTTGTCCTGTGTCTGCATTCCTGCATAAAATCAGTCAGTTTGCCCCTGGTATTACTATTGTTCTGTAAAGCTGTTCCAGAGTGCTCTCTGATCTCTGCATCATTTACAAGGCTGCTTGTTCACATTTATCAATCTTGGTTTTTTATATTACTTTTGTATGTTTGTCCTCTGTAATGCTTAATATTTCCATCAGTGGTGATCAGAACCGATCACCAGTAACAGCAGATAAACCAAATATTCCATCCATGTATTTTTTGCTAATTATTTTGTAATTTAGCCTTTAGTTTTTATTGCTATATATTTACATACATTAACATATATACCATTTTAAATGATTTTTTATATAATACAAAACATCAAAAACATTTCCTGTGCTGATATTTGACTGCTACATAATTCAGCATGGGCTATTTTCAAGACAGATATATCTTTGAATGTAGCCAACTTCTTCAGTGAAGACATACATTAGAAGCTCTGTGACTGTTGACAGCATTGAGGAATCTGGTGTGGAAATATCTCTGAAAGGATGACCCAAAGGGTTGTAGGGTATCTAATTGTGTTATAAAATGCTTTATGATAATTTTATGTCATAAAATATTTCATAAAATTTGCCAGATTTCAGTTTTTCAGCAGCATGGGTCCTGGATTTTGTACACATTCTGTAAGTTAGCCCATTTGAAGAGCCTAGAGTCTAAAATTGTTGTCCTATGATGCACCATTTTGCCCAGTTAGAGGTTATGGAAGGTAGAATTTTAGAATATTTAGATTACATTTATGTCCTTATTAAATGTATCTCTTAAGATATTTTAATTACATAGTTTTAAGATTCTTGGAGTTTTCAATTTTAATTAGACATCAGATTGTTTCATAAGCTGCATTAAACATTGCTATAGCATGTGGTGAAAACCAGTGATGCAACTTTGAGTATTTAGTTGTCTATTTCCCATTTGTCTATTAGATTTATTTTCATAACATTGTTTTGTAAGGGAGAATAGAGACTGCATTGCTTATACTTTGGCAGAGCTGTTGCCTGTGAATTTATCTATTCTGTTGGATTATAGCAAAAACTATTTGTAAAAGTTTCACTCTACTAATCTGAAGGGAATTTTATCGGCTTTTTGGCCCCATGAATGGTGTTGGAAATACACTGTTAAGTTATAGCAAACTTTGTATGTTATCCTTCAGAGCAATTGTCACAATAACATCATAGTTGATTAAGGCTTTACCTACACTTCTGTTTTGCCTTTGAGAAGGTATATGGTAATAAAACAAAAAACATTTATAAATGTAGAGGTGATTCTTTTGTACTTGAAATATGTTTGCTTATGTTTAATTAGCTTATACAGAGAAAAATATTTCAATACTAAACCAAGCATAATTATGCAAATACAAACATACAAGTACATAGTAATAGATAATACAATAGCAACAAAAATTTCCAAATTAACATAAAGAATAAAATATTTGCAAGGCATTTATTGACGGTTCTCACTCATAGCTCCTGTGTTGAACATATGATTCAGAAGAGTTAAAATATTACTTATTTTAATAGTTGCAATTAAAAGTATAATTTAAGTGTTCCAGACTGTTTTCTGCAGCCTTTAGTTAATCAGTAAACGTCTGTTGTTAGGTTGCATCCATGAGGTTTCTTTTGAATAAACAACCTATTTGATCTATACAATAATCTAGATGTTAGCGAAACTGATTAATTATTATTGGCAAATAGCTTCAAGTAATACAAAATAGGCTTTGTAATAAGTTATCTGCTGTTTACCATTGTTAATATTAGGCTTGCTGATAATGCAGTAAACCCAGAGCATGACAGAATTACAGCATAACTAGCAATGAATGTACAAATTCTTGTATACTGCCCCTAATAGAGTAGAGACATAGCGGTTCTTCCTCAATAAGTTTGTTCTATGATTGGCAGCCAGTAAAAGTGCTAGCCTCTGTTATTTTGTATATGATCCATATTGACCTAGTAAAATGTTAGTTGGACTGGTCGCAGTTGCCTTTAATCCAAAGCAAATGCATTAAGGCAAATTACAGTTCCCTCCTAAGATTGTGAAGGCTTTGCCAAGATACAATAATTGTATTAATACCTTCTAAGAGAAGGAACAACATCTTCATCTTTTGGTATATTCTATGTTCTATGTATATTCTACATTCTATGTTCTTGCAGGCAATGGTAGGTGAATGAAAGAATTAAAGAAGTACCACTGGAGAAGCACAGCACCTGAATCTTGCATTGGTGCCTCAGAGCTTTTAACGCTATAGACACAATTTTTGGATTGGTGATTGACACCCATTCATTTTCAGATGCATAGCCTGCCAGATCCATAATTCAGGGGTTTTGATAAAACAAAATATAGGTAGTCCTTGACTTATAGCAGTTCATTTAGTAACCAAAGTTACAGCGGCACTGCAAAAAGTGACATGACCGTTTTCCACACTTATGACCATTGCAGCATCCCCATGGTCACATGATCATACTTCGGATGCTTGGAGACTGATTCATATTTATGACAGTTGCAATGTCTTGGGATAATGTGATCAGCTTTTGTGACCTTCTGACAAGCAGAGTCAATGGGAAAGCCAGTTTCACTTAACTATCATGGCACTTAACTGCAGTGGATTCACTTAAGAACCATGGCATAACTCAAGGACTACCTGTAACTTTAAAAAAAAATTTAGAACACTGTTTACCAGTTTAGACATTCTTGAGATATTTGCATGTGGAGATATAGAATTTCCAGCAAAATGGGTATTGCTTAGAATTCTGGAAGTTGAAATATCAAATATCTGGAAAACAGTTTAATTTGGGAAGGTTTATTCCAAAGCAAACCCAGTTTTGTTATTGTTTATTTAGCACAATATTTATTTTGTGACAAGTTGAGTGTTTCAGAATTCACGTTGTTAGCATTTTTAAACCTAACAAGAAGATTCAATATGGCTTCAGTCCTCTATCTGTCACAACAAATTATCTTCCAGGATGGTGCTCAAAGTGCTAAATTTACCAGTGCTGGAGATTTTGCTGGCTTTACTGCAACATATTAGAAGATAACGAAGTAGGGACATTTATTTATTTATTAGATTTATGTTCTGCTTGACCTTCAGGGGCTTGAGGTAGTGTCGCTAGCCTTCCATCCTCCCATCTTTCCCAAACAAAACCTTGTGGATTGGTTGGACTGAATGAATTGTGTTACTTACCAGAAGTCAACTTCTTTGGCTGAGGGTAAACTAGAACATGGATGTCATGACCTACTTGATGATTCAGATTTTGAAGTGGAGGAGCAGGGCCTTCACAAGTTCTGAACTTGAACTCTCAGGTACCAGTTGGCTCTCTAGAATCTAGCAGAGTACCTGACCTGCCACCTTAGCCCTCATATACAAGGAATGATCAAGTGAATAGACCAGAGGCATTTAGTGAAGCTCCTCAAAATGACTCACTAAAAATGGGCCTCCCCTGTGTCATTCCTGTGTTACTGTGAGATTTATAGCTGCTATAAAGAATACTGATTTAAGTTCTTGCCTTCTATTGCTGGTACAGGACTGCAAGTTTCCCTTAGCCATTATACTATATTGGCTGTCATTTCTGGATGGATGTCAGATTGGGGAACACAGCAGTACAGCTGTTTTGGCATAGTAGTAATGACCTGGCATTTCATGTCTTTCACGGTGGATAGTTGGCAAATACAAGTGTTGCTTTCCTTCTCTTGTCCTTTTCAGTTTTTTTAAGTTATCTCTTATGCTTCCAAGGAAATAAAGAAACCAAATAGAAAGCTGAAAAAAATAGAGATGAAGATGATTCCTTTTAATTCCATGTTTATGTTTGTGTTTCTTTAAAAGGAAGAAACATAAATCTCACAATTCTTTCCTATATTGTTTCAAGGAGTTAAAAAGTTGGATAGAAAAATCACCAACATCCATTTAAAACAGATTAAGTTCAGGGCTTTCAATTGCAAAGTGGTCTAATATTGATTTTTTTTCAGGGAATATTTTTGGAATATTGGAATTATTATGTACTAGAGATGTGAGCTCATATGGTATCATGATATGAAGTATACATTGTGTACATTTCAATTTGCAATTAATTGGAAATGAGCATAGAGCTAATATATTTGAGATTCAAATACCGTACCTTCTCTTCAAATATGCCATTTTATTTTATTTTTTATTTTTTGGAACAGCTCTGGCATCCAGTGCATCTTTCCAAGAAAACCAAGAGAAAAGATGGTTTGCACAAATAAGCTTACATGGCCAGAATTACTTTGAATGAATTCTGAACAGAAAAGCAACAATGTAAGTTATTTCTGTTAAAATTACAATTTCATAAGCATATGTCCAAAGGAGAGAATTTTGATTGGTTTTTTCAGCATTTTTAAGATATTTTTTATTTCACCTTTATTATTTTTATAAGTAATTCAAGGTGGCAAACATACTTAAATACTCTTTCCTCCACCTATTTTCCACACAACAACAATCCTGGGACTTGAATTACGCTAAGTGTGAATGACTGGCCCAAAGTCACCCAGCTGGCTTGCATGCCTAAGGCAGAACTAGAACTCCCAATTTCCTGGTTTCTAGCCTAGTTCCTTAAACACAAGACTAAACTACATTGCAATACATAATGAGGTGAAAATGAGAATGATTCCCCTCATATCATATTTTCAATCAACTGGGCATCTATGTAACTGAAGTGAAAAGGTGGAAAAGACTGTCCAAACTTGTTTTAAGAAGTAAAGTGTGGAGTTCTTTCATGATGGCTTTACTAGTCAAAGTGAGTAGTAAATGATTGTAATTATGTGGAGAAATAAATACCAGTTAATAAAAGAGCTCATTCCAAGGATTATTTTCCTAATTTATATATATAAAACACTTCTATTTAAATTAAAGTTAAGGAACTGGAGGCATTAGGATTCATCCAAACCTTCTACTTATTATATGAGATACATTAATATATCAAATACATTAAAATATAATTAGGTATATATTAGAACACATATAAACAGTTTTTAATTGCTTTCAAAAGCTAGATGTTGCATTAATCAGTACTGAAATGTTTGTATGATAATTCTTTTATTTTTCAATTATTTGAAAGGGCAGGAAAGCTTGTATAAGAATATAAGACATACCTACTAAATAGGCTATTATTGTCTCTAATGAAGATTAGATTACTGCAAGTTTAGACCTGGGAAAGAGCTGAAATTTTCTTTGTTAATGTAACTATAACAATTAAGCAATATCTTATCTTATATGGGCCCACAAAATTCACTAATATCCTTGTTCACAAATCTACTTCCAACTCTACAAACTGGAGATGCTACGTTCATATGTGCCAGACCAATACATAATTTGTTTTGGCTCAGTGAGTATATGAATCCAGTAGCATTAGATACAAATTATGCAGGAATTAGTAATTCAGCTATATCTAAAAATTATGGATTTTCCAAATTTAATATAAATGATAACAAAAGTAGCTTATATTTTTCAGCATGATTCTGTTTCAAAATTTATCTCACCTGTTTACTACAAGGATGAAATGTGAATGCACACTGACATCTTTGCAAGGCAGAAGTACAATGTAAATATGAGGTAAACATAAGTCACTTTCAATCATCTGGACAACCACTGTCACTGATTTTAAAATCAGCTGAATGCTGATTTTAAAAATATATTCCAGTGTGTTGGCAAAGAAAGGTGAGATGCCAGTTTGCCTTCTAGGTCTGTATGTGACAGTGGCAAATCTCATATAATATATTTTTCAAACCAATATAAATCTTTTTTTTATATTTTTGAAATCTCATCTTGAGGAATATCATTTAAAACAGCATTTGTCAAGAAATCCACAGGCCTATGTAAAAAATTAAAAATGTTACTCATGTCTACTGCAGAACTTTGCTTAAAATTACTTATAAAAATCACTGTAGCATAGATTGGAAAACTGTTTTGCTAGTCTTATAGGAACAAAGCTATTCAGAGGGTGAAAGCCAACGTCATATAGTAACTAATACACAAGACTTGGATATTAATAATGAATGAAATATTTGTGGCTCTTTCTATCACATGGAAATCAAGAGTTCTTGGCTGATAATAATTGGTTTATTGTTGAAGTGCTGCATTTTTGCACACTGCACCTAATTTTTATGTAAATAAAATTGGCAAACAAATTCAAATAAGGGTTTAAATCCACCTACTGAATGTAACTAGATGGTGGCCACATACAGTTTAACAATGATCCTTTATTTGATGAAAACTTCCGTGAGTAGGGAGACAGTTTTGATAGAATTATATTGTCACTAACGTTGAAACTATCCACTCAAAAAAAAAGGATTAAGCACTCCCCGCACTTCTGTTTTCAGTCAAAACATCTTCATACAGCGACATTTCTTTCTAATTCAATGGGAGGCCTTACCATGGAAAAATCAGTTTATCCCTTTGCTTTTACTAGATTTGGGGAAAGCTCTGATATATTAATGCTTATTAAGTGTGATTAATAGTAAGTATGTATTCCCCAATTATTCTACCCCTCTCATTGTGGTGGGGATGGTCTTTCTGGGAGGAATGAGCAAAGAATACTAATAGTGTATGCATAATACATAATCAATAGCTAAGGCATCACACTTGCTCACCTAAACCAAACAGGCACATACAGTATAATGGACAACAGCAATACAATACAAGAAGATGCTTCAAGTAACTGATCTCGTAGACAACAGAAAAGGCATAATTTCCATACAATAAGGGAGAAGCAATGGTAATCCACTACTGTATTTTAACCAAAAAAACCCTCTCCTTGGATAGATGTGGCTAGATTAAAACTTTCATGGCATCTGGTTGCTGACCTTATCATACAGGAAAAGAAAATCTGAAGCCCCAAAGAGAATTACAATTGACACATGGAACATAAGAAGCATGTACATGAAAAAGCTCAACACAATGAAAGATGAAACAAATTGGTTAAACTTTGGCATCTCAGGCATTAGTGGACTGAAATGGACTGGAACTGTGCACTTTCAGAAGATCATACTGTTTACTATTAGGACATGAAAAGTTAGGAAAAAGTGGCGTTGCTTCCATAGGTAGGAAAAATATAGCAGATAGTACTTGCTGGAATGCAGTCACTGCATACACTCATTGTAACTGCAAGAGAAGGAAGGCCAACTTAAAAGCAGTGCCAACCCTACCATCAATAGGTTCGCCTGGTGCGCCAGTTGCGACCCTATCTGGACCGAGATGCCCTACGCACAGTCACTCATGCGCTTGTGACCTCCCGTTTAGACTACTGCAACGCTCTCTACATGGGGCTGCCCTTGAGGACCACTCGGAGGCTTCAGCTGGTGCAGAATGCGGCCGCGCGAGTTGTGATGGGGGTTTCCCGATACTCCCATGTAACACCTCTACTCCGCGAGCTGCATTGGCTCCCGGTTGCCCTCCGGGTGAGATTCAAGGTGCTGGTGATGACCTATAAAGCCCTAAATGGCTTGGGTCCGGGATATCTGAGGGAACACCTGCTGCCGGCATCAAGCTCCCTTCGTCCAGTGCGCTCCCACAGGGAGGGTCTTCTCAGGGTGCCACCGGTAAGAGATTGCCAGCGGACGACACCCAGGGATAGGGCCTTCTCAATGGGTGCACCTGCCCTTTGGAACCAGCTACCAGTGGAGCTGAGGACTGCCCCCGACCTCCGTTCATTCCGCCGGGACCTGAAGACCTGGCTCTTCGAGCTCTCTGGCCCAGGCTGAGAATTCTAATTTTAGCTTTAATCTTAATTTTAACTGGGGTTTTACTTATGCAGGGACGAATATAATTTTTTTTAATCTGTTTTTAACTTTTGTATCTTTGTTTTTTAATCACCCTGTAAACCGCCCTGAGTCCTTCGGGAAAGGGCGGTATATAAATGTAATTAATTAAATAAATAAATAAATAAATAAATAAATAAATAAATAAATAAATAAATAAAGGAAAAATAGTGAAGACTGAAGGAATCAAGATGCCCTATGGAAGTAACTTCAGGAACCTGGATGAGGAAGATCATTATAAATATCTGGCGATCCTTCAGACTTAAAGCATCAAGCACACTGAAGTCAAGGTTAGTGAATACATTATGAAAATGAAGATTTTAAAATACAAACTCAGTGCAGCAAAGACCATCAAGGTAATTCCAGACATTAGACACAGCTGGAATAGCAGACTGGACTCAAGCAGAACTAGAAACCTTGGATAGGCAGACAAGAAAAATAATGAGAATGAATCATAGCTTTCATCTATGAGCAAAATTGAAAGACACTTACCATGGAAAATAGGTGGCTGTCGAATGTTGCAAGTACACCAGAGTGCTGAAGACAAAGGAAACTGGAAGAATATATATCTGATGAACAGTAAAGAAGAATCATTGAAGTTAGTATACCATGAAGGCATAGTAAATCCCATAAAGTCCCATAAATTAATAAATAAATAAATACGGACAAGGCCTACCAAAAAAGAACAAATGAAAAATAGAAAAAAGACATGGCAATGGCTATTACATTGCCAATATACACACACCAAACAACTAGCAGGCAAAGCAGATAACAATGAGATCTGGCAAAGACCAAGAGCAGGAAAGTTAAAGAAACAGAGAGAGAGAGATTAATTCTGGCTGCACAACACTAAGCCTAAAGAGCAGATGTATACAAAGCCAGAACTGAGAAGACAGCAACAGCAAAAAAAACATCACCTCTGCAAAGAAGCTGAAGAAACAGGGACCACCTAGTTAGTTGCTGCAAAATGTTTGCACACATTAACTACAAACAAACGTGGTATGACAAGTAATAAAAAGGGTGCGTTAGAATGTCTGCAAAAAATATCATTTACTTGCAAGCAAGAATGGTTGGATCACCACATACTATAGATAAAAGTAATACAAAATGAAGAAGCTAAAGTGCTCTGGGACTTTGTAATTCAATCAGATCAGCACCTGCTCCAAAACCCCAGACTTAACCATTATTGATCAAGAAGACAAAAAAAGTTTGGATAGAGGACATAGTAGTGCCTGGAAATAGCAGAAGAAAAAGAACTGGATAAAAAAAAAACGCAAAATGCAAACACCTGCGAAAAGAAGTAGAATGACTGCGGCGAAAGAAGGCAAAAATAGTACCAATAGGAATCGGCACCTTGGATGAAATCTCAAAACATACGTGGTACCACTTGAACTTGGCATTAACAAAATCCCCACCAGCCAATTGCAAAAGGCAGCTTTATGTCAGTTTGCATCCTGCACCATTCAAAATGTGCCTATTCCAGATTTTTTATCCACCTCAGCAGGTGGATAAAAATGCAATCTACATTCTTTCAGGTTTTGAAAAATGTAGGAGTTGCACAATGTGGTCTGGATTATAGATAGTCCTCGACTTACAACAGTTTGTTTAGTGACCAAAGTTAAACAGTACTGAAAAAAGTGACATGACCTTTTTTCATACTTAACCAACTTTGCAGGATCCCCATGATCATTTGGATGCTCGACAACTGATTCATGGTGGTCATAGTGTCCCCAGGGCCATGTCATGTCCTTTTGCAACCTTCTGACAAGTGAAGTCAACGTGGAAGCCAGATTCACTTAACAACCATGACGCTACTTTAACAACTGCAGTGATTCACTTAAGAACTGTGGCAAGAAAGGTCATAAAATAGGGCAAATTTCACCTAACAAATGTCTTGCTTAACAACTGCAATTGTGATTGTAAGTCGAGGACTACCTGTATATGATAGATGGAATAAGATAGTGAAATCCAACTTTGTAATATTTACATATAATATGATCATCTGCTTCATCCCTGATCATACAGATCAGCTCTTTGAGGTTCATCTTTTTTTTCCTTTTTTTGTGCCCAGGGATATGCAAAACTCACATCAATACGGTCATCCTCATAAATAACCTGCATTTGGTGGTGAATTTCAGTTGGGGAGTCTTCTTTGGCTGTGACAATTCAGTGGCAGCATCTTTCTTAAATCACACCAAGTTATCACAGGCTTCTATTTTACAAAGAATAGCAACACAAACAAAGAACAGATGCTAAAGAACATGTCACAGCTTCTGGAATATCAGTAGTGACATCTGTTGATGGGATGTAGCATTGGAGACACTAATGTTCATTCAACCCTCATGTCTGTGGAGATTCTCAGTCATCCAGGTCATGGTTGCTCCAAAGGTGCTTTTTCAGGAGGCAGATGGACTTTCTTTAGCTATGCCTTTTGGGATTAACACCCTTTGAATGGTGAGGGAGTATGAAACAGATTTCCAGAAAACATTGCAGAGTATAGGAACCATTTGTGTTTCAGTTTGAGATATAGACAACACAAACTCATCCCCAACAGTTTGTGCCTGTCCTCAGCAGTGAAGGGACAGAAAACATCCTGCAGCCAAGAAGGCACCACACACATCTGCACCACTTGGGTGACCCTGAGGACATAGGTAAATGTCCAAATGGTCTCAGTGACTCTAAAATAATGCAAATGACCAGCTATCTGCAAGGAACATAAATCCTTCCATTCCCCACCATCCAGTCAGAGCTGAAGAAGCTTCTTGGATGAGAAATGAAACATCTTCAAAGAAAAACAAGAAGTCCAGTTGCCTCCTGAAAAGCACCTTTGGGACATTCAACCCTCATATTGTGATAGCAGCCTGCATTGTGAACTACAGTTCATTGGCGACTTGAGCATAATAATAAATAATGCTTTCCTGTTCCTCTAACCCAGACATGTCAAACACAAGGCCCGGGGGCCAGATCTGGCCTGCGAAGTGGTTTCATGTGGCCCGTGAAGCCATCCTGGAAACAGTGAGGGAACAGACCCCACTGCCTTGGCCCTGGTCCAGAGACCCTCCTTCTGCCAGAGACCCTCAGATCTGTCCCACTCCTGCCCAGGCCCCCATAGGCCCCCTTGATGCAAATGATGTAGAGCTGGCCACGCCCACCCAGTAGGCCATATGCACTCTAGCCACGCCCACCCAGTAGGCCATGCCCACCCTGGCCATATCCACCCGGCCCCCTGAGGGCAACCGCAATGCTGATGCGGCCCTCAATGAAATTGAGTTTGACACCCCTGCTCTAACCAGTGCTCATGTTAGCTATTCTAAAGGCCTTATATCATTGTTTTTTTACAGCTAGTGAGCTATATTTAATGCTTACTGTTAATAGGATGATTGAAAAGCTAATCAAGGACTGTTTAAAGGGGAAAAGAGAACAATGGCAAAAGCTTCCAATTTTTATTTATTTATTAATCAAATTTATATGGCTGCCTACTGCACTGAAGGCAACCCTCAGTGGCACATTAAAATGGATTACAATCATTGACAAAAATAGCTTCGTAAAATGGAATGCTAATGTTATATATAATATTAAAATTTGATAAGATTTTTCTGGTATATTTATATCTATATTTACACTAAATACTTAATTTGTCTTGGTAGCTGGATTCCTTGGACACAGTGGCTGCATATGGACATAATATTAAGCTAGTGGTAATGCCTGGCTGACTTTATCAAGATTTAAAGGTAAGCAGAGGCAGGCTTGGTTGGTGTTTGAATGGAAAACCTCCAAGGAATACCAAGGAATAGGCTAAACTGGAAAGTCAAAAAGCTTCTCATAGTAGTAGAAGATAGTAGTAGACCACTTCTGTACCTGTACATTTCTGTGAAGTCGCCAGCAGCTGACCTTGGCTTAAAAGGAGACATTAGTGCAGCCTCTTCTAGCATATCTAAAGGGTACCAGACTGGGAAAAGTGCTTCTGTGTGAATAAGTCTTGAATCCTTTCTCCTGTTTCTTCTTTTAATTAAGCCATGAGGAAGAGAGTAAAAGAATGGTTTTCCTTTTGAACTAAGTAGAGTTTGCCATATAATTCTATCTGTGACAAATGGTGATTTAACTAAGTTGAGTTTAAGGAGCTCATTTCAGTTACTTGCTTGAATAATTTCATCTAGGTAGCTTGTTTGAGCCACTGTAAAGCTACCTATAGTTTGGATAGTTAAAAATGGAAGTCAGTGGTTGCAGACAACTATCTACATTGGAAGAGAGTGAGTGAGTATTTGAAAAATTAGAATTGGAGGATAATTCTCAAGCAGCAGTAATGTTTGTATTTCCGAATTGTAGGCATTCATTTTATTTTATTTTAAAAGATATCTAGAATTTCTTGTAAAATAAATACTTAAATGTAAATATTACAAATAATGTTCAGGTGAACATGAGTCCCAAACAGCTTTACTTAAATAGTAAGGCTAGTTCCTTTATGATCCTGAATTTGTTCTTCATTTACAAATTCTAGATTACTTGAAATTACAGGGACAAAGTACTAAGTAAAGCATGTTAGATTCTTCAGCAGCTTACCTTATCAAGAGAAGACAAGTATATCAACTGTCTTTTGCACACCTGGCCAAACAGGACCAGGCGTTGTAAGTTGTTAAATGGAAAACCATCAAGGAGTAGTAGACTAAAAGCTAAACGGCAAAGTTGAAAAATATCCAAGACAATGACAAGCAATTTCTGTGTTACTGCCAAGAAAGGTTTGTGGTTGTGTACTCAATAGTAGTTGAGAACATCTTAAGGGTACCCTTACATGTTCATAGAATTCATTCATTATGAGGCTGCTTCTACTAGGATTTGATTTATAATTCTGTAAATTTTTGTTCCATTTTTTTCAAGCTGATCATCCCGGGATATTCAGAACATCCCATCTCTTTCCATGGGGGGTGAACTATTACCCCCCGTAGATAGGGCTCGCAACTTGGGAGTCCTTCTAGATTCACGGCTCACTCTGGAAGACCATATAGTAGCTGTGACTAGGGGGGCCTTCTCCCAGGTTCGCCTGGTGCGCCAGTTGCGGCCCTATCTAGACTGGGATGCTTTATGTACGGTCACTCACGCGCTCGTGACCTCTCGTCTGGACTACTGCAATGCTCTCTACATGGGGCTGCCCTTGAGGGCCACTCGGAGGCTCCAACTGGTACAGAATGCAGCCGCGAGAGTTGTGTTGGGAGTCTCCCGATACTCCCATGTTACACCTCTGCTCCGTGAGCTACATTGGTTACCAGTTGTCTTCCGGGTGAGATTCAAGGTACTGGTAATGGTGTTTAAGGCCCTACATGGCATGGGTCCGGAGTACCTTAGGGAGCACCTGCTGCCGGCATCAACTTCCCTCCGCCCTGTGCGCTCCCATAGAGAGGGCCTCCTCAGGGTGCCACCAATCAGAGAATGTCGATTGGTGGCCCCCAGGGGGAGGTCCTTCTCTGTGGGCGCCCCGGAGCTATGGAATCGGTTGCCGGTTGAGCTCCGGATGGTGCCCGACCTTCGCTCCTTCCGTCGCGATCTGAAGACATTCTTATTTGAACAAGCCGGCCTGGCCTGAAGGGGGATGGGTTGGGTTTTTATCTCATTTTAATATTTGTATTTATTGTTTTTAGCTGGGCATATGTTTAATTTTCTTCTAACTTTTGTATTTTTGTATTTTTTATATATCTGCCCTGTTCACCACCCTGAGTCCTTTGGGAGAAGGGCGGTATATAAATAAAATTATTATTATTATTGTTATTATTATTATTATTATTATTATTATTATTATTATTATTATTATTATTATTATTATCTGAGGGATGAAAAAAATTCAGCTTGCTCCATCTTTGTTTTTCTTTTTAGGTCCATGTGGTTATGATATTTAAAATCTATAATGCCTCCTGCCATGGCAGATATCCTGGACATCTGGGCAGTAGATTCACACATAGCAGCTGATAGCTCAATCTCTGTGGATTGCCTGCTTCCCACTGGAATTTACATCAGTCTAGATGTTCCTCGTGATGCCACTATTTGTCATATCAAACAGGTAAAATGCTGCTTAGTTATTTATATAATTTTAATTGAAACATATTTTCTGAATATTTTTACTTAGTATTTTTACTAGGTAACATTCTTAATATGAGTTATTAAGACATTTTTAAGAGCAGATACCTTTTTTCCCCCTGTTAGGGCATAATTCAATTATTTTCATGTAAGTATTGAATATAATAAATGAATATTTTGAACAGAAAACAATCCCAATGTACTCCTTAGAAAAGAATCAAGAGTTGCTGTGCTGAACCCCCTGTATCTTTAGGACCATGCCTGCTTAGCCAACTCTGTCTTCCATTACCTAAATGATAAATGTACATCTCTGTTTGGTACTGAAAATGGCTGGGCACATTTATTCTATTTGTATGGAAATAAGTCTAATGATTGATTAATAGAGATTATACATTTGGCTTGGAATTGATTTTTGCTTTAATAGTTAGCCAACCCAGCTTAATAGTTTGAAAAACTTATCATAGAGATCACAAAAGAACCAACTTGGAGAAAAAAGGTCTTCCTTAGAACTTTCTGGATGAATATAAATGATATATCTTTTTTGTTCCTGAAAGGCTGTTCTAGAATACTTATTGTAGTAGAATGAACTAGTTTTCTCTTAAGCTCAATATACCAACACACTGAAATTTAATGCATTTGTTGTTCTTTGAGGGCTTGAATCAGCTGGATTTGATTTAAGGATGTTTGTTTATGATAGAGTTTGTGCTTGCAAGAATAGGAAATGAACTGATGCTGAATTTAAATTGAAAAAAAATACTTTTCAATGAATCAATTGGAGCATTCTGTTACCACAATTTGGTCTTATTTGCAGCTACTATGGAAACAAGCACACAGCTATCCTCTATTTCATCTTCTTCTGGAGATTGATTCATATATGTTCTCCTGTGTGAACCAAACAGCAGTACGTGAGGAACTGGAGGATGAAACCCGAAGACTCTGTGATATTAGACCATTTCTTCCTGTTCTCCAGTTAATTACAAGAAGCTGTGATCCAGGAGAAAAGTTAGACTCTAAAATAGGTGTTCTCATAGGAAAAGGTAAATGTCCATGTTCTTGTTTTAGGGATAAGGCACTAGAGGCACATTAACATGAGGTGAATTGAAGAAAGATAATGATATTTTTATTTTACACTAGATAATCCATGACCTTTTGGGTCATCCTTTCAGGGATATTTTCTTACCTAAACAGAGAAATAGAATGACCACTGGTGGGCATAAAAACAGTGGGAGCAAGAGTGCCTTCCAACTTCCTGTGGGCTTCCCCACTGCTTTTGCTGGAAAGCTGGCAAAGACTATAGAAAACAACTTCTACTTCTCCTTGGCTGGATTGCAGAACTGCATGTCACTTTGCTGAGGGGATAAATGGAGTCATGGACCATGAGAAAAATGGTACTCCGCTCCCTGTCCCAGTGTGTTCCAAGAGTTCCCTCCCTCCAAGGAGGAAGAGGGCTTAGCCATAGATCACCAGGACTCTTCAGACAGCCCTACCCCACTGGCAGGCATCCGAGTTGCTCCCTCACCATCCATCACCATTAAGAGATTTCAGATTTCAACTTCAGTTTCAAAGCAACCAATTGGTTTCTCAGTCTTTGCCATTAGCTATTGGGTATAGGGAGGCAGAGGGAGGGCGAAGATATGACTCACCCATCTTTCCTTGCATAATGCAATCTATCGATTTCTGGAAAGTATACATTGTGGCACTGAAGTGGCCACAACTTTCCAAAATTCCATTCCCACAGGAGTCATGGTTCCACCATTCTGTAAGTAAATAAATTGTAACTTCAAAAATTTACATAATGTCTCTAAATAAATATTAAATTGTAGTCTTAAATAAATATACAAATAGCTTTGTCAGTATTTTCCAGAATGATCAACATAGGAATTTGTAGATCAGCATGTATGAAATCCATTTCAATTTTGCATATATGCAGCCATAAATTTGTTGTCAGATTTTGAAATCATACTATTATTTGTTTGGGTTTTTAAAGATATATCTTATTTATTTATTGCTAAGAGCTGCATTAAGCCTAGAAAATTTGGAGAGCAGACATGTTCTAACTTGCATAAGAGTTTGAAAATTCTGAACTGGGTCAGTTTAAACAATATTGTTCAACTTCTTTAGCTCTCTTTTTCCTCCATCCTGTTGCACTTTATACACAAATATAAGAGCCAAGAGCCTTGGTGGAGCAGTGGGCTAATGCCTCCTTAAGTAACACCAGCTGCCTGCAATTAGTGCAGGTTCGCATCCCACCAGGCTCAAGGTTGAGTCAGCCTTCCATCCTTCCGAGGTAGGTTAAATGAGGACCCAGATTGTTGGGGGCAATTAAGCTGACTTTGTAATAATGCCGCTTGGGTGTGTGTGTGAAAGCCCTAATAAGCAGGCATATACATAGAATGAAGGCTACTGCTAAGCTTGTAAGCCGCCCTGAGTCTTCGGAGAAGGGCGGGATATAAATGGAATTTAAAAAATATATATCCTCTTCTCATTTAGCGACTGCAATTCATTTCCTAAATTGGATGTAAAATGGTCACCAGGCGAACAGAGGAAGATGCGTGAAGATCTCTGGTTTCTGCTGTCCCATTTCAATAAACTTCTCTTGTACAGCTGTGCCAGCATTACTCTCACTCTACATGCATTGTAGTCAGGTCCATGAAATTAGTTATTAGTGCATGCGTTAGTATTACCAAATACAATTACCATTGTATTTGCAAACTGTAATTAACCAAGGTAGCTGCTAAGCGAGTTGTTATAGACAGAACTGTAAAATGTACATATTGTATATTAAAAAAATTACCGTATATACTTGAGTATAAGCCGAATTTTTCAGCCCACTTTTTGGGCTGAAAAAATCCACTTCGGCTTATACTCCAGTCAACAAAAAAAAAGAACTTACCGAGGACTTGCGCGCGGCCGAGCTACTTTGCCTGACGCTGCTGGGGTCGCCCGGGCACCTCTGCTCGCCCTCAGCAGCAACTGGCCCGGAATCACATGGGAAACAAGCCCGGCAGAGGAGCCGGAGCGGCGAGCAGAGGCGCCCGGCCCAGATCCTGCAAGGCCCGGCCGAGACACGCCCCCAGCAGCGGAGCTGCTCCGGCTCCTCTGCTGGGCTTGTTTTGCATGTGAGCTACTTTGCCTGACGCTGAGAAGACCCGCTTGGGCACTCGGGTTGGTGTCAGTCTCCGCAGGCCCTTCTCGTTTCCAGGAACGTCAAACGCGCTTGGCTCCCCACCCCCACGGCAGGGCAGGGCAGGGCAGAGACTTGCTCGCCCTTCTGACGGCCCTGAAGAGAAACGAAGGGCTTGCAAACTCCCCGCGAGAAGCTGGGCGAAGCGCGCGGCTGGGCGAGTGTGTGCCTGCGCACGTATTTACGAAAGAAACGCTCCGAGAGTTCTTCTTTCTCCGCCCCCTTGGGGGGAACTCTAGCGACTGCTGTAGCCGCGCTTCTCTTCTCGGCTCCGAAAATAGGGATTTCTACTCTCTCTCTCTCTCTCTCTCCCCTCCCCACCCCGCATTCTCCTGCCTCTTCGATTGCGACAATAAAAGGGCGAAGGGTGCGCTGGTTTCTTCCTCCTTCCTCCCCCCCTCCCCTCCCCTCCCTGATTGTCAGGTGAGGCAGCTGGAGGTCTGGCCGGGAGATTGTAGCCATTTTGAAACGCCGCGTCTTGAAACGCCCGATCAGCTGATTTTCGGGTGCAAGAGCCGCGGCTTGAATCTGTTTGCATCTGCCTGAATTTGACCAAAACGGCCTGAATTTGACCAGAGTTGCTTTGTAATGGCTGGAGGAACTGCAGAGGAGGTCTTGCTGGGAGATTGTGGCCGTTTTGAAACGCCACGGCTTGAAACGCCCGATCAGCTGATTTTCGGGGCGGAAAGAGCCACGGCTTGAATCTGCTTGTATTTGTTTGAACTTAACCAGAAACGGCTCGTAATGGCTGGAGGAACTGCGGAGGGAGTGAATGCTCTTCTTTCTCCGCCCCCTTGGGGGGAACTCTAGCGACTGCTGTAGCCGCGCTTCTCTTCTCGGCTCCGAAAATAGGGATTTCTACTCTCTCTCTCTCTCCCCTCTCCACCCCGCATTCTCCTGCCTCTTCGATTGCGACAATAAAAGGGCGAAGGGTGCGCTGGTTTCTTCCTCCTTCCTCCCCCCCTCCCCTCCCCTCCCCGATTGTCAGGTGAGGCAGCTGGAGGTCTGGCCGGGAGATTGTAGCCGTTTTGAAACGCCGCGGCTTGAAACGCCCGATCAGCTGATTTTCGGGGCGGAAAGAGCCACGGCTTGAATCTGCTTGTATTTGTTTGAACTTAACCAGAAACGGCTTGTAATGGCTGGAGGAACTGCGGAGGGAGTGAATGCTCCAGCCTGGAATATTTGGAAAGGCTGGGGGAACCGGATGAACTGCAGCTTAAGCGACTGTTGCCGGAGGAGCCATGGCTTGAAACGCCCCAGTTTTGGGGCAGCGTTTGCTTGTTCCGGGTAGAAAAAAGCTGTCGACCCCGGCATCTTTTGCGGGGATTTCCCATTTCCCGTTGCGAAACCAGCCGAGCCCAAGTCCACCCTTTCTTTTTTTTCCACGGCACGCTCGGTGCCTTTCCCACGATCGTGTCTCCTTCAGATCTTATGCAAGCTCCCTCAATTTCCTGGTGTGTGTGTGTGTGTGTGTGTGTGTGTGTGTGTGTGTGTTTCTTTCTTATTCCTCCCTTCTCTGGTGGTTGGAAAGGTGTGTGACGTGCTTCGACAACAACTCTGCTGGCTCTCTCGGTGGGAACCTCCCATCCTCTATATATCCCCATTTCGGCTGCTTCGCAAACTGCTTCCTCCACCCCACCCCACCCCACCTCACCCCTCCCCGCAAAAGATGCCGGGGTCGACAGCGTTTTTTCTACCCGGAACAAGCAAACACACAGACAACCCTGCACTATTCAGCTCAGTGAAGTCACGCTTGGTTAAAAAACAGATTTAATAATAATAATAAGAAGAAGAAGAAGTTGGGCTGATCAAATGTTTCAATAATGACTGAAGGAGAGCTGCTTGTACCTTGGTCTTTGTGCTGGTGTCTTGACATGCCAGTGTTTTTATTTATTCCATTTATTCCATTTGATCAGCCCAAAGTAAAAAAAAACAAAAACCCAAAGACAAGGTCTAGTTTCACGGCGATGAGCGACCGGAGTGCCAATCAATTAGTTAACAGACTTCATCAGTTCCAAAATCAAGATCACACCGGCAAGCTTTGTCAGTTGTCACTCGCGGCAGTACAAATACACTAGTACGGAAAGCTGCCGTTCACTTTCGGGTGGAGGAAAAAAAAACAACAACACCGCATGCTTTCCGCCCCGAAAATCAGCTGATCGGGCATTTCAAGCCGTTTCAAGCGTGACTTCACTGAGCTGAATAGTGCAGGGTTGCCTGCGTGTTTGCTTGTTCCGGGTAGAAAAAACGCTGTCGACCCTGGCATCTTTTGCGGGGAGGGGTGAGGTGGGGTGGGGTGGGGTGGGGTGGAGGAAGCAGTTTGCGAAGCAGCCGAAATGGGGGTGTCAAGCCCTACGGGGACCAGGGGAGCACTTCCAACAATGCCTGCGCAGCACCGAAGGCCCATTGGCACCCGCACCCCCCAACTGTTCGGCGGGCGAACGCCAGACCCGCTGCCGCACTTACAGCTGATCGGCGGCCGGAGGAGATTGCGAGCGGCTGCGGAGGTTCCGCGGCCGCATCAACAGCTGATCGGCGGCCGGAGGAGATTGTGGACGGGCGCAGAGGGTCCGCTTCAGCACAGACAGCTGATCGGCATAACCGCCAGGTTATAACCGCCAGGTCTGCGAAGCAGCCACCCACACTCTCCAAGCCGCCATCGGACCCGAAAAGGCCCGTGAGGCCCGTGCGACCGTCGGCGGCTGTTTCTAGCTGCCGCTCAGTTGATCGCGCTGCGTGACCACCGGTAGACGTCCCCGGCTGCCCCTTAGCTGTTTGTGCCAGCGCGGAACCTCCGCAGCCGCTCGCAGTCTCCTTCAGCCGCCGATCAGCTGTCTGTGCTGACGCGGACCCTCTGCGCCCATCCACAATCTCCTCCGGCCGCCGATCAGCTGTTGATGCGGCCGCGGAACCTCTGCAGCCGCTCGCAGTCTCCTTCAGCCGCCGATCAGCTGTCTGTGCTGACACGGTCCCTCTGCGCCCGTCCACAATCTCCTCCGGCCGCCGATCAGCTGTTGATGCGGCCGCGGAACCTCCGCAGCCGCTCGCAATCTCCTCCGGCCGCCGATCAGCTGTAAGTGCGGCAGCGGGTCTGGCGTTCGCCCGCCGAACAGTTGGGGGGTGCAGGCGCCAATGGGCCTTCGGTGCTGTGTGGGCATTGTTGGAAGTGCTGCCCTGGTCCCCGTAGGGCTTGACACGCCCATTTCGGCTGCTTCGCAAACTGCTTCCTCCACCCCACCCCACCCCACCTCACCCCTCCCCGCAAAAGATGCCGGGTCGACAGCGTTTTTTCTACCCGGAACAAGCAAACGCTGCCCCAAAACTGGGGCGTTTCAAGCCATGGCTCCTCCGGCAACAGTCGCTTAAGCTGCAGTTCATCCGGTTCCCCCAGCCTTTCCAAATATTCCAGGCTGGAGCATTCACTCCCTCCGCAGTTCCTCCAGCCATTACGAGCCGTTTCTGGTTAAGTTCAAACAAATACAAGCAGATTCAAGCCGTGGCTCTTTCCGCCCCGAAAATCAGCTGATCGGGCGTTTCAAGCCGCGGCGTTTCAAAACGGCCACAATCTCCCAGCAAGACCTCCTCTGCAGTTCCTCCAGCCATTACAAAGCAACTCTGGTCAAATTCAGGCCGTTTTGGTCTAATTCAGGCAGATGCAAACAGATTCAAGCCGCGGCTCTTCCACCCAAAAATCAGCTGATCGGGCGTTTCAAGACGCGGCGTTTCAAAACGGCTACAATCTCCCGGCCAGACCTCCAGCTGCCTCACCTGACAATCGGGGAGGGGAGGGGAGGGGGGGAGGAAGGAGGAAGAAACCAGCGCACCCTTCGCCCTTTTATTGTCGCAATCGAAGAGGCAGGAGAATGCGGGGTGGGGAGGGGAGAGAGAGAGAGAGTAGAAATCCCTATTTTCGGAGCTGAGAAGAGAAGCGCGGCTACAGCAGTCGCTAGAGTTCCCCCCAAGGGGGCGGAGAAAGAAGAACTCTCAGAGCGTTTATTTCGTAAATACGTGCGCAGGCACACACTCGCCCAGCCGCGCGCTTCGCCCAGTTTCTCGCGGGGAGTTTGCAAGCCCTTCGTTTCTCTTCAGGGCCGTCAGAAGGGCGAGCAAGTCTCTGCCCTGCCCTGCCCTGCCGTGGGGGTGGGGAGCCAAGCGCTCTTGACGTTCCTGGAAACGAGAAGGGCCTGCGGAGACTGACACCAACCCGAGTGCCCAAGCGGGTCTTCTCAGCGTCAGGCAAAGTAGCTCACATGCAAAACAAGCCCGGCAGAGGAGCCAGAGCAGCTTCGCTGCTGGGGGCGTGTCTCGGCCGGGCCTTGCAGGATCTGGGCCGGGCGCCTCTGCTCGCCGCTCTGGCTCCTCTGCCGGGCTTGTTTCGCGTGCGAGCTACTTTGCCGGCCGCTGCTGAGGGAAGATCTCTGGAGAGGAGCATAAGGTGAGCTGCTGCATTTCCCAGCCTCGGCTTATACTCGAGTCACCAACTTTTCCCATTTTTGGGGGGTAAAATTAGGGGTCTCGGCTTATATTCGAGTTGGCTTATACTCAAGTATATACACCCTACAAATGATTAAATATGCATTATAATCAACCTTTGAGTAGGTATAAAGAAAATAATGTAATTTTATAGTGATGAAAAGCTTTAATCTTCAAGCTTCATGGATTGTAAAAGGTCCTTAGTATGTGATTTCATAAATGTTCATATATTAAATGGCCTTTAATGATTATAATAATCAGTAAGTATGTACAGTAAAATACATCTAGCTTTAATGCTGCTGGTTTTTTTTAACAAAAAAAAAATTCCAGGCCTCCATGAATTTGATGCCCTACAGGACCCAGAAATCAAAGAATTCCGGATTAAGATGCGACAAATTAGTGAAGAGAAAATGCAATCACTGATGGGATTATCTTTGATGAATTGGTTAAAGCACACATATCCACCAGAATTAGAACCAGCAATCCAGGACAACTTCCAGGATAAACTTTATGGTGGCAATATTGTTGTGGCTGTTCATTATGAGAACTCTCAGGTAGGGTTCTAAATCTAATTTGCAGTTTTTTCTATCCTTTAAATAATTTTCACTAAATGTGAACGATTTAATGAGCATACTTTGTGTTTCTGAAAGAGTGGTCCCTTTATTGTATTATTCTTTAGAGGCAGCTATTATTTTAGAACCAAAAACAGTTTTAAGATCTAATATGATACGGCATTGCAGTTGATTGAGAACAAACATGATAATTCTATGAGTGAATTTGTGTATTTTACATTTTGTTAAGTCCAGAATCTTTGTTAAGTTGGATGACATCAATACCCAATAAATTAAATTACATGGATGATTTTGTATCCTACTCCTTTCATCTCCTTTTTTAAAAAAAATAAATACCATTGTCTGGTACCATCTGAATTAACTGTTCTCCAGCATGATAGATGGAGAATCCATGAATGGGTTAACTCTGTCTTCTTGCCCAATTAGACTAAGTCAGTCAAACTTGCCATGCCTCTCCTGGGCCAGGATACCTCCCAGTCATGACTTAGTCTGTGCCCAGAATAGACGTGGTGATTTTGGCTCCCAGAAATCTTGCTGAATCATCTCTTCTGAGTAATTGAGCAGGTCATATATGTATAAAGGTAAAGGTTCCCCCGTACATGCATGCTAGTCGTTTCTAACTCTAGGGGCCGGTGCTCATCTCCGTTTCAAAGCCAAAGAGCCAGCGCGTGTCCGAGGACGTCTCCGTGGTCATGTGGCCAGCATGACTAGACGCCAAAGGCGCACAGAACGCTGTTACCTTCCCATCGTAGTGGTCCCTATTTTTCTACTTGCATTTTTACGTGCTTTCGAACTGCTAGGTTGGCAGAAGCTGGGACGAGTAACAGGCGCTCACTCTGTTATGTGGCACTCGGGATTCGACCTGCCAAACTGCCGAACTTCTGATTGACAAGTTCAGCGTCTTAACCCACTGAGCCACCGCATCCCGTGTATGTATATTTGCTAGTTGCAGCCGCCATTTTGAATTCTGGCTTACGAGCAGCCTCTTCATCAGAAAGCCTCTGCTGCCTTTTTCAGCGTGCATCAGCGTGCATCAGAGGCATGCGAAGACTCTCAGAACTGCCTGCCTTCTCTCCTGAATTAAGGGGAAAGGACAGGTTGCTTCTCTTTTTTCACTACCAGCAGTAGCGGTCACTATTTTGGGTGCCACGGTCACATTGTTTTTACTCTGAAAAGACTTGTGCAGCCTTCTTTGCTAGCTTCTGAGAAGGGGGGTAGATTTCAGCCCCCCCAAAATAACCACTACAGAGTTCAAAGGTGTTGGTCCCTGAGCCTCTAGTCAGTTCACAGGGGTCCTTTTTCAGGCTCCTCCTCTCACAATCATTGCAGAGGGTTCTGAGTTCAGATCCCTTCTGACTGTAGCACAATCATTGTTTGCCTTGCCCAAAACCTTTCAAAGTGGATGATCAAGTACAGGAGGCTTCAGCTGTAGCTCTAGGCCTCAACCTAGCTGTCTCATTGTCAATTCAAACAGAAGACGTGTGCTGGCCGTGCCATTCTTGGCCTTGCCGCCACCAACTAGGACCAGTGAGCTGGCTGTTTATCACTGAGGTGATCTGTCACCACTAGGTTTCTACATGTGAGCTGGCTGTTATCACTGAGGTGAGCCGTCGCCACAGTAGACTTGGCCTGTGCTCCAAAGGTGATTCAACTAGTCTTAAGGCCATCAGGAGCTTTGCAGGTGTGCCAGTTATCCATTAAGTTGGGCCTGCAGCCACCATTGCCAAAGAGTACTTATTGATCCCTGGGATGCCATTCCCAGGTCCCTTATGGCCGAGGCACAACGGTTGGGCTCTTGGGCAGAGACCAACCTCTCATCACTCAGGGCCAAGCACATCTCAGGGGAGGCAAATCAGCAGGCGGGCTTTTTCAGCAGGTTGACAGTGGATCATTCCGAATGGTGCCTGCATCCCGGTCTCTTCGAGGAAATATCGGAGATGTTTGGTCGGCCGGTACTGGATCTGTTCGCTTCTCCAGCGAATTCCCAGCTTCTGAGGTTTTTCTCCTGGTTCCCCTCTCCGGGGGCAGAGGGAACAGATGCCCTCCACAGCCCTTGGCCTGGGGGCTTGCTGTATGCCTTTCCACCTCTCCCTCTGATCCCGGCAGTCATCCGCAAGTTACTGCAAGAGCAGGCAAAGGTGATACTTGTTGCACCACACTGGCCAAGACGGCCGTGCTTTGCTGACCTCATGAGTCTGTCAATCTCTCCCCTGTGGAGGATTCCTCCAGATCGCATTTCACTCAGCCAGGGAGCTCTGCATCATCCAGAACCCCAGTGGCTCCAGTTGACCGCCTGGCACTTGAGCAGCAGCTCCTGGCTCATGAGTCTTATTCATCGGAGGTAATTATGGTGACTCAGGCATCCAGACGGCCTACAACAAACAGGATCTATGACTCCACTTGGAAGAGTTTCTGTAGTTGGTGTGCAAATAACCAATTAGATCTTTCGGCTGTTACTATCCTGACGATCTTGGACTATTTATTGTAGGGGGTCAACAAGGGCTTGGCACCCAATACCATCCACCAACAAGTAGCAGTTCTCTCCACCGTATTTATATGGGACAATTCAGAGGCATTGGCTCAACATCCTATGGTACGCTCATTTCTCAAGGGAGCGACCAACACCAAGCCTCCAGTGGTTCACCGATATCCCACTTGGGATTAGTCACGGGTCTTGCAGGCCCTTACCTCTCCTTCATTAGAACCTATCAGGACCTGTACTCTGCGGTTCTTGACAATTAAGGTGGCCTTGATAGCCGTCACGTCAGCTAGATGCATTTCTGAATTGGCAGCTCGCTCTGTCAGACAGAACATGCGTTTTTCATGCTGACAGGGTGGTCCTTTGATTGGATCTCTCCTTTATTCCTAAGGTCAATACCTTGTTTCATAGAGTGCAGGAAGTCATTTTGCCAAATTTTTGTCCTCATCCATCTCATGCCTTGGAACAGCAATGGCACACTCTGGACGTCCGCAGGACTTTATGCCACTATATTAAGTGGACAGCGTCTTTTTGCAAGTCGGAAGCCCTCTTTGTTTCCTTTCAACCCTCTACTATGGGGCGGAAGGTCTCTGCCTCCACTATAGACATGTGGATCAGGGCTTGTATTGCAGGGGCATACCAATCTCATTCCCTGTCAATTCCCAGGCATATCACTGCTCATTCCACTCGTAGTGCTGCAAGTTCTGTGGCTTAGGCGACACAGGCGTCCATTGAGGACATTTGTAGGGTGACGACATGGTCCTCGCCTTCCCCTTTCGTGAGGCATTATAACCTGGATAAGTTTGCCTCCACAGACGCCTTCAACAGGTAGTGCCACAGAGTGGGACACAGGCCCAGACTGATTCCCTCCCATAGGGACAGGCAGCTTTGGTATGTTCCATTTGTGGATTCTCCATCTATCATGCTGGAGAAGGGACGTTGTCTTACCTGAACACCTTTTCTCAGCATGATGATGGAGAATCCACACCCACTCCTTAGTGTCCATCAGGTCCTGTGTCAGGGGTATGGGAGCCAACACGTGAGACTGTCGTCATTTGCTTCACCTTCGTCATGACTGGGAGGTATCCTGGCTCAGGAGAGGTGTGGCAAGTTTGATTGACTTAGTCTAATTGGGCAGGAAGACAGTTAACCCGTTCGTGGATTCTCCATCATCATGCTGAGAAAAGGTGTTCAGGTAAGACAGCGCCCTTTAAATTTTACATATTAAGGTTGGATGTGCTTTAAGCATTGCAACTTGAATTGTGAAATTACAATATAAATCTATTTTTTTCTGAATTTCTGTGAATCAAGTATGGCATTTTAAAAAGTAACTAAAGTAGGTGGCATAGGAGGATCTAATTTCATTCTCAAAAAATCAATGTACTTATATCTGATTGTTGATCTTCTGTTGAAGATTGTTTCTTTCAATTCCAGACTTGCCCATTCATATTAAGATAGCTGCAGTTGATGTCCTTTCCAGTTAAAACAGCAATTTCAAAATGAAAGATAGTATAGATGTATGAGTTAAATAATTACTAACAAAAATTGTTTTGTTTCTATATGCATAAAAATAAAAACATACTATAGTGATCTGAAAGTAAAATTGTATTATTTAATTCTTAAGATTAATCAATATGTTGTTTATAAACCTGCTTGACTCAATTCCTATTGTCATTTTCTTTACAAACAAAAAGCTGGCACATAAAGAAACTAAGGGCATATTTTTCTTACCATGTTTTCTGGCTCAAAATTTCCATTTCAGCTGATATTTTTAGGAATTGTAATTTAAGAGGAATTTATCAACTGGAAAAATAGCTTTTTTAGAAAGGTTAATTTCAGTCTCATCTCTCCTAGCAAACAGGTGACTCCTCTGAAATATTCACTATAAAAAATTGCTATTTGAGTTTGAGTCCTGGGCTGTGGCAGAAACTTCAGAAAACACAACAGTTTTGAGACAAATACACTTTGAAACTAAGAAAACATTAAATTGATTTTGACAGCCTACTTCATTATAGCTATGATACTCCATCATGAGGTTTGGCTGATTACCAAAAAGCTGATACATAAATAAGTTGCCAGGCAAAAAAAAATATTAAAACCAAATGAAATGAAAACTGAGCTATGATTTACATTTGTCAATAATTGCTTTTGAATCCTTACATTTTTCTGAAATGAAAGTTCCATATGTCTTTATAAAAGCATTTTGTGGATGTAGAATAGACACTGGTAGGAGGTTTCTTAAGAGGGAAAACATTTTTCATGCTTTTTTTCAGATGTATGATGTTGGTATATATCTGGCTAATTTTGAAATGTCTAGAAGAATCAGCATTTGAACTCTGAAATACCTTTCAGAAAATTTAAAAATTACTTTTCATAGAATGTTTTAAAATACTAAAACATAAAGCTTTTGTTTAATTTCATTTTTTTCTGTAAAATCAGTCTTTTATTCTTATTTGCCATGTAATAACCCTATATTAATTATTGTATAAGGTTTAAATATAATAATGCTATGGTATGCATAGAGACTAGAATATAATATTTTCACACATTGCTGTGTTTAATTAGTAACTTTTTCCCCGTTTTAAAGCAGTTTCTTTAAATTTTATTGGCTTATTTTTAAACTTTTGGAGTCATTTGTTATAAAAATGTGAGACGTATTCCTTGCTGCAATAGCACATCATCAGTGCAAGCATTTATATATAAATCATTTTGTTTTAATTCTCTGAGTGGTCTTTATTAGTGGATAAATATCTATAAATCAACTTAATATGTTTTAAAAGAAAAGAACTTAGTGATGTTTATAATTGGGAAGATTCTAGAGAAGGTTATAAAAAGGTTGATCTGAAAGCACCATAGAAACAAAGGATACAATGCAGTATTTAACTGAAATTCTCATTTATTTATTTTTTCCAGAACAACCTTTATTTTATAATTTTATTTGCTAATTTCCTTAGCAGATTGTGGGAGTGCAGTAGACATATTTTGAATTTAGCCAAGTAGTTAATGACAGTGTTGTTAAAGACATACTTAATTGGATATATAGATGATTGCAATCCATCTATATTCAAAGAGAGAACTCAAAGACGTTCTTTATCAAACTGGAATGAATACCAAATAGAGAGCTATAAGATTCATTTCTTGGCCCTCTACTCTTCAGTACTTCCCCTAATGATTTTGAAGAACAAAGGGAGAGGAGCCTATAATATAATGCAACAATGAGTGAAATAGCTAATATCTTAGAAGATAAAAATAAAATTCAGATTAATTTTGGGTTTGGGAAATGGGCTGAAAATAATAGTAAAATTTAACATGGGCAAATGAAGAGTTCTTTACTTAGGAAACAAAAATTAAATACATAGGTACAACAGAGCAAAGAACTGGCTTAGTCAAAAGATATTGAAGTGATAATTGAGTTTGTAATGTAGTCAGCAGTATAAAACAGCTTCTATAAATGTAAGTTTAGTTTATTTCACCAAATCAAGTAAAAAAATACAGCATATTGAAATACATAAATATTCAGTGAAATAATAAGATCATTACCTTGGCAGTTGACCCCAATCTAATCTAGATGGGAAATCAGATGGCTTTAGCTATCAGTTTTGCCGTTTTTCTTATAATTTCATAAACAAATTCCTTTTAATGCTTGATAATAATAAATGCTGTTTCTTCTTAATAGGATGTATTTAGTTTTCAAGTGTCTCCTAATATTAACCCTATTAAGTTGAATGAGTTGGCAATTCGGAAATGGTTGACTATCCATGGAAAAGAAGATGAAGTTGAACCTTATGATTATGTATTACAAGTTAATGGAAGACTGGAATATGTTTTTGGGGATCATCCATTAATTCAATTCCAGGTATGGTTCTTGCAAAAGAGCATGCCAATTTGGGACTTGGAAAAACAAATCATATTGATTTAAACTGTGAATAATATTCTTGAATTTTTCTTTTTTAATATTAACTTATGTGGTAATACTAGTACACATGGACTTACAGAAAGAATTTTATATAAAGTTTTGTTGTCGTATTAATAAGAAATATATAGTTTTATACATATCCCAATCAACATTTTTTAAAACTTAAATCAGAGGAGTTGGGAGCAAACTTTGGATGTGTTGCTTAATTGGTAATTAATAAAAATATAATAAATCTTTTTCCAATTTACTCTTATTTTCTGAGGTTCTTCGACCCTAATTATATTTTAATATATGGGAGTGCATATTGTGTTTTTTGACTGTATACCTGTCACTGCATTTCAAAATCTGAGCAAAATAAAAGTATATATAACTGGAATGAGCTAACATTAATAATTCATTAAATGTATATGCCTTTAATATGTTTAAAAATAATAATGATTATCAATATACTGGATGCTATAACAAAAAAAACCTTAAATGGCACTTAGAAAATTAGTGCAGAGACAAAATTTCCATCTGTCAATTGAAATAGGCCACGCTGTTTGGATCCACACAATAGCATGCCTATACATTATGACATCCTAGGATCTTGGGAAGAACTTGATATATATATAAAGGCCAACACAAGCTAAAGAACTGGCAACTGTAGCTTCATACTGTTGTGAACAGATAATAATTTATTAACCGCATGTAAAAATAATTAAAAATTATTAAATTTATATGCCACCTAGCTCCCAGCAACTCTGGGCAGCTAAATGTGATTTTAATTTATTTAAAATACAATGTTTATAGTTCACATATAAATTAACATTTTCTTAAGGTTAGGTTAAAGTTAACTAAGTGCAGTTAATTAAATTCAGTCATCTACATTTAATAATTCCGTGCTTCCATTACAACTTTTACAGTAGCTGCAGGGCTCACATTCTGTGCTCTGGAAGGAGCACAAACTCCCTTGGGGACTCTGCACATTCCTATTTGAAATGCTCTATGTAATTTTGAACTTCCAAATAATCATATGATTTTCTTTTTCAGTATATCCATCGTTGTGTAATAAACAGAGCTCTTCCTCAGCTGACACTTATTGAATGCAGCACAATTAAAACAATGTATGAACAGGAAATGATCGCTATAGAAACAGCAGTAAATCGAAAGTCAAATAATCTTCCTCTTCCTCTACCACCCAAAAAATCACGTGTGAGTTTCATGTATATATGTGAACAGGATGTTACTATTTGGGGGGGCGCAGCGGCGTGGGGGCTATTATTGCTTTAGACCTAAGGGGAAAAATCAGTCAGAAAAAAGCTGGCTGCTATCCAGAGATTTTCAAACTATAATACTAGAGTGCCTTAAAATAAAATATATTTGAGTCTTTCTTGAATAAAACTAAATCAAAAATAATAAGTGACCACGACTACAAAACTGCTTCAGCTGTCATAGTTTTGATGGCTACACCCATGACTTAGTCAAGGCTCAGACGTTGTTCAGGATTTTGCTCTCTGCTTTGCTTGTACAAGCTCCTTTTAGGCTTGTTCAGGGAGTCTTGACAGCAATCCCAGTTTGCCTGAACAAGCCTGATCATTTTTTTTAAAAAAAATTGAAATATCCCCAACCCACAATGTGAGAACTTTTGCAGTAAACAGAACTTATGACTTCAGTTTAATGTTTCTGTTCTAATCTACTGAAATGTTATTTACAAAACAGAAATGATTCTGAAAAGAATCCTAGCAGGTATTTTTGCATTTTCTCCTGTTCCTGAATTGGAGGGATGAATTACTGCATTAATGCCAGACTTCTTCCTGGGCTTATTGGCTGTAGATTTTCTGCAGTCACTCAGGGCTTCCGGAGTGGATCTTTCTTTTCTCAACACTTGGAACTTCTGTCCAGTGTTGGACAGGCACTTACTTCCGTTCTATCCAAAACCATTCCTATCAGATGCTCTGCAAATTAAAATTGTATTATTAGTGTACAGATTTTGAACTGTGTATATGCATTGCTGGTGATAACCTATAAAGCCCTAAATGGCATGGGTCCGGATTACTTACGGGAGCACCTGCTGCCGGCGTCATCTTCCCTTCGTCCTGTGCGCTCCCACAGAGAGGGCCTCCTCAGGGTGCCATTGGTCAGGGATTGCCGGCTGGCGGCCCCCAGGGGGAGAGCATTCTCTGTGGGCGTGCCAGCCCTTTGGAATCAATTACCGGTTGAGCTCCGGATAGCTCCCGACCTTCGCTCTTTCCACCGTGATCTGAAAACCTATTTATTTGAACAGGCCGGCCTGGTTTAAGGGTTTGGGGTATTTTTAATTATTTATTGTTAGGGCTTAATTAATTTAATCTTATTTTCAACTTTTGTATGTAATGCTTTTATTGCCCTGTACACCGCCCTGAGTCCTTTGGGAGAAGGGCGGTATAGAAATTCAATAAATAAATAAATAAATAAATTGCTTAAAAAGAATGAAAATCACACAGTGCTGTTTTCTTTCTACCACAGGTGACTCAAAGTGTCTGGGAGATTGGCCAGCCTTTTAAAATTTTGCTAGTAAATGGTAGTAAATTGGATACAGAAGAAACTGCCAAAGTAAGTAACTGTTTTCCAGTACAAGAGATACATTGCCTGTTCATCCCAGTACGTTTTGTATATTATGATCATACTTGAGTTATTATTTAATTTATGAGCATAATTATCAGATAAAATTTGATATAACTTATCAGTGTGTTATTTGATATTTAATGTTCCATGTTACTCAGTTTACAAACTATGGACAATTCAAATTCAGTCATACATAAACATTTTTTCTGTGGTGAGTATAAAAGGAAATGAACCATCATTTCCTGTGAAAAAAACCAATCCTTTTAAAATTATTTATTTATTTATTTATTTATTTATTTATTTATTTATTTATTTATTTATTTATTTATTTGAATTTCTATACCGCCCTTCTCCCGAAGGACTCAGGGCGGTGTACAGGGCAATAAAAACATTACATACAAAAGTTAAAAGTAAAATTAAATTAATTAAGCCCTAACAATAAATATTTAAAATACCCCAAACCCTTAAACCAGGCCGGCCTGTTCAAATAAATAGGTTTTCAGATCACGGCGGAAAGAGCGAAGTTCGGGAGCCATCCGGAGCTGTGTTAAATGCCATTACACTAATGTTCAGTAGTTTAGAGATGAATTGTTTTGAATAATTTAAATAGAGTGATGCCCAAGTACAACATATAAATGTGATATTTAACTACCATAGAGCCATATAGGGTGTATTTTATTGCATGCTTATTGATTTTTTTTAACTGCTCAATTTGTATGAGTAGATTTACAAAGCAGTTACTTTTTAATTCACTCTTGTGCTCCTTGGTCTCTCAATAGCTTTCAGTAGTGTTCACCATGGTATCTTTCTGAGATAGTTCTGCAGGCAAGGTATTGGGGACACCATTCCAGGGTGATTCTCTTCCTTTCTCCAGGACTGGTTCCAGTAAGTGCTGGTTGGGGAGAGGGATGTTCTCTCGGCTCCACCTTTGTGGAATGCCTTAGGGTTCTACTCTTTCTCCCCCTCCTTTCTACATGAAAGCAGTAGATGATGTGAACCCAGTTATATCTTTTGACACCCCCCCAGGCCAGCAAATGAGGCTGTTGAGGTTCTGTCTCAGTGTCTCTAGGCTGTCTGGGTTTGGCTAGGGAAGCACCATCTCCAGCTCATCCCATCAAGACCAAATGGCTGTGACCTTGTGGGTCACTAAGAAGTAGAGATATTTAATTTCTGACCTTGGATGGGGTTGCTTTTCCCAATTCAAGAGTGGTGTGCAGTCTGTGCATCTTGCTGGACTCACAGCTCCTGCCTCATTAGCATAAATGCCACAGAGAGTTCAAGGATATCTAAGAAGGATGTATTGTCTTCATCACAACCCCAACAGTGGTCATCAACAAATGCAGTCATGCTACCTAAGGTCTATAACAAGCCCTGAATCCTGACTAGAAAGGATTCAGATAATCTGTTTCTTTCAGCCCCTTCTGGAGCTGTAAGCTTTTCTCAACAACCCTCCCTAAATAGAGTTTCCCTCATCTCATGCAGAGAAGCATTCACCACTGCCTTTACCCAATCCCTAATACTTCCCAGGACAGTTTAATCAACTAGGAGATAAGGGAATTTAAACCACAGATAGGTGAATTCACGGTACTGAAGACTCTTGTCTATTTCATCAGGGCCAACAGGCTCAAACATTTCCCAGATAACTGGACTAGATTGTGCTTCAGATAGCACTAACAGACACTGATTGGATTTTCATTTCTATTCATATGTCAATATTTAATACAGTGTGTTCATTCTTCCTATTCAAGTCTTGTACAGTTATGCTCGCAACTTACAAAGATTTGTCACCACTAAGAGGGTATATACAGGCAATCCTTGATTTACTACCATTTGTTTAGTGACCATTCAAAGTTACAATGGAACTGAAAAAAATGACATAAAAATTTTTTACACTTACATTCCTGTAGTCACCTGATCAAAATTCAGATGTTTGGCGATTGTCATGTATTTATGACAGTTGCAGTGTCCTGGGATCATGTGGTCGGTCACCTTTTGCGACCTTCTGACAAAGTCAATGGATAAGTCAAATTTACTTAACAATGTAAATGTAAATTTGCATTTGTAAATGTACAAATGTAAATCCCACGTTACTAACTGAATAACTGTGGCAAAAAGGTCATAAAATGGGACAAAACTCACTTAACAACTATCTTACTTAGCAATGGAAATTTAGGGTCAATTGTGGTCAAGGGCTATCTGTATGTCTGATTAAATTCCATTTCATTAAAATCTTATAACTATTCTGCTTATGTTAGTGTTTTATCTAAAGTACCACACTTCAGTTTGTTTACATATCCTGCTTTGATTATTTTTATAAACTACTCACATGGGCAAAGCTACCTAATACTCTTCCTCCTATTTAAGTATAATCTATATTGGTTCATTTCCTGGCTGTGATAATGCCGACAGAGATGGAGAGTTTATTTTAAACCATTCTTGTTCTAAAAATGTAAATTAACAATTGCATAAAATAAATTTGTCTCCTTACAGTAGAATTGTTTAAACTTTATTTGCATACAGCATACAGTAATATCATTAAGAGCAATTGCACAAAAGCCACTTTTTCATGTTTTTTTCAAGTACATACTTATATTTTAATAATCCTTGGTATTATTTGTGTAGTTGGTACAATATTTTAAAGTACTTTTCTATCATGTATCTTGTAGGTTCATATCAGGGCTGGCCTCTTCCATGGCAATGAACTCCTTTGTAAACCTATTGTAAGCTCAGAAATAGCAGGGAGAAATGACCATGTTTGGAATGAACCCTTGGAATTTGACATCAATGTCTGTGACTTGCCGAGAATGGCCAGATTGTGCTTTGTGGTTTATGCTGTTATGGATAAAATGAAAAATAAAAAATCAGCCAAGGCCCTGAATCCATCCAAATACCAGACCATGAGGAAAGCTGGGAAAGTGGTAATGATTGCATTTAATTTCTTCTTCACATTCTGGTTCTCAGCAGGGGATGCTACTTCATGTATATCTGTGTGGCTGTAGATATTGCAGGTTTCTATCTCCCTCTGTATATGCAAAGATATTTAAACTCCTGAAAAGCTGTTTCAAATCAGCCATTGTTTCTTGCAGCCTGGTCTACCTCACAGGGTGGTTACTGTGAAGATAAAACAAAGGGAGAATCTTCCCATGTGCTGTGATGGAAACTGTCAAAGGCAGAATATGCAGGTTGTCCTTGACCTATGACCATTTATTTGGTCAGCAATGGTTCCAGGTTAGAATGATTCTGAACAAATTATAGTTATGACTTGTCCATGGAGTTCCAATTCATCCCAGCACCCTCACAGTCACAACTAGGGTGCTTAGCAACCCCTTCACCCAATCAGTTGCCAAGCATCCCACAATCATGCGATTGCAACCTTTTCCAACATTCTGCATATTGTCAGTGGGGAAGCCATCAGGGAAGATTGCAAGTTGCTGGGGAAAGTTTTCCCCACCCATACACTCTCCCCCACCTGGTAGCAGCCACTTAGCTGCCCGAGGAACTGGGAATTGCAGCTTCCTGCCAGCTTCCTCATTGGCTTTGGTTGTGGGTAGTAATCAGGGAATTCCCTTGCACAACAGCCATAGTATTCAGTTAACAATGGCAAACAGGACTACAGGAACTGCTGCCACTAAGTGACGTAGTCACATTTTATGACCACATTGCTTAGTGATGGAAATTCTGGTTCCAGTTCCAGTTCGAGGACTACTTTGGAACTGAAATAAGAATACGGTGTTTGAGGTTTCAGGTTATTTCAACACTTCACATTTTGTTTAGAATTCCCTAGAGCTTCCCTAATGTGTTCTGTAATAAACATTAATCTTAACAGTTTTGTTTGTTTTATGCACTAAACTGTTTTTATAGTCTGAAAAGACAAAGGCATTTCATCCTGCAAAGATAAATTATTGGGCTGATTAAATTTAAAACAAATGTTAAACTGTTCTAGCATGTTAATGAAGTATAAAATTTAACTATAATCAACTTGAATATGTTTATTAATTATTGGAATCATTCATCTTTAAGTTCACTCCAGCTGATAGTTCTGTATATTTTGTTGTAAATGTTTATGTATTTATTTACACTTGCATCTTTTCTGTCAGGGAGTGTTTATGCTCATCAGCTTTTTAGCCTCATAACCGTTTACAGTAGGTAACATTGGGAGAATAGGGCTGGTCAACGAGTGGGAAAATAAGTTTGCTTTAGTTTGTGCCTGATGTCCTTCCCCAATATGGTTCAAGCTATATTGCTCTTGAATATCTTCCAAGATCCTCTCACCATCAGCAACAATTAGTAGCATTTTTTTTCCTATTGATTGTACCTTTGGATTTGTTTGTCTCAGTGTCACTGTACCCTGTTGGTTTTAATTTTCAAATTATTTGCTTTTATCTTTGCAGCATTATCCTGTGGCATGGGTCAATACTATGGTATTTGATTTTAAAGGACAGTTGAAAACTGGAGACCTTCTCTTGCACAGCTGGTCATCATTTCCTGGTGAGACTGAAGTTGCTATATGGGCTTCATAACCTCCCTTGATTTCAGAGTGGCTGATTTGCTGGGACTGCCTACAACAGCTACTCTGGAATGAAAGGCATGCAGTATGGATTACGATTAAGGCAATATTAGAGAACAAGATGGAGATCCATAATGTATAGTTATAAAAAAAGAGACTGTTGATAATGAAATACTGACAGGAAAGATGAATGAATGAATCCCAAATAGAGACCTCTTTTCCTTAAGGTGTAATCTTTCCCATCTACTTGGCTACCAGTAGTAGAAACTTTCTCTGTTAAGAGATGGATATTTTATGGTGGCTATGTTAATACTTAACCTTTGCAAGCGAAGGGGTGTAGCTGCTGTGTCATTCTCAAGAAAAGATGTATCAGGTTTAAAAGTTGATCCACATATGTGCTGCATTTACTGTAGTTCACATTCTGAACTACTTTTTAGTAGTTCTACTTGCCCTAATAAACCTCTTAAAGATTCCATCCTCAGTTTAGAACTTGTTTCTTTGTCATTATATTTTGTTTAAGAGTAAGATAAAGAATGGAGAAATATGAATATGTATGGAATAAATATACTACCTGTGTTTATTTTAATACAGGCATACAAAAGATTTTAAGGCAGATAACATTCCAATTTTGAAACATCCCATTCTGATTGTAACACAAGTGACTCAGCCTCAAAAAACAAAACAAAACCCACCCTGTGAAATAGAGGAGTAACTATTTTGACTTTGGACCACTTACCGTAATGTCATATAGAATATTTTGACGTTGGAACATTTCCAGTGAAGTCAGAATAAGATATTTTATGGTCAGAATGTTTCATCCTTCTATTCACCTGTGTTCAGATTATTTACATTTCCATATAACCTCCAATTACTTTAAAATGTCCATTAGTTTATGTGGAAATATATTGGGTTTCTGTTTCTTTGAAGGTTGTTCAATGATCTTCTGGCCCTCATAGAAGCAACTCAGTTAAAGTAAGCTACCTCTGATTATAAAGTATATTTAGCCATGAAGATATATTTATATTTAGTCATGAAGATCTTGAAATATGTTTCTGTATTTACAGATGTAATGCCCTTAAATTAAACAAAATGTGTAGTTAAACAAAATATGTATTATTCTGGTTATCTAGATGAACTTGAAGAAATGTTGAATCCAATGGGAACGGTACAGACTAACCCATACACTGAAAATGCAACAACTTTGCAAATCAGATTTCAAGAATATTCAAAATGTCCTATTTATTACCCCCCTTTTGATAAGGTAAGGTGTCATTTAATTTTTGCCTACGCTTTCACTTCCACACCAGTGCCCCAAAATACACAAGCCCAACATACCTCTTGTCCAATTGTATTGTTACCAGGAAACTTACCACATAGCTAAAGAACTCACAAAAAAGCTTGGACATTTCACAGAGGTGAGCAAATATTCTATCAACTCCCCACTACAATGACTCCAGAAAATCAAAGACCTAATATAGAAGGTAAGATGGTGGTTTCATTTGATGTCACAACACTCCTTACAATCCATAGATTCAGAACTAGGGGGGGCAGTGGAATCCTGACAGCACTACTATACAACACACCCCAAATAACCAAGTACGCTAAGATTAACATGCCCAGAACCATAGACCTGGTCAACCTCTACCTCACTACCTATTTTCAGTACAGTTGAAATTATATATCAATAAATCACAGGAACACTCATGATACCATGTGGCTCTTTAAGGACTCAAACCAAAACACTCCCATGCATTCAACCAAAAGTATGAATCTGATATGTGGACAACAGTTTTGTCATAATAAAAAAGAAAAACTAAGGAAGACATAAAGCAATCTACAACATCTTCAAAGAAATAAAATTCGTATGGAAAAAAGATAACAATGCAGGGCCCTTTATGGATGACCTCGTTAGCAGAAGATGGTGGCAAATTAGAAAAATAACTTTAAGGGAGAAACCACCCACACTTATTTAGTGATCTACTACCAAAGTAACAACTCAACCTCCCATGAGCGCAAAAGCACGGCAGCAACCCAGAACACCAGAAAAAGGAAACAGATCATCTAAAAAATATCTTCTAACAAAAAGGATACCTACACAACTTTATCAAAAAGTACCTGACTACTCAACCCACTACAGCACAACCACCACAAGCTATGAGAAAGATAATGCTACTATACATCAAAAACTTATAAAAAATAATTAACAGGCTATTGCAACCACACAGCATCACTAGCACACAAACAAACTAAATTCCTCTACAACATCTTCGGTAAAACAAAAGACCCAATAGCCCAAGGAAAAGAAAAGATAGGAGTCATCTGCAACATACAGAATAAAATCTGTACCAGCCACTATGCAAGAAAGACAGAAGAATAGCAGAGCGTACCCATGAACATCAACTAGCAGTCAGAACACACAATGAAAAATCCTTAATTTCACAGCACACCAACAGATTTAATCATAGTTTCAGCTGGGAAACTGAGCATCTTAGACCAAACTAAATCCAAAACTGATAGGGAATTCCTGGAAGCTTGCCACTCAAATCAGCCATCAACAAGCACATATACAACATTTATACAACATTCAAGGTACAATAAAAAAAAATCTTTAAAAAAAGACCAAAACATCACCTAACCAGCAATCAATATTCAGATAAACAGAAATTAACACAAGGATTAATACCAGACAATCAAGCAGTAAAACAACAGCCTAATCAAAGAAATACCAAGAAAAAAACAACACCCCCATCAACTCTGCCAGGGCAAGCCACTGTATATAAACAGAGCAAACTCCACTTTCTTCTAGCACTGAAGATCTTACCTAACAAAATGATCTGCAAGAAAACAACCAAGCTCAGAGATCACATGGACTCAATAGTCACTTCAGTTTTAAATCTGTGAGATGGTCTTCAAAACGTAGGTTGAATACAAGTTCTTTCTGTGTATATAGGTGAGCATATCCTGCAGATATTCTACTGTGTGGCTGCAGAATCTCTATGTTTCATTATGTGAGGGAAATCATGTAAATCCACTGTTACTGAAAACATGTAAGATGTGGTGCAGATCATTTGAATCTACAGTATCTTTGGACAGAAAGTATATTTTGTTCCTCCCACATGTTGGGGGATATAAACATATATTTGAAATTGTCCGTGGAAGTAGCTGAAAAATTAAATAATGCTATAGGTTCAACTTAGAAACTTTAAATTGACAAGTTGCATAAATAGTTGCCTAAAGCAGCAGTCCCCAATCTTTCCAGCGTGGTAGCCTGGCCGGGAGGGGGGTGCGTGGAGAGAGGATGTTCTGTGTGAGTGGTCGGCATGTGCACAGCTCCATTTCCATAAGCACAAATGGAACATTGCTTGGATATAAGTATGGAATTTGCACACTCTGGATTGGGTATTAGTATGGAATTTGGGCCAGTTTGATGCCTATTTTCATTCTTCATTCTTTCACTCTTTCTGTTACCAACTACTGCTAGCAATACTGAACTGAGAGTTTGAAATCATGAGGAATTTGAGATTAAAATTCTTTTTGTCATAAACCTGTCCCCAGTAGAACCTTGCATTTCACATATCTCAAGTTGAATCTTTGGCATCCCTAGATAGATCTGGGTAAAAATTCCTGGATGTAAGGTAGAGGGTTTTTTTGCAAAGATATTGAGCTGGAAGGGCTAATGGGCAAACCCAGTATAAGCTTCCTTCTCCTTTAATTAAAAATGACCGCATGATTCCAGCTAGCATAGATCTGAAATATTCACTAATGTGCAACTTCAAGGTCTGAATTCTTCTTTTAGTATTTAAGTTTTGTTACAGAGCTGTGTTTATTGTTGGTACAGTGAATTTTCTTACAATGAAACAATGGAACCTGATTCATGTTAAAATAGGATGGTATAAAATGTAGCTTTTGTACCTGAACAAGGACAGAAAGAGCAATGTAAATAACATTTGTTTCCTTGCATGCACTTGCCATTTATCAGGCTACATAGAAAACCAGTTCTTTACTCTTTAATTCTAATATTGTCTGGTCTAGTTCAGTTGTATGTGTGTGTGTCTGTGGGCAGTAAATTTTAAAGTTAAACTTAAATTTCTTAACATGAGTTACGTTTTCTACAGATACTTGAAAAAGCAGCTGAGATTGCAAGGAACAGTGATTGCTCTGGCATGGCAGTAAGTATCAAAGATGAAATAATTGCCATTCCCCATTTAAAACAGAACGTATTTATTTTATGTATTTGCTTTACCATGTGATAAATACTAGTATTCAGAAATAATTTAGTTAAATCATGATATTCTTTCAAAATTATATTTCTTGTAAAATGCATAAAAACACTGCTCATTAGCAGCCCACTAAATATTGTGAAGTGTACGAGAAATTGTGAACATATCTGAAAATGAGAGTAAATTAATTCTTTAAAGTATGAATAGTTTTATCGTGATTTTCTATAGATTTAATATTTAGAATTATTAAAGCTTTTAATAGTGTAAGATAACATTTATTGTCTCAGTAGAATGTTTTGACTTAAATATTTATTCTATACTAACTGTTCTGAAAGCACTATGTTTTGATTGTTGCAGCTTTATTACTAGACAATAGTCTATGTGTTTTATATGGAGTAGTCAGAAAAGAAATGATTTTAAATCAATCAGATTTGAACATAGCACTGCACTTTAATTTCCTGATATGTGAATGAGTTATTGTCTTTTGCAAGGACATTTACATTCCTTGCTCCTTTCTTCCCCTCTTATTTTTATTACCCTTAAATTTTTATTTAGCTTTTTATTATCCATAGCTTTCTAAGTCAGTTGAGCCAGGAATTGGAATTGGCTGAGATTTGGATATCATGTTTTGAAGTTGGTTTATTTAAATAAACATAACTTGAATACAAGACAACATGGCAAATTGTGGGTAAATAAGAGCCTAAGTGGATGCATCTACATTCCTTTTTACCACATTAGATAGGCCACAAAAGCTCAAGAGAAGACTTAGTGCACTAGGCATAATTCCAGATTAAAGCTACAACAAAAAATCACAATTTATTACAGGTTCACGGCAGTAAGAATAAATTTAACACAGCATTGGAAAGTAGATAAAATTATCAAAGGTATCAGACCGGGAATTTAAACTTGGGAGAATATGCAGTAATGGCAAAATGCAGCAAAGCAACTATAAATATCAATAAATAGCAATACTGGATGGGGAATTATGGGAGTTGTTGAAGTCCACACAACCTAAAGTTGTTAAAGTTGAGAAATACTAACCTAGACCAGCGTTTCCCAACCTTAGGAACTTGAAGATGCGTGGACTTCAACTCCCAGAATTCCCCAGCCAGCTGGCTGGGGAATTCTGGGAGTTGAAGTCCACGCATCTTCAAGTTCCTAAGGTTGGGAAACACTGACCTAGACTACAGTTTTTAAAGGGGAAAAAACTAAAGCATTAAGATCAAAGATAAACACAAAAAAATCAAATGTCTATAAATATTCTACATTAGTCTACATATGATAAAAGGCAAGTTAGAAACATGTTTTAAAACTTTCAGTTTTTTTTACTCTTTACTGGGTTTAATTGTTTATATTGTATGTTTGAATATTGTACTGTGGGAAAAATAATCTCTAAAATGTTTCTATTTTTAAAACAGTGCTCAAATGTAAATATCAAAAGTTCTGTTGGATGTTGACTTCATATAGCAATCTTCACTCTCCTTTAATCTGTACATTTACCTTTAAATAATATAATGTTTTGCTTTTCTCTATTTTTTGAATTTTAAATTCAAATTCATTTCAGCAGAAATATTACCCAAATGAAATAGTAAAATAGCAATACTGCCCCTTAGTGGTCTTCCTTGAGAGGTGCATATTTCATGAACTACAATTTTGGCATTTGTGATGTATATGAAACTTGTAAAAAGAATGTGATTTGATAAACAATTACACTAAAATAAGAATGTGTTATGGCCTCATGGCATTTGCAGCAGTACATTGCTTGTTTTGATACATATGTAAAATTTACAGAATGTATGCTTGAACATTTATCAACATGCAACCTTCTAGGGTCGTGGTGGCAAAAAGTTCTTCATTGAGCTAAAGGAGATCATGGAAAGGGATCCCTTATCCCAGCTGTGTGAAAATGAAATGGATCTCATTTGGACATTACGATTTGACTGTCGTGAAAATTTTCCACAATCCCTGCCAAAACTGTTGCTATCTGTGAAATGGAACAAGCTTGAAGATGTTGCTCAGGTAAGATATACAGTAAGCTATGTAGAGCAATAGTAATACCAGGGGCAAACTGACTGATTTTATGCAGGAATGCAGATTATAATTTTTTTAAAAATCCCATTTATATCCCGTCCTTCTCCGAAGACTCAGGGCAGCTTACAATCTAAAGCACAAATCAATGTGCTTAGCAGTAGCCTTCATTCTATGTATATGCCTGCTTATTAGGGCTTTCGCCCCCCCCCCAAGCGGCATTATTACAAAGTCAGCTTAATTGCCCCCAGCAATCTGGGTCCTCATTTTACCTACCTCGGAAGGATGGAAGGCTGAGTCAACCTTGAGCCTGGTGGGATGCGAACCTGCACTAATTGCAGGCAGCTGGTGTTACTTAAGGAGGCATTAGCCCACTGCTCCACCAATTATAATTTAAATGAGATACTGTTAATTGGAAGAATGTAGACATGCCAATGATTTTTTTTTACAAAGCTGACATGCTACAAAGTAAAGGCCTAACTCAAGCATCTTACAGCCCTGCAAAAAGTCTTCTGGTAAGGTGGAGAGCGCCCTGGGAAGCTGATTCATCTTGTGGTAGACAGGGTTTTGTGATTTGCTGTGGCTACCATGGCAGCCAGTCAGTGACCAGACAAGTCAGCCATAATTACCACCAGAGGTCCTCTTTGAAGGAGATGAGTGGTTTAGAAATATTAAATATAAGTAAAACAAAAAAATTGCTGTTTAGTCTGTGCTATCAAAATTCAAAAAGACACAATTGTTTATCCCTAAGGGTGCCATCTTGATTCTGTATTTTACTTACTAGTGTTTTTTATATGAGCCTACTCTTTGAGATAATGTCCAACTAAATCTATATCTTGTTTTGGTAAAATTGTTAATTTTTGGAAAGATTACTCATACTTCTTTTTTTAAGCAAGAGTGTATTTTATGATCAGCAGCTATCAGGCATTCTTATAGAAAGGTGTTATTACAAGAAGACATAGTAGTGTACAAATCATTAGCCCTGTTTCTGAATTCCAAATGGGATCAACATATTTTCAATAGTAAACTAGGTGACAAACAAGCAATCTCAATTACTTTCTGTATAATTACTATCACTAAATAATGCATTTATACTTTGGCTGATACAGTGACAGTTCTCATAATCTTAGCTTTATAGAAAAATGACCTAATTTAATTTTTATCAATTCAATTCAAAGTGAAATTGTCATTGTAAGCTGCTTTATCAGTATTTTTTCATTTGTAAATTCTGTCCATTTTCCCAATTTTTGCATTGTTTTAAAATCAGGTATTTGGGGGGTGGGGAAGGGTACATCATTGTCACCACACAAACATGGCTAATGTTTCCTCTTCCAAATCAGTCTTGAGAAATTGTTGTTGTTAGCTGCGAAGTCGTGTCTGACCCATCGCGACCCCGTGTACAACATTCTTCCAGGCCTTCCTGTCCTCTACCATTTTCTGGAGTCTATTTAAGCTCACGCCTACTGCTTCAGTGACTCCATCCAGCCACCTCATTCTCTGTCGTCCCATTCTTCTATTGCACTCAATCTTCCCAGCATTAGGCTCTTCTCCAGTGAGTCCTTCCTTCTCATTAGGTGGCCAAAGTATTTGAGTTTCAACTTCAGGATCTGGCCTTCTAAAGAGCAGTCAGGGTTGATCTCCTCTAGGACTGACCAGTTTGATCGCCTTGCAGTCCAGGGGACTCGCAGGAGTCTTCTCCATCACCATAGTTCAAAGGCCTCAATTCTTTGCCACTCAGCCTTTCTTATGGTCCAACTTTCACAGCCATACATTGCAACTGGGAAGATCATAGCCTTGACTATACGCACTTTTGTTGACAGGATGATGTCTCTGCTTTTTTAGTGTGCTGTCTAGATTTGCCATGGCTTTCCTCCCCAGGAGCAAGCATCTTTTAATTTCTTGGCTGCAGTCCCCATCTGCGGTGATCTTGGAGCCCAGGGAAAAAAAATCTGTCACTACCTCCATTTCTTCCCCATCTATTTGCCAGGAATTGAGAGGGCTGGATGCCATGATCTTGGTTTTCTTAATGTTAAGTTTCAACCCAGGTTTTGCACTCTCCTTCTTCACCCGCAACAAGAGGCTCTTTAGTTCTTCTTCACTTTCTGCCATTCGAGTGGTATCATCTGCATATCTTAGGTTGTTGATATTTCTCCTGGCAATCTTAATTCCAACTTTTGATTCATCTAGCCCTGCCTTTCTCATGATGTGCTCTGCATATAAGTTAAATAGGCAGTGCAACAGTATACAGCCTTGCTGGACTCCTTTCCCAATTTTGAACCAATCAGTGGTTCTGTGTCCAATTCTCACTGTTGCTTCTTGACCCGCATATAGGTTTCTCAAGAGACAAATAAGATGGTCTGGTACTCCCATCTCTTTAAGAATCTGCCACAGTTTGTTGTGATCCACACAATCAAAGGCTTTAGTATACTCAATGAAGCAGAAGTAGATGTTTTTCTGGAACTCCCTAGCTTTCTCCATGATCCAGCGTATGTTGGCAATTTGATCTCTAGTTCCTCTGCCTCTTCGAAATCCTGCCTGTACTTCTGGTAGTTCTCGATCCACATACTGCTGGAGTCTAGCTTGTAGAATTTGAAGCATAACTTTACTAGCATGAGAAATGAGTGCAATGGTGCGATAGTTTGAACATTCTTTGGCACTGCCTTTCTTTGGAATTGGAATGTAAACTGATCTTTTCCAATCCTGTGGCCATTGCTGAGTTTTCCAAATTTGCTGGCAAATTGAGTGTAGCACTTTTACTGCATCGTCTTTTAAGATTTTGAATAGCTCAGCTGGAACACTCACCTCCATTAGCTTTGCTGTTCCTCAGCTTTTCTAAGGCCCACTTCACTTCACATTCTAGGATGCTTGGCTCGACGTCAGTGACCACCTCATCGTGGTTATCAGGGACATTAAGCTCGTTCTTGCATAGTTCTTCTGTGTAATTTTGCCACCTCTTCTTAATCTCTTCTGCCTCTGTTAGGTCCCTGCCATTTTGGTCCTTTATCATGCCCATTTTTACCATGAAACGTTCCCTTCATCTCTCCAATTTTCTTGAAGAGATATCTGGTCCTCCCTAATCTATTGTTTTCTTCTATTTCTTTGCACTGTTCATTTAAGAAGGCATTCTTTTTTTTTTATTGAAAAGTTTTAATATACATTTTATCTTTAACAGTCCCCCCTCCCCCTCCCTTCTCCCTCCCTCCCTACCCCTCCCCCCTCCCCCCCCCCCGACTTCCCAGAGCTAAGTACAAGGTATAAAAACAAAAAAAAACAATCATAAACATCCATATGCTAACAACCATGAACTCTAAAATCTATCACTCTCTGGCTCATATAGGATAATACAAACACTATTAATATTAAATATATATAAAAAAAGGGAAAAAAGAAAAAGAAAAGGAAGACTTATTCAAATGCTACATGAAACTTTTTAGTCCTATATTTGTTCTGGATATACTCAGTCCATTTTCTCCATTCCATAATATAACGTTCTTGCGAGTGATCTTTCAAATAAGCCGAAATCTTTGCCATCTCTGCCAGGTCAGAAACCTTTAAAGTCCATTCTTCTAAGGTCGGCAGTTCCTCCTTCTTCCAATACTGACCTATTAAGAGTCTTGCTGCCGTAATTAAATTCAACATCAGCTTAGTGTCCACAACCGTAACATCTGTAATTATTCCCAACAAAAAGAGTTGCGGACAAAAACTTTATCCTTTGCTTGAAAATCTTCTGCATATTCCACCAAATTTTTATCCAAAAGGCCTTAACCTTTTTGCAAGTCCACCATATGTGAAAATATGTTGCATCTTCATCGCCACACCTCCAGCATTTTGGCTGATAATTCGGGTACATACTTGCAAGCTTTTTAGGATCTAAATGCCATCTATAAAACATTTTATAAAAATTCTCTCTTAAATTTTGAGCTTGTGTAAATTTTACGTTCCTCACCCAAATCTTTTCCCACGTGTCCATTGTAATAACTTCTTGGATGTTTTGGGCCCATTTTATCATACAGTCCTTAACAAGTTCTGTTTCTGAATCAATCTCTATCAATGCAAGATATATCTGTTTAATATGTGCTGGTCCCTGATTTCTAATTTGCTTTATCAGATTTTCATCAGTCAGTGTAAAACCAGTTTTCTGATCTTCTTTCCACCTGGCCCGTAGCTGAATATATTGAAACCAAGTTTGAACAATCTTCTCATCTCGCAAGAGGCTGTATGGTTTCAGACACCAGACATTTCTTTCCAAGCTTAAAATCTCCTTATACGTAGTCACATCATGTTTAAAACCAACATTTATATTTTCTATTGCGTGTTTTGGAATTGCCCATAAAGGTATCTTACAGTCTAACTTATGTCTATACTTCTTCCAAACTCTCAGCAATGCCTGTCTTAAAATATGCACTCTAAACACATTATCTACCTTCTTATCATACAACAAATATGCATGCCAGCCAAACAGCAAATCGTGGCCCTCAAGATTTAATAATCTCTCTTGTGTCAAATTAATCCAATCACTTATACCTGCTAACGCAGCAGCTTCATAATATAATTTAAGATTAGGCATTTTAAGACCACCTCTTTCACGAGTATCCTGCATAATCTTAAGTTTAACTCGTGGCCTTTTCCCTGCCCAGACAAATTTATTGATACCTCGCTGCCATTCCTCCAAATTAGAATCTTTCTTAAGAACCGGTATCATTTGAAATAAAAATAAAAATTTAGGCAGGACATTCATTTTCACTGCTGCGATTCGCCCCAACAAGGACAATTGCAGTTTTTCCCAACTTCCATTTCTTTTTGAATTTTTCCCCATAATTTTTCATAATTATTTTTATATAATTTTGTATTAGAGGGCGACAAAAGCACCCCCAAATATTTGACCCTTTTAACAATCTCAAATCCAGTTAACCCTTCTAAAAGGGCCTTTTGCGATGCTGTCATGTTTTTAGCCAAAATTTTAGTTTTTTGTACATTAACTTTAAATCCAGAAACCTTCCCATATTGCATTATTATCTCCATCAGGTCCACAACAGAGCTCTCCGGCTGTGTCACTGTAACAACCAGATCGTCTGCGAACGCTCTCAATCTATAATCCTGATCTCTAATTTGTATACCCTTAATTCTTTCCGAGTTCCGTATTTTAACCAATAATATCTCCAATGTTAACACAAATAACAAAGGCGATAGCAGGCACCCTTGCCTTGTACCCTTCTCAATATTACATGCTTCTGTCAAACTATTATTAACTATTATTCGGGCTGTTTGTTTTTGATATAATGCCCTAATTGGTTGCAGAAATTTATCCCCAAAATTCATTTTATCTAAAACTTTCATCAAAAATTGCCAGTTCAATTGATCAAAGGCTTTTTCAGCATCTAAAAAAATTAGCGCCGCAGGGATCTGGTTGTTCCTTTCCAAAAATTCCAACACATCAACTATATGCCTCACGTTATTTTTCATTTGCCTACCACTAATAAACCCAGTTTGATCCCCATGAATCACCTGTTGCAGAACCCTCATCAATCTATTAGCTATTGTATTTAAAAGTGATATCGGTCTGTAGTTTTTTACTTGAATAACATCTTGGTCTTCCTTCGGAATCAAAGAAATAAAAGCAGTTCTCCAAGACGGAGGCACCTTTCCCCCTCTCTGGATTATCTGGAACAGTTCCTTCAACGGTTTTATCAACTCTAATTGTAAATTTTTGTAGTAAGCCGCAGTCAGACCATCCGTACCTGGCGCTTTATCCACCTTCAACTCCTTAATTGCTGTAAGAATTTCTTCTTCTGTAATCAATTGATTAATCTCCTCTTTTTGTACTTGCGTAAGAACCGGGATGCTAGCATTCTCCAAATATACATCAATGTCTTTTTCATTAATCTTCTCCTTAGCATATAATTTAGAATAAAAATCCACAAAGGCTTCCTTAATAAGATCCTGTTAAAACACAACCTTTCCCTTATGTTCAATTTTGTCTATATTAGAAGCCCTTTGCTTTTTCCTTAATCTGTAAGCTAGCCATCTACCTGGCTTATTAGCATTGCAAAAAGTATTATGCCTGGCAAACCGCAAATTGGTTGCCACCTGGTCAGCCATTAATTTATCAAATTGTCCTCTTAATAGCTTAATAACCTCCTTAGTCTTCACATCCAATGGATTCAGAATCAAGGCCTTCTCTTTTTCCTTAATTTCATTCTCCAATTCTTTCCTTCTAGCTTCCAAAGTACGTCTGTGTTTATTATTCATATATATCAACACCCCTCTCATATAGGCCTTGCTAGCATCCCAAACCATATCCATAGAAGTATCCTTATTCATGTTAATTTCAAAAAAATCCTTCATCCGCTGTTTACATTCTTCCACATTTTTCTCATTCCTAAACAAGTTCTCATTTACGCGCCACGAGCGCCTATCTCTATTGTCCTTATTGATCTCTAACCATACTGGACTATGGTCAGAAATAGCTCTTGCACAGATCTTTACCTTCTTAATCCTAGAAAAAAAATCGTTAGTCAACAAAATGAAGTCAATCCTGGAAAAAGATTGATGTCTATCAGAAAAAAAAGTATAATCCTTTTCCTGCGGGTGTGTGTCACGCCAAATGTCTCGCAGTTCCAAATCATCCTTCATTTCAAAAAAAGATTTAGACAATCTGGCATGACACGGAACACGCTTAAAAAAACCAGCCTTATCCATCTGTACATCCAAAACACCATTCCAGTCCCCCATAAAAATAAACGATTTGTAATCCAACTGAGTAAGCTTTGTATGAAGTAAACTAAAAAAGTCAGCTTGTTGTTGTTGTTGATTAGGAGCATACAGTCCAACTAAAAGCGTTTTTTTGCCTTCTAGCAACAAATCTATCATAACGTATCTATCATAACGTATAAGAAGGCATTCTTATCTCTTCTAGCTATTCTCTGGAATTCTGCATTCAATTGGGCGTATCTTTCTTTTTCTCCTTTGCCTTTCGCTTCCCTCCTTTCCTCAGCTATTTGCAAAGCTTCCTCAGACAGACATTTTGCTTTCTTGCATTTCTTTTTCTTTGGGATGGTTTTAGTTGCTACCTCTTGTACAATGTTGCGAACCTCTGTCCATAGTTCTTCAGGCACTCTTGTCTATCAGATCTAATTCCTTAAATCTATTTGTCACCTCTACTGTATATTCAACAGGGATATGATTTAATTCATACATGAGTGGCCTAGCGCTTTTCCCTACTTTCTTCAGTTTAAGCCTAAAATTTGCAATGAGAAACTCATGGTCTGAGCCACAGTCAGCTCCTGGTCTTGTTTTTACTGACTGTATAGACCTTCTCCATCTTTGGCTGCAGAGCACATAATCAATCTGATTTCTGTGTTGACCATCTGGTGATGTCCATGTGTAGAGCCATTTCTTGGTTTGTTGGAAAAGAGTGTTTGCTATGACCATCGTATTCTCTTGACAAAATTCTATCAGCCTGTGCCCTGCTTCATTTTTTACTCCAAGGCCAAACTTGCCTGCTATTCCGCTTATCTTTTGGCTTCCTACTTTAGTATTCCAATCCCCCATGATTATAAGGACATCATTTTTGGTGTTAGTTCTATAAGGTGCTGTAGGGTTTCGTAGAACCGGTCAATTTTATCCTCTTCAGTACCGGTGGTTGGGGCATAAACTTGGACTACTATGATATTGAATGGTTTGCCTTGGATTCAAACTGAGATCATTCTGTCATTTTGGGGATTGTATCCCAGTATTGCTTTTCCTACTCTTTTATTAACTATGAAGGCTACTCCATTTCTTCTGAGGGATTCTTGCCCACAGTAGTATACCTGATGGTCATCTGAATTAAATTCACCCATTCCTGTCCATTTTAGTTCGCTGATTCCTAAGATGTCGATGTTCAGTCTTGTCATCTCTTGTTTGACCACGTCCAGCTTTCCTTGATTCATGGATCTTACATTCCAGGTTCCTATGTAAAAAAAACTTTTTACAGCATCGGACTTTCCGTTCACCACCAGGTACATCCACAGCTGAGCATCCTTTCGGCTTTGGCCCAGTCGTTTCATTCTTTCTGGTGCTACTAGTACTAGCCCTCTGCTCTTCCCCAGTAGCATATTGGACACCTTCTGACCTGAGGGACTCATCTTCCAGCATCATATCATTTTGCCTTTTGGTACTGTCCATAGGGTTTTCATGGCAAAGATACTGGAGTGGGTTGCCATTTCCTTCTCCAATGGATCACGTTTTGTCAGAACTCTCTGCTATGACCTGTCCGTCTTGGGTGGCCCTGCATGGCATAGCTCATAGCTTCATTGAATTACACAAGTCCCTTCACCACAACAAGGCAGTAATCCATGAAGGGGTTGAGAAATTGTAGCATAATAAAATGTAGATATGTCAGAACAATTCCTAAATGTAGTTTATTTATGCTTCATCACATGCAACAAAATACAGTAGCAACAGTAGTCAAATCTGAATATTGTGATATAGTGGCATTGTGTTCCTTTTTGTTATCCCTTTTGTCCTAACTTTTAATTTATTAACACTCTTAGTACTTGAATAGTGTTTACCCCAGTGTTCATACTAAGATTTTTAGATACTGTTCTTTGGACCAGTTGCAGAAATCTGATTGATTGATTGATGTCCCCTCAAGTTGTTTTCAACTTCTGGTGGCTGTATAGCTATACTTTCTCCATGATGATTTATCCCAAAAATGTTTCAGATTTGTTAAAATGTGGGTAGAAGATGGTAAAAAGATAGCTAAAAGTGGCATAGTTCGTTAATTTATGAAATAAGGAGAAAGATTCCAAGATGCTGTAATTTTTCCATTATAATGGAATGTTACATGTGTGTGTGTGTGTGTGTGTGTGTACTTTTGCTCTGAATCAATATCATTGACTGTTCTGCAGAAGTATTGTTTTTTTGGGTTTTGGTTTAAGAAAAGAAAGGAAAGCTTTGAGCAGATGTGATAAGTCCCCTTGTTGGCCTCTGACCAACACTCTTAGATCAGCCAGTACCCACCTGGGATGTTGATCTAGCTGGTCAGCATTTCCCTCCTTATTCAAGCCCAGAGAAAGAATGTAAACAAGAATTGGCTGTATTTTTGGAATCTTATTGGCTCCTTCTCAGGTCATTGAGCTCTTGTTTCCTCTAAGGGTCATATCACTTAACTTTTTCTAGTTCAATAACCTCTGCCTCTAATGTTAAGTTTTTTAAGCAGTCATAATCCTAGTGGCAACAGAACAATATTCCATATGTTGCACACATTTTTGAATGCTTGGATTCTGTTATCTGATATTGTAGAGATGAAGCCAAATATACACAATATTAAATTCCATGTTTCCTGCAATGAAGGGCTCAAGTTAGAGCTCTTTGGTGCTCTGCACGTTGAGTTCAAGTGTGAATTCAGGGCTACATCACTTCTCAAAGGATGGTGTCATTTGCACTTTTAAGATGGGGCAGCTAATTTTAATGCTAGCTTTTAATCTATTTTTTATTCCTATTTCCATATTTTAGCAATTGTCAATTGCTTTAGCATTCAGTTGAATGGATAGGTAGGGAACCAGATAAGATACAATAGATCATAGGTTGATAATATACAACTGTTAATTTTACAAAAATAACCAGTCATTGTTAAATTAATTGCCAAATAGCATTTGCATCTGTTTCTAGAATCTGCAAATAAACAGAACTGAGCTCATTTGTGTCCAGAGATTGAGATTATATAAATATAACTGACACAAATCTTTCTAGCTTATTCTTTTAAGTATCCTGGATGTCTTCTCTAATATCTCTTTTGAATTTGATTTGATTTATATCAACAACTACTACCCCTTTGTTACTCCGCAGATCTCCCTGATTCTTCTACCTTGTGCCACAGGAGATAGAGAAATAATGAAAAGCCTTAAAATCTCCCCTTTTACAGTATTAGAAGGAGAAAAACAAATGAAATTATTGACATTTTCACCAATTAGCTAGAAATAGGAATATTAAAGAGTCAGTAGTTTGTGCTACCATCCTCCTCATTAGTTTGAACTACAGTATATTGCAAGCAGAGAAATGGAATCTTAACTGGTCTCCCACTATATTACAGTGAGGGGGAAAAATATTTGACTCCCTGCTGATTTTGTATGTTTGCCCCCTGAAGCTTTGCACCGACTCACCACAGGGCTGTGTGCTTAGCCCCTACCTGTACTCTTTATACACATATGACTGTGTATCATCTGACCCATCCACTGTAATAATTAAGTTTGCAGATGATACAACTGTGGTGGGTCTCATTACAGGTGGGGATGAGACAGCATACAGGGCGGAGGTACAAAAACTATCCATATGATGTAGTAACAACAACTTGCACCTGAACATCAGTAAGACGAAAGAGATGGTGCTAGACTTCCGGAGAAAAAAGGAGGAACCTGCCCCACTTTACATCGGGGACGACTGTGTGGAGAGAGTTTCCTCCTTTAAATTTCTGGGAGTCTACCTCTGTGAAGATCTGACCTGGAAAGTTAATACAACCCAGGTGGCTAGAAAGGCCCAACAGAGGCTTCACTTTCTCAGGGTCCTGCGGAAGAACAGGGTAGAACAACGGCTAATGACCCTCTTTTACCGGTCTACTATAGAGAGCATCCTCTCGTATGGTATTGTGGTTTGGTATGCTGGTCTGACAGCCGCGGATAGGGAAGTATTACAGAGGGTGGTAAGTACAGCACAAGACATTGTAGGATGTCCCCTGACATCACTGGATGACATCGCCAGGGCTCGCTGCCTTGGAAGAGTGAGGAAAATTCTCAGGGATGACTCACACCCTGGATGGTATCTCTTTACTCTCCTACCATTGGGTAGGAGATATAAGAGTATAGCCAGCTGCACCAACAGGCTGAAAAACAGCTTTTATCCGTGGGCTGTTAGGCTTTTGAATGAGAAATAACTTTTGTGAATTTTATGCAGAATTGACGTGGGAGGCTGGTGTGTGATGTAGTTGGTTCACATGGTGTTGTAAGATGGAGGGTTTGTTGTCACTGTGTGTTGGGGGGTGGGAGCACAAAGGGAGGCTCAGCTAATCTCAATGTACACATAGTTGTACTTTGACAATAAAGGTTCATTTCATTTCATTTCAAATGATCAGTCTATAATTTTAATGGTAGGTTTATTTTAACAGTGAGAGACAAAATAACAAAAAAGAATACAGAAAAATGCATTTCAAAAAAAGTTATAAATTGATTTGTATTTTAATGAAATAAGTATTTGAACCCTTCTCAAAACATGACTTAGTACTTGATGGCAAAACCCTTGTTGGCAATCACGGAGGTCAGATGTTTCTTGCAGTTGGTCACCAGGTTTGCACACACATCTCAGGAGGGATTTTGTCCCACTCCTCTTTCCAGATCCTCTGCAAGTCATTAAGGTTTTGAGGCTGATGTTTGACAGCTCAAACCTTCAGCTCCCTCCACAGATTTTGTATGGGATTAAGGTCTGAAGACTGACTAGGCTACTCCAGGACCTTCTTCTTGAGCTACTCCTTTGTTGCCTTGGCCATGTGTTTTGGGTCATTGCCATGCTGGAATACTCATCCACAACCCATTTTCAATGCCTTGGCTGAGAGAAGGAGGTTCTCACCCAAGATTTGACAGTACATGGCCCCATCCATCATCCCTTTGATGCAGTGAAGTTGTCCTGTCCCCTTAGCAGAAAAGTACCCCCCAAAGCATAATGTTTCCACCACCATGTTTGACGGTGGAGATGGTGTTCTTGAGATCATAGGGAGCATTCCTCCTCCTCCAAACACGGCGAGTTGAGTTGATGCCAAAGAGCTCAATTTTGGTCTCAGCTGACCACAATACTTTCACCCGGTTTGCCTCAGAATCATTCAGATGTTCATTGGCAAACTTTAGACAGGCCTAGACAGGTGCTTTCTTGAGCAGGGGGACCTTGCGGGCACTGCAGGGTTTCAGTCCTTCATGGAGTAGTGTGTTACCAATTGTTTTCTTGGTGACTATGGTCCCAGCTGCCTTGAGATCATTGACAAGATCCTCCCATGTAGCTCTGGGCTAATCCCTCACCATTCTCATGATCATTGAAATTCCTCAAAGTGAGATCTTGCATGGAGCCCCAGACCAAGGGAGATTGACAGTTATTTTGTGTTTCTTCCATTTCTGAATAATTGCACCAACTGTTACCACCTTCTCACCAAGCTGCTAGGTGATAGTCTTGCAGCCCATTCTAGCCTTGTATAGGTCTACAGTCTTGTCCCTGACATACCTGGATAGCTCTTTGGTCTTGGCCATGGTGAAGTTTGGAATCTGATTGATTGATTGATTGGTTCTGTGAACAGGTGTCTTTTATGCAGGTAACAAGTTGAGATTAGGAGCACTCCGACCCTCTGGTTCTTCCCTGAGGTGCCGGGAGCGAGGATGTGCAGCCTCCTGAGCTCCGGCTGGTGTACCTGAATGCTAGATCCGTGGTTAATAAAGCTCCCCTCTGTCGGGCCTCGGCAGCCCGACACACGAGGGGGGGCCCCTCCACCCCCCCGGCACACCCGGCTTCCCTCCCACCGTTCCCACCTGGTACCAACACGGCCCGGAGGGTCCAGAGGCCCGCGACGCTCCTCTCGCCGCCTCCGGCCGCGCCGCGGCTGCTTCCGACCGCACCTGCTTCCAGCATGGCCCAGAGAGTCGAAAGGCCCGCGACGCTCCTCTCGCCGCTTCCGGACGCGCCGCGGCTGTTTCCTGCGCCCGGCGGCGCGGCATCCAGGGGCTCCCCGGCGTGGAAGGCTCCGAGTCCCGAGCCTTCTCTTCTGGCGCTTCCGGGTGCGCCGCAGCTGCAGCCCTCGCCTGGCGACGCGACGACGCGCGGTTCCCCGGCTCGTGAGCAACGGACCCCGGCCTGCAGCCTGCCCGGTGGAGGCCTGAGCCGGCGCAATGACTCTGCGGCCTGGGGGGACTCCGACACCATGGCTGCGCGGGACTGTGTGGCGACGCTGATAGGGGCTGGGTCCCTCCCCCCTATGGTGTCCGGGTGGCTGGGTGACAGGGGCCTTCGGGGGTGGGTGCAGCAGGGGGTGGGTGAGGAAAAAGGGCACGGTGATGGTGACACGTTGGGGGGGCCTTACCTGCCTGAGCGTCGGGCGAAAGGCCTTGTAGGGGAGGGGTGGAGAAGTTATAGGGAATGGGAGGGCGGAGGCTTGTTTGGGTGGAGTTTGGGTGGGGTTTTTGGATGTGTATATAGCAGCGTTGGGTGCAGATAGCAGCCAACGCTGGCTTTGTTTCTCGTTGCGGTTGTTGCTCTGAAGAATAAAGTGCTTCCAGACTGCAGCAGAAGTCTCTCGTTCCTGTGTTCGGCATCTACCCTGCTTGTTGCAGGACGAGTTTTGACAGAAAGCCAGCGTTTGCACTAGCATTGCGGCCCTACTGCCTTTCAGCTGTGTTCCGTTTGTGTGCCATGGCGGAGGGTGTGCAAGGGGCCGCGTTGGAGACTGCTTCGGAGGAGGCTGGTGTGGCTGGGGCGGAGGTGACAACCCCTGTGGAGAGGGACGTGGAGGACGTCCAACCTGTTGTGAGGCCCAAAGTGCGGGACGTGCAACCAACAGGCCCTGCGGTGGAGTCCCAGGGCGTTAGTAGCCAAACCCAGGGGGGAGAGTGGTGGCTGAGCTCCATCCTGGGGCGCACGGGGCTCGAGCAGGGACGAACGGCCCGACCCGGTGGGGCTCCACTGGGTTGGAGGGAGCGTCGGCTTACCGATGATGACGGCGAGGACTACAGCTATTCAACCGCACCCGGGAGCCAAACTATGGATGTGCTGCGCGAAAGGTTCGGAGAAGTCGGGGCACGTGACGGCGGTTCCTGGGGAGCCTTGGCCCCTGAAGAAGACACGGGACAGTGGTCCCTTGGGGGGGCACCTACTCAGTCAGCAACGTCCCGTTTTCGACTGGCTAGCCCAAAGTTCAAGGTGCCTGGGGAGGGAGGCGTTCGGGCCCCATCCACACGAGCACAAGGGGGGCGTGAGGCTTGGCCGACGCCTGACCGGGGCCCTGGACGTCCCGCACCCAGGTCGGTGGGGGTGTCCCAGGCTCAGACCCGTCCACCTGTTGGGCATTGGGGACCGGGCGTGGTGTGGGGACCCCCACCGCTCACTACAACCTATGATGGGCATCCCGACCGCCTGGCCATGTTCCTAGGGCAGGTGATTAACCATCTGGACGGGTACGCCCATACCTATCCATCACAGTGGGCGATGGTGGTGGCGGTCACCGCGTGCCTTCAGGGCGAGGCTGCAACCTGGGCAGCGGACCTCTACAGTGACCACGCCCGCGAGCTCGGAGACGTGGGGCTGTTTTTGGAAGCCCTACGCGTCCGCTTCGAGGACGTATCCCGCTTACATCGCGCGGAAGCCGAAGTGTTAGCCATCAGGCAGCGAGGACGGCCGGCAGAGGAGTACGTGCTTGAGTTCCGCAGGGTTGCGGGCAGGCTACGCTCGTGGCCCGAGCGCTTGCTGGTGCACCACTTCTGGGCCGGTCTTGATGGAGCTCTCCGGCGGGCATGTGTGGTGCGGGGGGTTCCTGCACGGCTTCAGGACTGGTTCCGGGTGGCGGTGGAGCTAGACATCGGGTTGCAGGATACCCGGGGCAGACCAGTAGTGGCCCCTGGAGCCTGGAGGACCCCGGAGGGGCCGAAGACAGAGAACCGGAAGCCCGCGGCGGTGGCGACACAACCCGGGCCCCCACCGGCGCCCCGTCCAACAATCCGCTGCTTCCGCTGCGACCAACCGGGGCATCGGGCGGTGGATTGCCCGTTACCTCCGCTGCGACCGGGGCCCAACCCTCCGGAGGCGCGGGTCTCGACCCCCAGAAGAGCTGCAGACCGCTCCAGAACAGCGTACCAGGTGGCCGACAAGACACCCCGAACATCGACACCGATACGTCCAGTGGGCCCGGCGGATGGACGAACGGACACGTCCGATGGCTCTGAGGATCACGAGTACGAGGAGGACCCGATGGTAAGCGCTCCGGTGTGTCCTTTTGTGCTGCCCGTGGTGTTGATAAGCCCACGAACGGGTGAGAGGAGGGAGTGTAAGGCTCTGATTGATACAGGCAGCACACGCTGCCTTATTAGCCTGATGATGGCAAGGGAGGCCGGTATTCCCCTTCAGCGGCTCCCCAAACCTATCCGGTTTCAGCAGGTAGACGGGTCTCTTTTGGGTGGGGCACCCATTACGCATGTAACGGCACCGGTGAGAATGGAATTGGGTACACATTGGGAGACTCTCCGGTTTGTTGTGGTGCCGTCTATGACGGAGGCAGTCATCCTGGGGCTTACGTGGTTGGACAGGTGGGGCCCCACAGTTTGGTGGGAGGGGGGATGCCGACACCTCCGCCTCGGGACAGGGCCCCAGCCTCCTGAAAAGCATTCCTTCCTGGGTCCGGAGGGGATCGGTGGGCCAGAGGGGGCCGCAGGGGTGGGCACCGGGTTTGAGACACAGGTACCACGGGAGTACAGCGATCTCGCAGATGTCTTTGATGAGAAGGAGTGTGACGCCTTGCCACCCCACCGCCCCACGGACTGCGCCATTGAACTGGAGCCAGGGGCAAAATTGCCGAAACCCCGCATGTACGCAATGGCACCCCGGGAGATGCAGGAGCTCCGTCAATACATAGACAAGAACCTGCGGAGGGGGTTCATCCAGCCCGCTCGGTCCAGGATGGCGGCCCCTGTCTTGTTCAGAGAGAAGAAAGACGGGACCCTAAGACTGTGCGTTGATTATCGGGGAGTCAACGCGGTATGTGTGGAGCACTTGTACCCCCTCCCTTTGGTGAAGGACCTTTTAGCTCATCTGGCTACGGGCCGGGTGTTCACCAAGTTAGACCTAAGGGAGGCGTACTACCGTGTCCGGATAAAAGCCGGTGATGAATGGAAGACGGCTTTCAACTGCCCGTTGGGGAGCTTCCAGTTTAGGGTAATGCCGTTTGGCCTGCAGGGAGCCCCCGCGGTATTTATGCAGTTGATCAACCAAGTCCTGCACGACCATTTGTACCGGGGGGTCCTTGTCTATCTTGATGACATCCTTATATATACGTCTACGCTAGAGGAGCATGTCGCTTTAGTGCGGAGTGTGCTGACCAAGTTGAGGGATGCCAGGTTATATGTGAAGCTTTCTAAATGTGAGTTTCACAAGCCCCGGCTGGACTACTTGGGTTATCGGGTGTCCTCCAGCGGGGTGGAGATGGACCCGGGGAAAGTGGAGGCTATCCAACAGTGGCAAGCCCCACGGACCCGGAAACAGTTGCAGAGTTTTCTTGGCTTCGCTAACTTTTATCGGCAATTTATTCCACATTTCGCTTCCATCGCCCTGCCGCTCACGGACCTACTGCGGACTAAACAAATGGCAACGTCGCCGTGGCCAGGGCAGAAGCTTGCGTGGACCACTACATGCCAGCGGGCTTTCGAGGCGCTCAAGGCGCAGTTTGCCAGGGAGCCCGTTCTGCAACACCCGAACCCTGACCTGCCCTATGTCGTACAGGCTGATGCAAGCGACGTGGCTGTTGGAGCTGTTCTTCTGCAACGGCATGCAAAGGGAGGTTTGCGGCCCTGCGCGTACGCCTCCAAGAAGTTAACGACCGCGGAGAGGGCTTGGGCTATCTGGGAGAAAGAGGCCTTTGCGGTCCGCTGGGCTCTGGGGACTTGGAGACACCTTCTGGAGGGGGCTAGCCAGGAGTTCGAGGTTTGGACGGACCATAAAAACCTGGAAGCCCTGCAAACACCCCGCCGACTGTCCCCGAAACACGTACGGTGGGCCCAGTACTTCCAACGCTTCCGGTTTCGCCTCAAGTACGTGCCTGGGGGTAAGAATTTCCTGGCGGACGCCTTGTCTCGGCTACCGCAGTACGATTGCCGGAAGGAGGAGGTAGTGCAGGCACTGGTACCGCCGCCCCGCCCGGTGGAGGAGACGGAGCATAGAGCCAACACCGTGACAGACGATATCCTGTGGACATGTAAGGGGGCGTTGGCGACTGACGACTGGATGCGGGCGCACCCCGACACCCTCTCGTTGCGAGATGGGTTAGCTTGGCACGGGGCCAGGTTGTATGTGCCTGCAGCGGCACGAGAGCAGGCACTTTACCAATGCCATGACGCTAGGCAGGCAGGTCATTACGGGTTCGTGAAAACCCTGCATTTGGCCCGCCGCCAGTTCTGGTGGCCAACCATGAGACGGGACATTGAAAGCTATGTGCAGAAGTGCCGCATTTGCGCAACCACTAAGCCCTCTACCAAGAAACCGGCAGGCCTCCTGCAACAGGTGGCTGACCCCGTACGACCTTGGCAGGACATTGCAATGGACTTTGTGGTTGAGCTACCGGAAAGCAGGGGATATAACGCGTTGTGGACAGTAGTAGACCTGTTCTCGAAACAAGCCCACTTCATCCCCTGTAAGGGATTGCCCTCGGCCCGTCGGTTGGCCTGGCTGTTTGTTCAACATATCTATCGTCTCCACGGGGTGCCACGACGTATCATCTCCGACCGTGGGGTACAGTTCACGGCCCGGTTCTGGAGGGAGTTCGTGCGTTATATTGGAGCAACACAAGGTCTGAGCTCGGCGTACCACCCAAGCACGAATGGAGCCGCGGAACGTGCGAACGCGGCGGTGGAGCGATACCTGCGCTGTTATGTGTCATACCAACAGTCCGAATGGGTGGACTTGTTGTCCTTCGCGGAAGTTGCCTACAACAACGCAGTGCATAGCAGCACTGGGTTCTCCCCCTTTAAAGTGGTATCTGGTTACGAGTTCGTTCCTATCGCAGGGTGCGAACAGGGGGCCCCGGCATCCTGCACACCTGGGGCGTGGATGCACCGGTTGGAGGAGGTGTGGGGGGTAGCTAAGAAGGCGTTAGAGCAAGCAGCAGAGTCTTACAAAGAGCAGGCGGACAGGAAAAGACGGCCGTTTGCACCTCCCAAAGTAGGTGATCTCGTCTACCTCTCTACAAAATACCTGCGGCTGCAGGTGCCATGTAGAAAGCTAGGACCCAAATACCTCGGACCCTTTCGAGTGATACAGGTAGTCAATCCCGTCACCGTCAGACTCCGGCTGCCTCCCCTACTTGGAAAGATACACCCCGTGTTCCACAGCAGCCTGCTGAAGCCTGCTACGTCCGCCTCTGCAGCGGCAGGGGAGGGTGGCCCGGGACCTGTACAGGGCAGTCACTATGAGGTACAGGAGATCCTGGACTCCCGGAAACGTAGAGGGCGGGTGCAATACTTGGTGCTCTGGAAGGGGTACCCCATGGAGGAGGCCACCTGGGTACGGGATGAGGATGTGTGTGCACCACGCCTTCTCCGTGCCTTCCACCGGAAACACCCGGGGAAGCCGGGGGAGGCCCCGGGGGGGACGGTTGACCGTGTTACGGATTGCTCACCTTTCTCTCCTTGCATTCCAGGTGGGCCCCTGGTAGAGGGGGCAGCATGTCGGGCCTCGGCAGCCCGACACACGAGGGGGGGCCCCTCCACCCCCCCGGCACACCCGGCTTCCCTCCCACCGTTCCCACCTGGTACCAACACGGCCCGGAGGGTCCAGAGGCCCGCGACGCTCCTCTCGCCGCCTCCGGCCGCGCCGCGGCTGCTTCCGACCCCACCTGCTTCCAGCATGGCCCAGAGAGTCGAAAGGCCCGCGACGCTCCTCTCGCCGCTTCCGGACGCGCCGCGGCTGTTTCCTGCGCCCGGCGGCGCGGCATCCAGGGGCTCCCCGGCGTGGAAGGCTCCGAGTCCCGAGCCTTCTCTTCTGGCGCTTCCGGGTGCGCCGCAGCTGCAGCCCTCGCCTGGCGACGCGACGACGCGCGGTTCCCCGGCTCGTGAGCAACGGACCCCGGCCTGCAGCCTGCCCGGTGGAGGCCTGAGCCGGCGCAATGACTCTGCGGCCTGGGGGGACTCCGACACCATGGCTGCGCGGGACTGTGTGGTGACGCTGATAGGGGCTGGGTCCCTCCCCCCTATGGTGTCCGGGTGGCTGGGTGACAGGGGCCTTCGGGGGTGGGTGCAGCAGGGGGTGGGTGAGGAAAAAGGGCACGGTGATGGTGACACGTTGGGGGGGCCTTACCTGCCTGAGCGTCGGGCGAAAGGCCTTGTAGGGGAGGGGTGGAGAAGTTATAGGGAATGGGAGGGCGGAGGCTTGTTTGGGTGGAGTTTGGGTGGGGTTTTTGGATGTGTATATAGCAGCGTTGGGTGCAGATAGCAGCCAACGCTGGCTTTGTTTCTCGTTGCGGTTGTTGCTCTGAAGAATAAAGTGCTTCCAGACTGCAGCAGAAGTCTCTCGTTCCTGTGTTCGGCATCTACCCTGCTTGTTGCAGGACGAGTTTTGACACCCTCGTTAGGGATTTAGTTGAGGGTGAGCATGCGGACCTGGCCTGCATCACGGAGACTTGGTTGGGCCCTGAGGGTGGGGTCCCTTTGGTTGACCTCTGCCCACCAGGCTTCCGGGTGCTACACCGACCGCGAGCTCATGGCAGGGGTGGGGGAGTGGCGGTTACCATTAGGGAGACCTTATGTCCGCGGGAGACCACCGTTTCTCAGATAGTCGGGTGTGAGTCTCTCTCTATGAGATTTGGTCCTGGGGCGCAGTTGGGCTTGCTGCTGGTGTACATTTCGCCTAATCGCACAGCGGCAGCCCTGCCCGAGCTGCTCGATATCCTCTCGGGTTTGGTGGTTGAGTTTCCCAAATTTATAGTTTTGGGAGACTTCAATCTACCATCCCTGGGAGGTTCATCTGAGCTAGCTCGGGAGTTCATGGCTTCCATGGCGGCCATGGACCTGACGCAATTAATTTCAGAGCCAACTCATGAGGGAGGCCACACCCTTGACCTGATTTTTTTATCTAGACGGTGGTTGGATGATCTAGGTGGGGGCTCTCCATTTATTATGCCCCTGTCATGGACCGATCATCATCTCCTGCGGCTGGTCTTCCGTTTTGCCACCCCCCGCCGTGGGGGTACGGAGCCAATTAGATGGTACCGCCCCAGACGCTTAATGGATCCTGATAGATTCCAAGCGGCGCTGGGGTCCCCACCTGCCTCCACTGCTCACAGCTCGGCGGATGCCTTAGTGGAAGCCTGGGAAAGGGCAGCCACTGAGGCACTTGACCGGGTTGTACCCTTGCAGCCCCTGACCCGGCGCAGATCCCAGCGAGCTCCATGGTTTTCCGCGGAGCTCCGGGAGATGAAGCGTCGGAAACGGGGCCTAGAGAGCTGCTGGAGGTCTAGCCGATCCGAACCCGACCGGTTGCGGTTAAGAACTTATATTAGGTCTTATCTCGCAGCGATGAGGGTGGCGAGGTGCAATTACTTCTCCACCCTCATCGCGTCCGCAGATAATCGCCTGGCCGCCTTGTTTAGGGTGACTCGCTCACTTCTTAATCAGGAGGTGAGGGAGGATCCCTTGCAGGGTCGTGCCGAGGAATTTAGTCAACATCTGTCGGATAAAATCGCTCGGATTCGGACCAGTTTGGACTCCAGCTGGGCAGAGTCAGGCGATCAGGACACGGGCGGTCTTGTCAATGTTATCTGGGAAGAGTTTGATTCTGTGACCCCTGATGAAGTGGACAGGATTATGGGGAGGCTGAGCTCCTCCACATGTTTGTTGGACCCGTGCCCTTCCTGGCTGGTTTATGCAGCTAGGGAGAGGACACGAGGCTGGCTCCAGGCAGTTATATCTGCTTCTTTGAGTGAGGGTTATTTCCCCACCGTCTTGAAGGAGGCGGTGGTGAGACCTCTCCTCAAGAAGCCTGCCTTGGACCCAGCTGTTTTGAACAACTTTCGTCCAGTCTCCAACCTTCGCTTTCTTGCGAAGGTTGTCGAGAGTGTGGTGGCGCATCAGCTCCCTCTGGTCCTGGATGAAGCGGATTATCTGGACCCCTACCAATCGGGTTTCAGGCCCGGGTACAGCACGGAGACGGCATTGGTCGCTCTGGTGAATGATCTCTGGAGGGCTCGGGATAGGGGATATTCCTCTGTCCTAGTCCTATTAGACCTCTCGGCGGCTTTCGATACCATCGACCATGGTATCTTGCTGCGGCGTCTCAGGGGATTGGGAGTGGGAGGCACAGTTCTTCAGTGGTTCTCCTCCTATCTCCTGGGACGCACGCAGTCGGTGTTGGCAGGGGGGCAGAGATCTGCCCCTAGGTCTCTCGTTTGTGGAGTTCCTCAGGGGTCGGTTCTCTCGCCTCTCCTGTTCAACATCTATATGAAACCGCTGGGTGAGATCATTCGTGGTTTTGGAGTTGGGTATCATCAGTATGCCGATGATACCCAACTTTTCTTTTCGACCCCAAACCACCCCAGTGATGCCCTCGCTGTGATGTCCCGTTGCCTGGAGGCGGTTCGGGTCTGGATGGGGAGGAACAGACTTCAACTCAACCCTGACAAGACTGAGTGGCTGTACATTCCGGCATCCCGGGACATTCAAAATGTTCCATCTCTTTCTATGGGGGGTGAGCTCTTACCCCCCGTGGATAGGGCTCGCAACTTGGGAGTCCTCCTAGATTCACGACTTACCCTGGAAGATCATATAGTGGCCGTGACTAGGGGGGCTTTTGCCCAGGTTCGCCTGGTGCGCCAGTTGCGGCCCTATCTGAACCGGGATGCCCTGTGTACGGTCACTCATGCGCTCGTGACCTCTCGCCTTGACTACTGTAATGCTCTCTACATGGGGCTTCCCTTGAAGACCACTCGGAGGCTCCAACTGGTACAGAATGCGGCCGCGAGAGTTGTCTTGGGAGTTTCCCGGTACTCCCATGTTACACCTTTGCTCCGCGAGCTGCATTGGTTACGTTGTCTTTCGGGTGAGGTTCAAGGTTTTGGTAACGATCTTTAAGTCCCTACATGGCATGGGTCCGGGATACCTCAGGGATCACCTGCTGCCGGCGTCAACTCCCCTCCGCCCTGTGCGTTCCCACAGAGAGGGCCTCCTCAGGGTGCCGCCAGTCAGGGAATGCCGACTGGTGACCCCCAGGGGGAGAGCCTTCTCTGTGGGCGCTCCGGCATTATGGAACCAACTGCCGGTGGAGCTCCGGATGGCACCAGACCTCCGAACTTTCCGTCGTGACCTGAAGACCCACCTATTCGAAATAGCTGGTCTGGCCTGACGGGGATGGGTTTTAATAGTTGTTTTAGACTTGTTCACTGTTTTTAACTGGGCACGGGTTTAATCTTTTTTTAATTTTTGTATTGTCTTTTTTATATATGCCCTGTGAACCGCCCTGAGTCCCCACCAAGGAGAAGGGCGGTATATAAATTAAATAAAACTAAACTAAACTAAACACTCCCTTTAAGAGAGTGTGCCTAATCTCAGCTCATTACCTGTATAAAAGACACCTGGAAGCCATAAATCTTGGTGATTAATAGGGAATCAAATACTTATTTCACTCATTAAAATGCAAATCAATTTATAACTTTTTTGAAATGTATTTTTCTGGATTTTTGTTGTTATTCTGTCTCTCACTGTTAAAATAAACCTACCATTACAATTATAGACTGATCATTTCTTTGTCAGTGGGCAAATGTACAAAATCAGCAGGGAATCAAATACTTTTCTCTCACACTGTATGTATTACATCTCTGTTGAATATGTTTCGTTTTGTGTGTGTGAAGGGGCAATACTTATTTATTAACTGACTAAACCTTGTTTTTTGTATTTATATTCTGCCTGTCCTCCAAGAATTCAAGGCAGCTCAAATGGGATTTCACTTTATTTTATCCCCCCAAAAAACCCCTGTGAAGTAGATTGAACCAATTCATTTTCTCTCTTTCTGTCCAAAGTCATTCAATGGCTAAGATGCAGAAACTTGGGTCCAGTAGTCCAACTCTGTTCATGAATAAATTCTGTTCATAAATATTTAAGTTATTGAATTCTACATGTATTATGTTTATTTTCTGAACAGCTTCAGGCTCTTCTTCAGATATGGTCAAAACTGCCACCTAGAGAAGCATTAGAATTATTAGATTTCAATTATCCTGATCAATATGTAAGAGAATATGCTGTGGGCTGTTTACGACAAATGAGGTAAGTAGTATGGTTACTTTATCCTACTATTTGTCTCACAAGTTGTATCTCAACAAGAAATCCTGTGACTTTTACCCTGAGTGAAATAAATTCTCTAACTCAGGAAACAATTCCAGCTGTGGGCCAGGCTAAAATCCCAGTTTACTGATGATATCAGCAAGATCAGGCTGGGTGGTCCTTTGGGAAGTGGTATCTAGTCAAGAGAGGACAAGTCTCCCTTTTCTCACTGGGGCAAATGCTATAGCATTGGAAAGACACAGATGTTTTCAAAATGCCAATTTAGAAAGCATCCAACTAATGTCCTATGGAGGTGAATCTTCGCAAATTTAGGATTATGTCATGTGAAGCATACAGGAATTTTCACTTGAGCAGATGTGCAACAGATTTGGTATGTGCGTTTATATAATAGGTTTTCCAAGAACCTTTTCATTTGTTTAATTTTGGTTAAAGCATAGATTTATGTATTCAATCAAGATTTTTTTCAGAAAAATCTTAACTATTATCAGTGCTGGATGTTGTTGGATTTTGTGGCCTTGACTTTTCTGTACAGTGCTGTATAAGATTAATAGCATTTCTTCTTTATTTCCAAGGCTAAATTGTTAACAGAATATTTTGAGATCCTCAGAATGTAAACAAGGTGTTTTTTTTCTATAAAACTTGTCAAAGTTTGATATAGTATATAGTAATTCCAGAGGATTGTTTCTACTGAGCATTTGGCATATTGTAAATTATTTTCTCCAGTATTATCTTCTCTGGAGAAGGAAATGGCAACCCACTCCAGTATCTTTGCCATGAAAACCCTATGGACAGTACCAAAAGGCAAAACGATATGACGCTGGAAGATGAGCCTCTCAGGTCGGAAGGCGTCCAATATGCTACTGGGGAAGAGCAGAGGGCTAGTACTAGTAGCGCCAGAAATAATGAAGCGACTGGGCCAAAGCCGAAAGGACGCTCAGCTGTGGATATGTCTGGTGGTGAAAGGAAAGGAACAAAGGAACAAAGTGCCGTTGACCCAAAGGAACAAAGAAGACCTCCAATGTCTCTTCCAACTCTGCTATTCTGTATTTTGTATTCTGTCCTTGTGGATCTATGGCTGTTGCTGGCAGGCTATAAACCTAGGAGTTTTTCAGTTGATCCTCTAGCTGTACTCAAATCTAAAAAAGGAGGGTCTTGCAACAGTTATTCATGCCCTTATCATGTACCTTCACTGACTGAACTACTGCAATGTGTTCCGCGGGAAGTGGCTTTAATTAGTCTAAAATGCAGTGCCATGCTCAACATGAACACCTGTGACTCAACTCTGCAGTGACTTCCTATTGTGTGTATAATTCAATATGTTGATTTCAAAACCAAGGTATCTCCAGAACTATCTGCTCCATTCAGTTTTGATCTGTCCAGTGCAAACTTCCTGGAAGAATCTATTAGTAGCCTTCTATTTATGTAACATGGGGGGAGGGGTACAAAAGAATGCCTCCAATCTCCAGTCTTTGTAGGTGGTCCAAAAGAATACCATGCAAATATATTTATTTAAACACTTTACAGCAGTGATTTTGGAAAGTTCACAAAAATTAAAACCATCATAACAGTATAAATGCATGATGCCTCAGTTAAACAATAACCACTAAAACAAAACCACACCACCAACAGAGCTTACCTAATTGCTTAACCCAAAGGCCTGGAGAACAGCCAGGTCTTCAGAGCCTTAGAAAGGGATAACAGGACTAACAAAGAGATCTGGTAAAGCAATTCTGTTCCATATCATTCACAAGAACAACCAATTTTTGTCCCATGCTCTGGCCTGATTCCATTAAAGAAGATAATCTGTCTCATCCAAGATCCTCTGTCGCTGAAACCTAATCACCTTCTTAACAATCTTACCAAGAAATGTCAAGTTGGAGACTTGCTGATAATTAAGCAGTGGTGGGATTCAGATATGTGAACAACCGGTTCTCTGTGTGGATGCCACTTCCAGAAGTCCATTCTGGACCTGGGCAACAAAAAATTAGCTACTGGTTCTGCTGAAGTGGTGCAAACTGGTTGAATCCCACCACTGCATGTAAGAGACATCTAATGACTTAACCCTAACCAGAAGGATTGGGTGTAGGTTTTGGTGTCCCCTGGATCTGTAGAGTAGCACTCCCCCAATCAGCGTTTGTAATACGGGGATCTTCTTGAATTTGCATCAGCTATGCTCAGTAAGGAGATAACAACTGGCTAAGGAGCCAGTTATATATATGCAGATCCATCTTATATATCATGTATCTTGGACTGGGAGGTCCTGCCCATGGTCACTCAGCTTTTGAAAAAGGAGGAGTTGTATTCAGTCGCTTCAACCTGACCTTTTTGCATTCCTTTCATTATTTCAGGTTTCTCCTACTTTATTTCATCTTCTATTATGTACCTTAAAGATTGCCCTTCTACAACATTTCCCATATATTCTACCTAGACCAGACATGTCAAACACAAGGCCCGGGGGCCGGATGCGGCCCGCGAAGTGGTTTCATGTGGCCCGTGAAGCCATCCTGGAAACAGTGAGGGAACGGCCCCCACTGCTTTGGCCCTGGCCCAGAGACCCTCCTCCTGCCAGAGACCTTCAGATCTGTCCCACTCCTGCCTGGGCCCCCATAGGCACCCTTGATGCGAACGATGTAGAGCTGGCCATGCCCACCCATTAGGCCATATGCACTCTAGCCACGCCCACCCAGTAGGCCACGACCACCCAGTCCATATCCACCCGGCCCCCTGAGGGCAACCGCAATGCTGATGCGGCTCTCAATGAAATTGAGTTTGACACCCCTGACCTAGACTATTATGCAGTCCTTGCTGAGGAATCCCCTCTGTAGAAGATGTACAGCAGCATAAGAGAACCCAACAGCAACCATTTTCTGTAGCTGGCCATCTCCTCTGGGATAGTTTGGCCTCTGAAGCATAAATGGCTCTCACAACCATGGCATTAGGGAAATTGATAAAAACATGCCACTTTTTGACCTGTCTTTTGACCACTTCTTAATTTTCAAAATGTTTACTTTTGTGTTTTGTTCTTAATTTAAGTTTTGGATTTTTATCTTATTTTAACATTTAATTTTTAAAAAGATAGCTATATTTTTTTGGTTTTAGGCAGCTAAATACATCTTACAAATCAGTAAATATATAAATACATTCTGTTTTATTGTTGGTTTTAATTTAGTTTATTATATTCTGTATTGGGAACATTTTATAGAAGACAATATAGAAATAGTATAAAATTGAGAATGCATTTATCCAGAATCCTATTAGTTTATCTACTTTTTTTAACCTCTTTTTAGTGATGAAGAACTTGCTCAGTATCTCCTGCAGCTTGTGCAAGTCCTGAAATACGAAGCTTTTCTTGACTGTGCCCTCTCCAGATTCCTATTAGAGAAAGCCCTGGCAAACAGAAGGATAGGACAAATGTTGTTTTGGCATTTGAGGTAAGACTTATAATCGCTTGTTATACAAAACACCTGTAGCAAATAAGTATGGAGAGCAGTTTCTGTTCATTCTGAGTTATATTTGATTATTCTGTTTTATATCATATGTGTATAATTTATGTTTTCACTATCCAATTGAATTGGTTAAAAGTAGATAACAATTAAAAATGCTTTCATTGTGATTTCTTTTCAAACAGAGAAAAGGGTTTATTTTTACCGCAAACCAGTAATACGTCTATAGTAAATAAGTGAATTCCAAATAGTTATACAATATACAATTCTTTAATACAAGCAAATAAATAAGAATCAATAAAATGCATATAAATATAAATGCATAAACATAGTCAGCTGGATAAATCAACTACAATTGAATGATCAACCAAACTTGGGAAGAAATAGCTAAGAGTTGCTTAAAGGAAGATATCCGTATTCTGTGAAGCAATTTTTTGTGACATTGATCTCATAAGAGCTGGAGATAAAGGGAGTGAAAGTGCTTGATCACAAGTGATAACAATTCTTGCTGAATGTCAGCATAAAGCAGGTAGTGCAGTATGATCCAGTGTTTCAATATGATCTCATTTGAATAGAGACACTGTAGGACTGTTAACCTAGATATCTAGCATGCTGGATAAATGAGAGTAAATCAAAAACATGTTTCTAGGCAAAACTGATAAGTCTATTTGTATCTTTGTGTCCTTGGCATATTGTCTAAGGTTGGTGAATGTGCTTTCATAGCCCATCTGGGTAATTGTGGCTCATGAAAATTGAAGTGGATAGCCAAGATTAGCGAAGACAGAATGGCTGGAAGAAAAAGTAGCTTAAATTAGTAAGAAAACGTATGAATCCAAGTATATATTTCAATTTTTAAGTAACTGGCTTCATGGTGCAGCATTGGATTAGGAATGTAGTAGGAAAATTGGAAAATGGAACTTCAAAATAGGCTTTGTATCAAGGGGAAGGGAATGACTTGTAGAGACAACTAAATTCTAAAAAGGAGCTGAATGTGAATCTCAGCCAAGAAGAGTTTAGACACTGCAGGTACAAACAGAGCTCCTTTGGAGCTTATCAAACTAATTTTACTCTTTTCATATCTTACATCCCACAATGAATTCATCAAGGGAGTTTATAAGGCTTGTGAGAGATGGTGCCCATGAAGGGGAAGCTGCTGTGACAGACTACAGTGAGAATAGTAAGGGTTTAGTCTGCAAGTAACTTGCACTATATAGAAGATGGCATAAATATTATTTTGATAATAGTCAAGTTCTATCTGTATGGTTTTTCCATATATTTAATTTTTTTCCAAGTATATGTTTAGAAGCAGAACCACATCGTTTCTTTAGGCAGTTTCTTTATAATTTATCAAGCATTTCATTAAAGATATTATATATCTTCCTTGTCCCTTTTAAGGTTGACTCAGTTCTGTTCTTCAAAAGCAGCAAGGTAACTTGGGAAAAGTTTTGCTTACTACTTGGAATTAAGTGAACATTTTATTTACTATTTGAAATGAGGACCAGTCTTGGATTTATTTATTTTATACATTTGTGATAGAATGTATCAGAGGATTCTTTGTTCCTCATAAAAACCACAATTATACAAGACTGTTTTACATCCTAAGGCACGGGTGTCAAACTCGCCGCGTCACATGACATGTGACGTATCGTGATTTTTTTTGCATTGCTGGAGCTGTGGTGGGCGCGGCCTCTGTATGATGCAACCGGCCCACGGACCAGCAGTTTGGCACCCCTGTCCTAAGGCCTTATTCATTAATCTTTAGATCCATGTTTTTGTCTCCATTGAATCAGCATCTCAAAAACCATTGATCCAGCTGAAGGATCCTTCAGATTGTTCTTCAAATATTCCTGCCCACAATTAATAAGTCAAAACAGTAATAATCAGGCTTTTAAACTGCAGCAAATTGGTGCCTTCAAAATGCCTTCTTCGCCATTACCTTTTGATTTCTAAAGCTGCAGTTTCAAAAGTCATGTTTCCACTCCTTTTGATACTTCCATAGTCTGGAGCTCTGAAGCTATGTTGGACTTTCACTCCTGTAATCAGCCATGTGTAGTGAGATTACAGTATCTGAAGCCCAATTCATAAAGTGCTTATCATTCGAAAAGCTGCTATAATCAATAGGTTCATACCTCTCAAGAAAAGGTTCTTCTAATAGCCATCTTCTGATTTTGGCAGAGCTCTCCTCAAGCTGACCTTTTATTTAAGCTTTAAGAACATCAGAAACTTGCACATAAGACCAAATTTCTTTTCTCACATTGTTTCCTGAATTTTGCAACAAGAAATTTTGACTCATCTCTGTGCATGTTCCTTTTTAGAAGATGGGGAATTAAAAAGACACAGGATTTAACTTGGGGGGTTAGATTGACTTCTACTGCAAAGAGATTGAGTATTGTATTTTACTTGGTATATATTTCCATGTGCAAGGGCGTACTTGGCTTGGCATCTGTTTATTTGTAGAGCAATGACAACATAATTTTAAGGGCTGCACATTTAACTATTTATACCTTCTGGATATATATTATAAATATGTCTTTAAAATACATTGTTATACATTTATACACATATGTCTTGTAGATCAGAAATGCATATATCTGCAGTCTCCTTGCAGTTTGGCGTGATATTGGAAGCTTATTGTCGTGGAAGCATCAGTCACATGAAAGTTCTTTCCAAACAGGTACTATTTATTTTAAATCCTTCCCCTGAGTTTATTTGCACGAAGACAACATGATGTAAGATGCTTTTATAGGCCACAGTAGCCTTGTTACCTGTAGTAGAAATAACCAGTAATTGTTGCTTAACCAGTTGTGAAATGCTGTTCACAATATTCATTGGGAAACTGGCAAAATAATACTTTTAGAGGGGTTTTTTCCAATTTATCTCCTGCAATCAGTGCATGAATCTGTACCTTACAAAATAATTACCTACTGCTGTATAATCTTAATTATAAGTTAATGTTCTTGAATAAATCATTAAAAATTAATAGCTGTTTTAAATTTATTCAGTTTAGTCTTTTGTGGGCTGTGACATTTTCTGTGCTCTTTAGAGGAAGTGTATGTCAGTGCAATCAAAGAAGGGGCAAGAAATTCCCAACTGTGCAAACAAGGAAGAAATTGAACCTAGAAATACTTCAAAAAGTTCCTGTTTGTGCAGCACAGGTTGAATTTGTTCCCTCATATAATGTTTGTACAGCTCCTAGAATTGTAGAAAAGGAGGACTCTTGGTTTTCACAGATGGCTGACCTGACAAGTCTTTCATTTTCTATAACCGAACTCTGTACACCTTCCACAGCATCCTGCTTGGAATGACTTGGCCTTCTGTAAGAAAGTTTGAGCCTTTAAAACATAATTTACACTAAAATTATTTTTTCCTTACAGAACCTTCTGAAAATTTAAAAGTGTATACTAATTATTAACAATATATATTTCCCAAGTTTATTAACACTAGTTTAAGTTTCAGATTTATAAAGAAGCCATGATTGTTCTAGAATAATGGCTTGTTTTAGTAGTAAAACTATCAGCACACTGGATATTAAGAAATTCATGGTCTCAGTCATATTCATTGATTCAGCATTATCTTTCTAAAATTCTAAAACCAAGGAGGTAGTAATTTAGCAAAATTGGGAGAAACAACAAAGAAAAAATATTTGTTAGTGGATCCATATTAATAGTCAACATTTGCTAAAAGTAAGGTTGGATTCTGTATCTTTTCTCCAAGATTTAAGGACACACAGACTGGGAAACTGACGGAGAATGTAAACTAATTATGTTGAGGACCCAGATTGTTGGGGGCAATATGCTGACTCTGTAAACCGCTTAGAGAGGGCTGTAAAGCACTGTGAAGCGGTATATAAATCTAAGTGCTATTGCTATTGAAGCAGGCAGACATAAATCTAGTAAATTGACTTTTTTTTATTTTGCTCACCACAGTCTTCACATTTGTTACATTTTAACTATGTTTTTGAACCCTGATAGATACAGAGAGCAGACATGTTCGCATCCTGTAGAAGTAAATGTACCAACATGAAAATTTGTCTTCTGATAATTTTATTCCCTAATTGCTATGTTATCTGTAAAAAACTGTATTACGGATGATATCAAGGTCATTCTGATCCATTCAGATTAGACTGTTGAAGATGCTCCTGTTATTAAAGGCCTTTTTATTGACCGGATGGGAGAAAGACTTCCTACTTCATGCTAAAACTTGCTGGTCACCCACTTGAAACCATATTTGGGTATCATTTTTTTTTTTGCTCCTGGTTCAACAGTTGACAAATGTTGTCAGCTAAATCTTCAAATGTAAATGACTTTAATATTTTAATATGTTTATGTGTTTTAGTTGCCAATAAAATAAATAAATAGCCTTTTGGTGAATTCTCTGTGAATTAGAAGAGCAGAAATTTATTGTCAACTTCTTTTGACACAGTGCTATCTAATATGCAAATTAAATTGATAAGCAAAGGGGTTATGGAGGTAGAAAATTTATAAATGTTAACACTTACCTATGATTGCCCCAAACAAACAAACATTACATTTCACTTCTGTGACTCTCTTAAAAGTTGCTGCTTTATATAATATGTCAAAGGCTAGAATTGGTTTTGCTGCGGCTAGGGACAAGTGCTTTTAAATTTGCCATATATGTAGCACTTTGTCTTTTATATAGTGAGGATACGTATGAGGGGAAAAACAAAATAAAATCCTTGATTATTTTTTTAAAGGACTTTTTAAAATATTCTTTCAATATGCTGAGTGTTAAAAGGAGTTTGCCTACTACTCTAGTTGTGTTAATTTTAGAAATTATTGCCTGTACTTTGGATTATTTATTGACACGTGCATACATCTTAATAATTTATGATTTGATTAAGTGATATTTGCTAAATAAGCCACAGTAGCCAGAACTAAACAAAGCACACATTAGCTTAATATGTGAACCCCTTCATTCTAAAAAAGTAGTATTTTCAAATATCTATTCCAGGTTGAAGCACTGAATAAGATGAAGACTTTGAATAGCTTAATCAAGCTGAATGCCATGAAGCAAAGTAAAGCCAAAGGGAAGGATGCGATGCATACCTGTTTAAAACAAAGAGCATACAGAGAGGCCCTTTCCCATCTCCAGTCCCCTCTGAATCCGTCTGTTTTACTTTCAGAACTTTGGTAAGATGACCTGCTTTCATTTATCCATATACTGTACTCTGTACCATAAGTGGTAGTATTAAAAAAACCAGAAGGCTCCAAGTCCTTCACTTCTCTGCTTTTCATTGCTCAGTAGACCCGACCATGCATAAGGTAGCACTTCTACATGTGGCTGGCATTCTTTTTCTCCCTCTTAGCCATGTAAGCCAATCTCTGTTATAACAAGGTTAAGATGTCCATTCTTGGAGTGAAGATTGGATTAATCTTTAAACTGTTAAATGTTTAGCATTTCCAATAATAATGGCTTAAATTAAGAATTTTATCACTAATTGTGTTATCAAAATGTGCACAATAATAGCTTACGTGACAACTTTTTAAACACAAAACCCAGTAAAATTTGGATGAGAGAGAGAGAGAGAGAGAGAGATTTTCAAAGTGTATATGCATCTCTAGTTCAGGTGTTGTATTAGATAGGGATCCAAGAATTATTTAAGTAATGTTTCAATTTGCAAGTGTTAACTGATATTGAAGCAACAAAATGAAAGTTTTGAAAAGCGTTTGACCAGTTTCTAAAATTCCATTACGGAATAATCTTCCATCAGACTTATTTCTTCCCAATACATTTTTGTGGCTCATTAATCTTTTAACTGAACTCACCAAAAATGTTATTACCTTTCTTCTAGTATAGAGAAATGTAAATATATGGACTCAAAAATGAAGCCTTTATGGATAGTGTACAGTAACAAAGCGTTCGGTGGTGACTTGGTGGGAATCATTTTTAAAAATGGAGATGGTAAGTACACAGAAAATTTCATTTTCTGTTGTTGGCATTTTAATGTTAGATTTACTATCATAGTATTCTGACCCTGAAGGTGTGGTGGAATATTGCCATTATTTCAGGCAATTTATGTTGAAATTCAGTCTGAGAAATATTTTTTTACAAATCCAAATATGCTTTATAGATGTTTAAAAAATTTCTATGTACACGTAGTCCTCAACGTACGACCACAATTGAGCCCAAAAACTCTGTTGTTGAGAGAGACAGTTGTTAAGTGAATTTTGCCCATTTTACAATTTTTCTTTCCACATTTGTTAAATGAATCACTGTGGTTGTTAAGTTAGTAACACGGCTATTAAGTGAATCTGGCTTTCCCATTGACTGTGCTTGCCAGAAGGTTGCAAAATGTGATCACATGATTCTTGGACACTGCAACCGTCATAAATATGATCTGTTGTTAAGCATCCGGATTTTAATTATGGGACCATGGGGATCCTACAAGTCGTAAGTGTGCAAAACGGTCATAAGCAACCTACAACCAGTCTACAAACCTCTCAGAATCTAAATCAACTACACAGCCAACAAGAGACAGCACCAACTCTCAACCAACCCATGCAAATCCCCACCATCAGCAGTTCACTTCCCAATGACCCGGACCTGATGTAGCCTCCCCATTACAAGACCCATCACAAGACTCACTGATGACTCACACCTAACCCATCACAAGACCTCACTTGACACACCCACACCTGAAGCCCTTCTGAACAGAAGAACACTGACATTGACATCCCCTAAACTCCGCTGAAGATGTTACCTAGCCTGGTAATGAAACGTTCAGAAACCAATCCACAAGCTCAGAGAAGGAACCTTCCACACTCAAGCTACAGATACTCACCACTATTGCATAAGTCACTTTTTTCAGTGTAGTTGTAACTTTGAATGGTCACTAAACAAACTGTTGTAAGTCAAAGACTCTATTGCACATTTTTCAATTATTTTAAACGGTCTATCAATTTTTGTTACAGATCTACGACAAGACATGTTGACTCTTCAGATGTTACGTTTAATGGATTTACTTTGGAAAGAGGCTGGGCTAGACCTTCGGTAAGAGGGCCTCTAAGTGGATTTTCTTCTAGTGTTGTTTAGATTGTTACTGTTACTATTATCTTTAGTACTTATTTGAAGACATACAAAATGATTCAAAGTTATCTGTGCAACTTCAGTTAATTTTTAAAACATACTTGCTTATACTTAGCAAGGAATAGAAGCATATATTACCATTTTTAAAGAACAAATCCTATGTAAGTGTGCTAGTTTAATTTGGTAAATAAGGATTTTCAACAATACCAAAAATGTTGCATCCTCGATTAATTGCTGCCCTATAGAGCAGGGGTCCTCAAACATGGCAAAGCTGGCTGAGGAATTCTGGGAGTTGAAGACCACAGGGCTTAAAGTTGCCAAGGTTGGAGACCTCTGCTATAGAGGATAATAAAAAGAAGCCATTAACCAAGATACTTTAGTTTTTAATAAAATGTCTGATACAAGGATATTTCATTATCTACCATAGTATACTGTTCTCTTTTTTAGCCTGGCTCTATAGGGCAGCAATTAATCGAGGATGCAACATTTTTGAAATTTTATTTATTTATTTTCCAGTCTGAGGCTTGGATTAGAATTCTTTCAAAGTCCCTTCTAACTCTGTTTCTGTTTTTTTATTTTTTTTATTTTTGTTGTTACTTAAAAACTACCTAAAAGTCCCCCAGCTTTAATTTGCAACATACAAGAATATTGATATTCTTGATAAATTTGCTATTAAAAATATTTTAAATGTAAGAATTTCAGTTTATTTTCCTAATTGGATATGTACATTATTTTGTTTCATTATAGAATTAAATAGAAAAATCTCTATTGATATGATTCCCTACAGTCATCTGAACAAATAAAGTTTGGTGATTATGTGCTGTTAATTAGGAATAAAAGGTCAATACTCTAATTTCATTCTGTCTTCAATGACAAAATTCCCTTGCCCATAAATCATCACAGTAACAATTTATCAAACATTTTAGATGTTAGATGTTAGATCTAGTACAAGGTGCTTAGTTGGGGAAGACTGAATTAATTTAACCATTAGCAAGGAAAAAGAATAAAAGGCCTATTTATTGATGCCTTTACTAGTGATATAAAAATGGTACTGATTGCAATATTCATATATCCTTCAGCATGACCACACTGACTCATGCTCGTGTTGTTACCCAGATTGATTTCTAAATGCTAGTCTCTAAGGAATTTCTGTGCTTTCCCTGCAGCCTGTGTTTTTCTACTTGGGCCCCTTACTCTCTCTCAGCCCAACCCAGCTTTCACTGGGTGGTTGTTGTGAAGAAAATAGGAGGAGGTATTAGGGATGTTCACCACCTTGAGGTTCATATATAAGAAAGGCAGAATTAACAACAGCAGTAACAACTTCATAAGATTATTTTTTCCCCTTTGTTAATGCTTAATGTATTTACTTAGTCCTTGTTTAAATGGGCAGTTGGACAACATTTGAAATGCTAATTTGCCTTTTCTCAACAGTGGATGTAAAAGAAACAGAAAATCATTTTTTTTAATAATAGAAATTATATTCCTAACACACCAGATAGTAATCTGGAGCTCAACTCTTAAATATTTTTAGTTTAGCAAACAGAAAGAACTTCAGGCATATGGTAATCACTCACACAGATAAGAACAATATATTTCAACAAGTAACCCAGCAAAAAATAAACTATTCATGAGAAAATGTTCTACAATTATGCCTCTGATAGCAGAATAAATTAAATACAAAAGATTCATTTAGGAACTATAATACTCAGAAAAAACATGTGCATATGTGTTCAGAAGTCAGTTACTGATTTACCATCATTTTGGAAACCAAAAAAAAATCTCTCCTGATTTTATAAATAAGCACTGTAATTCTTACCAATCTCTTAGGAAGTGTTGGGCCAGAGTGGGAAAAAGGATTAAAATGAATTATAGCAGAAGACTTTATGCATGCTTTTAAATACATTTTTGACAGTGCTAAAAGCTACAAAGGAAATTTAAGCCAATATTGATGTTATTGAATTGCAGAATGGATGAGAACTTAAAAGATCTTAACAGCTAAGTTCATGCCGTAGATTTCCTCAGTGTTTTCCTTAAAATCCTCAAATAAGAATTTTCACTTTTTCATTTTTTAAAATTCTCATTAATTTATTTATTTATTTTATTTATTTATTTGTTTTTATAGACCGCCCTTCCAATTTCCATAGAGTAGAGGTGAAGAGCACAGCATGCATGTTCATCAGAATACTCAATAGACTCTCATTCTTCAAGAAGAACTTTAAACATATGTATTTAGTTAAAACATTCTTGAAATTGCTCAGAATTTGATGTTATGCAAGATCTTGTGTTAGAAGATTGCCTGATTTTGGAAATCTGATATGGCAATTTCTGCTGAAATCTTATGAGATTTCTGTAGAAGAGGACAGAAAGTTGCCAATCCTTGCCATAGATAAGCAGAATACAATGTGATTAAAAATGTGATAGTTTATGTTAGAAAAAAAGATTATGCCAAGAATCTTGCCTAGGAATTTATAAGAAGTACATGTTTGGCTACTCCACTCAGACAAATAAGATCCAAAACCTATAGTTGTTAGGATCAACCAAAAAAAAAACTACTAAAGGATACATAAATGAGTTTTCTAGAACTTTTCATCACCCTAGGTAGATGATGGATTGAAAAGAACCAGAAAAATTAAAAATGTGGGCCAAATATTTAATTAGTAACTGCAAACGATCAGATCTCTACATAAATGTATTTTTCTGGAAACCTCATGCATTCTTCCTTTTTTTAAAAATTGCATTTGGCCAACATTCAATTGTAGTACTTTGAAATAAGGGAGATAGCACCATCTGTTGTTTGAGTACTAGAAATTCAGAACAATGCTTTTCTCTCTCTCTTTTTTTTAATTAAATACTGATTTTGGACAACATATTGATTTAAACTCTCTTTGAAGAAGATAAAAGGAGATAAAAATAATTTAAATAAATAAAAATATTTTGACTTAATTATAAACTCATATTTTTTCCAGACTGTTGCCTTATGGCTGCTTAGCAACTGGAGATTATTCTGGTTTAATTGAGGTGGTTTCAGCTTCTGAAACAATTGCAGACATTCAACTCAATAGTAGTAATGTTGCTGCAGCTGCTGCATTCAACAAAGATGCTCTGTTAAATTGGCTTAAAGAATACAATACTGGGTATGTAGAAAATTCTTAATTACTTTGTTTTTTTAGCATCCTTTCAGTTTGTTTATCAGATTAGTGACATTTGAGAAAGTCACTAATAAAGGAGTTGTGACAAACTAGTTGGTCTTCAGTGGTGCCTCTGCCCAGGGACTTAAACAACAAATCTCTTGTAATTTTGCAATCACTCTTGCTACCTTTCCATTTGTGTAGGGGAACAGAATGTTGTTAAAGCGTCTTACTGTCAGGTACTCACACAGGTTTCACAAATACATTAAACGTTGCACAGTACTCCATAAGCAAATACATCTATATTTTCATGTAATAACCTCTACACCTGCAGAATATGTGTGTGTGTGTGTGTGTGTGTGTGTGTGTGTGTGTGTGTGTGTGAGAGAGAGAGAGAGAGAGAGATAGAGAGAGAGAGAGAATAAATTGTAATTTCTAATGTGAAACAATTCTAGCAGCTGTTATCATGTACAAGGCCAATTCAGTATACTTTATAAAAATTACTAAATATTTAGGAATATTTAATTTTAAAAATAGGCTGGAAGGAAACGTTCATACTGTTATAAATCATCTTCCAGAATTGTTTGCAACATTGCTGCTATGTAGGAAAGAAAAATCCAACATGATTATTGCATTTTCAGCTATTGTTTTAGTGAAAGAATTTGCTACAACCATATCATTTTTAACATTCTCACCACACTTATGATTTCCTATAATATTAGATTTTTTTAATTTTAGCATTTTTAAATGTTAATTTTCCTTTCAACTGCATTCTTTGATATGCATGTAACCCTTGCTTAATTTCAATTTATTCAGTGACCATTCAAAGTTACAACAGCACTGAATGAAGGAACAGCTGGCCATGACCACTTCCCTCGCAGTCACCTGAACAAAATTTATGGCCATTTTTTGGTTGTCCACCTACCCACTACAATCAACTGCTCCCTCTATCTGGCCTTCCCTGCCATTGCACTGTGAACCACTTCTGCACCACCCAGAACCATCTTTTGCAGCTTGAGCCTTCTCTCATGTGCTCAGTGAGGGCTTTCATGATAAAATGGCAGGATGCAAAAGAAGGCCCCCGCTGCACCAACACCTGCTATTTTTTTAATGTGTGAACTTTATTGCAGCACTCTTCAGTATTCTTGCAGAAAAGCAGATCTGTAGGCAATTCAGGTGATACAAGTTTTAGGGCGTAACAATACACGTTTTCTTGCTAGTAGCTTACAGTGTAGAGTCATACAATCGTGTCAAATAACCGTAAAAAAATAGAGCTTAAATCACTTCAGTGATAGTTGCATGATGTGAGGATGTAATTAATGAGGAATTGGTGGGAAGTAATTCCAAAAGTTCCTTCTGCATTTGCCATTTCATTTTGCAAGATGTTTTCTTAATAATGCTCTTGGAATTATTTTGGTAAATAAACTAAATGAGATTCAGCTCTGTAATTTAAGCAGCTCTTAAAAAATATACTATAATTTTTAAAATATCTGGTTTAAGTCTATTTATAAACACCATTATCTTTCTAATTCAGAGAAGATTTGGATCAAGCCATTGAGGCATTCACTTTGTCTTGTGCTGGCTACTGTGTAGCTACTTATGTCCTGGGCATTGGAGACAGACACAGTGACAATATCATGGTTAGGAAGAATGGTCAGGTAAGAGTCAAGATATTAATGGGGAAATGTTTGTTTGGAATATTCCAGTAGAAACATTCACTCCCAGCTCAGAATGATGATTCCTATGCTCCTCATTGCCATGTGGCTTTCCAGCCCGTAATGGTTCTAATGGTGATTTTGTTGGGGAAAAGTTTTTTCACATTATACTGTTACCTTCATCATTCCCATAAAATGTATATCATTCTAAAAATATTTAAACCTTTCTTATGTAACATTTTCTAACAAACATAACATTTATACATATTAGGAAAATGAAGTCATAACTTTAAAAAAAATTAAATAGGCTTTTGGGTATGTTTGTGCCTTAGGAGCACAGAACTTCCTTTGCTTTGCAAATCTTCTTTGATACGTGACAATAGCTTCAACCTTGGATATGTGTGAAGTATTGTCTATTGACCTAATAAAAGAGTCGTTGCAGTGGAGTGAGACCTACCCTTTTCTGCTCAGGCCATTTTTCTCCTCTTGCCTTCCTTGCACTAGATGCCATTCACAAGTAATCCCAAGTTGTCTTCCTGATGCAAGCAATTTTCTCTCTGTGAGTAAACTGCTAGCACATGTTTTGATTTTTTCCCCATCCTACTTAGCAAATATTAAATTAATTCAAGATTTAACTCAAAATTGTTAGTGGGATTATCTTTTTTCAGCCAGTTATAAAGTAGCAAGCAAACCTTTGCCAAACATATATCTGAGAATACCTGCCTAACTATAGATCCTTTTCTGGGTGAATATTTCTGACTTCCATATGAACATTAAGAACTGAAGATTAAATATCTCACTAGCCCAGAAACTCACCTTGTCCCAATTCTCTTTTTTCTTTCCATCAACTGACCCAATTGCCATTTCCTGCCAAGGAGAAGGAATTTAATCATTTAGGTGGTTTAATTAAAAAGATACAAATTATTAGTTGAAAAGTTGCCATTATTCATCATAATTGAAGAGAGACAGTTGTATTTCATTGCAGAAGAATTTAAAAATAAGATGATAGTGTTTTGTTATGAATAATATGAATATTTTGCCAGATGTAATGTTCTGTTTTCCAGCTGTTTCATATAGATTTTGGTCATATTCTTGGAAACTTCAAATCCAAATTTGGAATTAAAAGAGAACGAGTCCCTTTCATCCTTACATATGATTTTATTCATGTCATCCAGCAGGGAAAAACTGGAAACACTGAAAAATTTGGCCGGTAAGTACTAAACCTGTTAGAATAATTTAGTTCTGGTTTAGTCTTAGATCCCTATGTGACAGAATCAAATTGATGCTATACTAATTTAGATACGTGTCCAGCGGGTGGGAGATGGGAGATTAAGCAGGGTTAGACCTGGTTAGTATATAGGAAACCTCCACACTGTAGGATAGGAGTGGAAAATCTAGAAAGGCAATAAAAAAACTCTTGCTGCCAAAAAACCCCAACAACCTGTAAAAGGACATATTCAGGTCATCATAAACCGTCAAGCTTAACTTGGGAAAGTATATTTTACATAATGTCTAGCTTCATATATGAAAGAAAACAAATAATATGATAGACATTATAGGAAAAGTAGGCACTTGTTAGGCATTCTTCTGTACATAGTTCTATTTTGCTTGTCATTCGTCTAATAATATATCAGATTATCAGAATTTGTACTACTATTGAATTTTAAGAGAATTCTTGAAGAGTGTGTGTGTCTATATATCTGTATGTGTATGGACACATGTGCATACATACAATCTACTATTTTCCCATATAAAAAGCCATATATTTGAATACTTTGGAAATAAATAAAGTCTCCTTTTAAAAAAAAGGAAAACGGTTTTCATTTACTTATTAGAAAACATGCAGAAGTATTCCCATGAATACCTTAAGAACATAAATAAAAGTTGTTTTTGGAATTCAGTGTTAAATGTAATAAGATAAATTTGAGAACCACTTTTTAAACAATGTCCAGTTGTTTCAGTGGGGGAATAATGCCCTTAAATTTATATAGAATAGTCAATAGTGGTAATACTAGAAAACATTATTCCTTCTCTTGGGGAATAGTTTAGAAAAAACTGAATAACTGATATCCAGGGTTGCATGAATTCATTCCTGACATCAGACACTGATGTAATTGTATTTCTGATCCTGAGAACTTTTATCTATGGTTTACTCACTTGTTCCATGTCTGTATGAATATTTGTCACTCTAATTTGGATTATAATACACAACCTCATTCTGTCTCATAACTAGAATTATCATGTCTTATACATGCTGTTGCTAAGTAAAAAATAAAGGTAAAAGTAAAGGTTCCCCCGCACATGCGTGCTAGCCGTTTCAAACTCTAGGGGCCGGTCCTCATCTCTGTTTCAAAGCCGAAGAGCCAGCACTTGTCCGAGGATGTGTCCGTGGTCATGTGGCCAGCATGACTAGATGCCAAAGGCGCACAGAACGCTGTTACCTTCCCACCGTAGTGGTCCCTATCTTTCCACTTGCATTTTTACGTGCTTTCAAACTGCTAGGTTGGCAGAAGCTGGGACGAGTAACAGGCACTCACTCTGTTATGCGGCACTTGGGATTCGACCCACCAAACTGTCGACCTTCTGATCAACAAGCTCAGCGTCCTAACCCACTGAGCCACCGCGTCCCTTAAGTAAAAAATAAAGCAAACTATTTGCAAATAAACACTTTTCAGAATAAATAACCTGTACATCTTTTTTTCCAAACAGTTGCAAAATAAGAACAAGTGACGGTATAAACATCAGCTCTCAGTGATGAATCTATTTTGTTCATCAGTTTCTTAAACCAGACCAGACCTCCTGTCCAGTCTATCTATTTCTATTGTCCTGATTTACAGTGTCTGTTTTTTGAATGCTAATGTTAAGGTTCCGCCAATACTGTGAAGAAGCATATTTGATTCTGCGAAGACATGGCAACCTATTTATCACCTTGTTTGCACTAATGTTAACAGCTGGGCTTCCAGAGCTAACGTCTGTTAAAGACATTCAATATCTAAAGGTACATCTCTAATAATTTAGTGAAATGGGGAAAACATGTTCAACTCCTTACTTGTTGATGAAACGCACTTGTTAGTTTTCAGTCAGATCTTACGTTTTCCAAGAAAACTGGATATAGATTAAATAAATAATTGACAGTTTTGTCAGATAGTATTGTACATTTTTTTCTAAATTCTCTCCAAACTTTTTCTGAGTAATTAATATATTTTTACTATTTCTCATACAAGATGCACTTCTGCATCTACCTAGGCAACAGTATTAATTCCAACTAGTACCATCTTCCTAAAATCTCAGGCAGAGACCTTTAACAGCCCTGCCACAATATCCACATCAACTGCCTAACCTAACCCAAGTTACTATATTATTGCAAGGCTGTTCCTATCATGCTTTTTCATTGATCGTGAAGGCTAGACCAGACAGGAGTTTGGATTCAGCAGTATCTGGAAAACATCATGTTGCCCATTATTTCTCTTTAGAGACTCTTTATCTTATTTCTTGGACAATATGTGTTACAACCAGTGCTTTTTTTGTAACAGAAAAAGGTGCCAGAACTCACACATGTCATACAACCCGCCTTGCCTACCCTACAAGGTTCCATCCAAAAAAGGTGCCGGAACTCCGTTCTGAGCGTTCTATGACAAAATAAGCCCTGGTTACAACATAGATACACTATATGCACTTTTCTGATAGCTTCTACTGAGCAAATACACAAGTATATGTAATATAATTTTGCTTGTTTTTTTCCATCTGAACCCTGAATAATTAATAAACAGTGCAAAAATAATTTTCCAAAAATTGAACATCACTTTTAACACACTCATATAAAAAAGGTGAAGTAAATAGATTTTCTAGCTTAAATCACATGCTTTAGAAAGGGGTCTATATTTGGAGCTTTTCAACTTCGTTTTTACAGAACTGATTCTTTCATGAAGGAAAATTGTTCATTTTCATTTATAAATAAATATGCAATTGATGTTTGCTCAGAGCAGCATCTTCAAACTCAACATTATCTTGGTATTATGTAAAAATTACTATGTAATAATTTTTAGGAATTTTTTTTGCACCATAAAATTTCTATCCATTTGTCTCTGAATCCTGTATTCTGCTTAATCTTCAGATTTATGGGGTAAAGTGAACAAGCCCCTTGATATAATTTTTTGGTAAGATCATAATATAGTGAGTTTCAAATGGTGGGAGGTCCTTGTGCATTTTGTAAAATGTCTTCTTACCATTTCATTCATAATTCAAGCACAAGTTAATAGAATTTTCCCAGAGATGAGTTTAGGAAGAAATCTTTGAATCTTTGAAGTACTTAGGGATTATACTTTGTAAATTAATAGCTTTTGATTGTAAGAGAATCGAAATGCCAGTATAATTCCTGAACTGCTATGATTATCATCATAGCTTTCTGTTGAACTGTTTGTTGTAACACAAATTCCTTTCATCTAAAGTAAAAAATGCTAGCACTATCTCATACTCTTGTTGAGTTCTGCAAACCATAGGAATTAACTGCAGAACAACAGATTTGGTCAACAGTCTGCAAAATGATCTGAAAACATAGAGCATAAAAGTCAAATAACATGTTTTTGTTACTTTTCTTAGGACTCTCTTGCCTTGGGAAAGAGTGATGACGAAGCAATAAAACAGTTTAAACAGAAATTTGATGAAGCACTCAGAGAAAGTTGGACTACAAAAGTAAACTGGATGGCACACACAGTTCGGAAGGATTACAGATCCTAAATGGTGGATGAAATTGCACTAACCTTAGAAGTTATCCTGACAATAAAGCATTAAAGGAGAAAAAAAAAGCCCAGACTATTTAAAAAGATACCCAAGAACTTGCCTAAAGATTCCTGATTGTTTTGCACTCTGCTTTGGGAATGCTTCAGCAAGATTTTGCAGAATCAGTAATCACTTCTGCTTACTTTGCACACTGGAAGTGACTAGTAAACTTTTATATTGTTTTGATACAGTGTATATATTTGGGACTTTTTCTTGCTTAGACTCAAACTCTGATGAGATGATTAGAGATTTTTTGACAAACTGGTACTAAACTCCACTAGAGGTTTTGACATCACCTTTAATTTTGCTTCAAGTGAACTTTAAATGCATCAATATATCTATATTTTTACTTGCTTAAAGATTCATTCTGCTGCACATAACAGCATCCATAATATTGCACAACAAATAGCTGCTTATTGGTTTCTACTGCTGCCAGAAAACTCTATATACTTAATAATGGGAAAATGTAAAAAGATTATGCCTTTTATTATAATGTTGTATAATGTGTTCAATGTAATGTTTTAAATTTTATGTGGAGGAATTATGTTTAAAAGAATTTTCTGTTGTTGGAAAATTCTACAAAATCTACTGCTAAACCTCTTTTAAAAACCACAGCATCTGAAATGTTAGACAAATGTCAATAAAAGAAGTTACCTTTCAGTTTTCCAGTGATATCTGTTAACAGTCCACCCCCATGTAATATACTGAAGTGTAAAAACATGAATAAATATGAATCAAAATCTCCTTACAAGGTTTATATCTCTCCCAAAAGACAAATTTCAAAATGAAGACAAATCCACCCAATGCTGTACTCAGTGACAAAACATTAAAAAGGAAAAACAGATGTATTAAAACATAAAAAATGTATGAATGATTCTGATTCTTTTTCACCTTGCTTTGGAGAGCTTCAGCAAGGTTTTGTAAAATTAGTATTCTAATTCTTATTAGAATTCTGATTATAATTATTATAATTATCTGATTCTGCATGTTGTGATACTCTTTGTCATAAAACGATTTTCCCAGGATGTTTGTATTCAGCCTTAAAATGACTGGTTGAAAAACTGGACATACTTTAATTTATGAAACGAGGTACCATGCTTTGAGGTGCTTAAAAGAACAGTTCAGATTAAAAGTGCAATAGAATTTTTTTGGTTTAAAGATGTAACATGAAATATTTTGAAAAAATGGCAAAATGTATTTGTAACAGGCTCTTGCTCGCCAAAGAACATAGTAGCTGTTAATTTCTTTGGTGGTTGAGTGAACATATAATCAAAATAGTGATTTTAAGTAGGAATTGCATTAAAAACTATTATATTTTGTCAAATGTTTCTGTTTCTCTAAACAACATTGTGAATAATGAATGTAGTTCATTTAAAATCTTGTTAAAATGTTAAGTGTCAAATACTGATAATATAAGTGTGAAGCTAAATTACAAAATGTAGTAACAAGCTTTCATTATGAAGTGATTGTTACAGATGTTTCCCATTCATTTTCATTATTGAAACGTCAATTTTTTTTTGTTTCCGTTTTCAGTTCATTGCTTTAAACCAGGGGTGTCAAACTCGTGACGTCGCGCGATGTATCGGAGCTTTTTCCCCATTGCCGGCAATGGGGTGGGCGCGGTTTTGTTGTGACGCGTCTGGCCCGTGGGCCGGCAGTTTGACACGCCTGCTTTAAATGATCTTATTTCTATTAATTTTAAAATGCATATTTTGCTACCTATGACTATGGAATGTTTTAAATCATATGAGCTTTTAATATACTAGTGTTTTCCATCTATTTCACCCCCATCCCCAGCTTTGTGCCTGCTGAATTTCAGACCCAAATAAAGTCAGTTTTATAAGCCATTTATATATATTTTGCCTTGGGTATCAATGGGAAACTGTCTGCTCTTCTCTCATTTGTAACCCCTTTACAATATATCATCTGGTGTGAAATATTAAAGGCTTAGGTAAAGGTAAAGGTAAAGATATTTTCACAGCCCTCTACAACATCTACAACATCTTGAATCTCCAAGGACTATAAAAGGGTCCTTTTTGTAGACTTCAGCTCGGCATTCAATACCAACATTCCAAATGTCTAGTTTATTTATTTATTTTAATCCCATTTATATCCCGCCCTTCTAGTTGTTACTTTCCTGAAAGTAAGCCCTACCCTGAAAATAAGCCCTAGTTTTTGTGCAAAGTACACACCAAAAAAATGAAGCCACGGCAGGGGTGAGAGGGTGGAGCTACCCCACACCCATTTACCTTGCAGCCAGACCTCACTGGCCCACTTCTGCGGCATCCCCTGCAGTCAGTGGCCCTTCCAGAAGGCCACTGCAGCTGAGAACCAAGCTATGGATTTAATCCATAGCTTGGTTCTTGGTTGCAGTGGCCTTCTGGAAAGGCTTTGACTGCAAAATGTAGGCCAGAGCTCCATTCTCAGCTGCAGAATGAAGCTGCTCCTTTGTCCCCAGAAGTGGGCCAGCTGGGCAGGGCTATCGATACCGGACCTGAGTGGAAAAGACATACCCCCAAAATAAGACCTGGTGCCTCTTTTGGAGGCAAAAAAAAGACCCGGTCTTATTTTCAGGGAAACACAGTAACAGCATCATCTGCCAAGCTACTAGCTTGGTAGGCAAATTACAAGCACTCTAACAGCAGATCCGTAATGGTTTTCAGGTGGTCCAGCACTAACCTTTCAAAGGTTTTCAAAACTACGGATGTCAGAGCAGCCAGTCTGTAGTTGTTCAGCTTCTTGATGGAGGGTTTCTTCAGCACCGGGATGATAGTAGAGCATTTGAAGCAAGAAGGAACATAACACATCTCTAGTGATTTATTAAAGATGTGGGTGAAGATGGGGACCAGTTTGTAAGCACAAGCTTTCAAGCAAGAAGGAGTTATCTTGTCTGGACCTGGTGTTTTTCAAGGCTTTTGTCTGTGAAATAGATCTCCCACATCTTTTTCTGTGATCACCCAAGGTGGGAGTCCCAAAGGGATAGGGTCAGTTGTAGGAGGCTTGGCTGTTGTTGGTGAATCTGAGATGGAGATGGTGATGATGATAGTTGACGTGGTTTCCTCTCAAACCTACAGTAAAACACATTCAGATCATCTGCCAGTTGTCAATTCTCTTCAGGATGGAGAGGAGGTTTGCTGTAACCAGTGATACTTTTAAGAGTTTTCCACAGATTTGCTGGTTCATTTGTTAAGAGCTGATTCCTCAGCTTTTCAAAGTAGCTTCTTTTTACTTCTCTGATCTCCCTTGTTAATACAATTCTGGCCTGATTGTGCAGCATTCTATCTCCATTCCTGTAGGTTTCCTCTTTTCCTACTTGATTTTTTAGAAAATTTTCCACTAGTTTAACCTCCTTAGTCTTTTAAGACAAGTCATGCGATGATTCTCATTATACCATATGAAGCAGAACACATAAAAGACAATACTGTGATTCCCACAAAAATGTTTCATAATTTAATAAAATGTATGCATGCAACAAACTGATTAGGACTACCAGTTTCATTGATCCAAGAAACATTATACATCTGACAATTTACATCAAGAAAGAATGAATATTAAAGAAATATTCCTCAGTAGTCATTCCAGAATGCTGAAGCTTTGAATTTATATAAACAGGATGAATAATCCAAAAGCATAAAATATATACATTTAGGATAAAGTTGCTGAGAGTTGGGAAGGGGGGGTGTGTATAAATGTAATAAATTATTAATCAATCTTTTAATAATATTTTAAGAGTATCTTCATGTCCACTATTTTCTAATTATTATCTGTATAATTTTTCTGAAAAGATCCACAAACATGAGCCAGCAGGAATTCATGACCTTACTGTTTTGTTTTATTTCCTTTAGTATGGATTAATTCTACCACAATGCAGGAAATATATAAACTCATGAAGGGTATTGTTTCAGAGGCAACTGGATTTAAAGAATGATGTTGTAGGGCACAAGTGGGCAAACTTTTGACCACTAAGAGCATTTAAAATGGGTGAAGATTTTCATGTTTGTTTTTTTAGTTTGAAGGATAGTATGAAAACTCAGTCCAGGTTTACACTATGTTTTTATGACTTCCTTTATTATATGAAATAGATAGTAACTCCCCATAGAGATGCTTGTAATAAAAAAGGCCATATGCTCCTGCTGTGTGTTCTGTCCCTTGGTGCCTGTTCACCATTCTCTCAGCATGCTACTTCCTGCTCTTTCCCTGCCTACAGACTTTAATGCTCCTGTGTTCAATTAGCTGATATTCCCAGATGCAGATTAAGTGCCATTTTTTGTGGTAAGCTTAGAAAAGCTATATTGAAGTTTGCACTATAAACGGAATCAGAAGTTCATGGTTGCTTGCATATATAGCTATAGCTTCCTTAACTTATAACCATATATTTATGAGAATTACTAATGCATCCATGTGGGTCACTGGAGCTCCATCAGCCCTAGGAAGCAAAAGCAATGTCAAACTGCTGGCCCGTGGGCTGGATGCATCATAGTGAAACTGCGCCCAGCCCATTGCCAGCAATGCCAAAAAAGTCACGATACGTCGCAACACGTCACATGATGTTGCAAGTTTGACACCCCTGCAGTACAAGATTCTAAATGGCAAAAGCTATAAGTAACTGCCTCTATGTATAATCAAGATCCTATATAGCATATACTTAGCTTTTAACTAAACACACTAGTAGTCAGCATAATTAGGCCTACTCAACTGATCTGTTTTTCTATATTTGTTTTCTTTTCCCCATTCCCTACACAAAAAGAATCAGAAGATCAGAATTTAACAAAAATCCATTTATTCAGAACCAGATTTAGACCAGGTACGACCTTAAGATATGGGAAGGGTTTCTGGCAAGTATTAACAGAGAACAAAGTTATGTAACAACTGAAGTAGGTAAGAATGTTGCCAGGATATAAAATAAACCCTTCAAAGGTATTAAAAGGGCCAGAAATGAAAAGAAATATGAAAAAATGCATGAAGAAACAATGCATACCTTAATGTGTGTCATGTGAGCTATAAGAAAAGCTTAATTTATGAAAAATTCATATTTGAAAACTAATTAATGAGAAAAATTCTAATTATGAAGTGCAGAGCTATAGCCTGCTTAGCTCTGCATTTACTGTTGTGTAACCATATTTAAGCTGCACATATCAACAAAGTTTTATCATTTAGAGACTATTTACCCCCTTTTAATTCAAAAGTGTCTAAGAACAGTTTAGATTAGATATTAGCTGCTACATACAGAGGTAAAATATAAAAGGCTTGAAACTAATAACAAGAAATAGAATTAAAGAAGAAAATTCACATTCCAATTTGTCACAATGCATGATTAACTAGAATGGAATCAACAGGAATTGAGCAAAGTAGTTTTGGTGTCTCAGTAAAATAAAGTGGCTGTTATTTGGCGCCATTTTAAAGGTAAGACCAGTACTGATAGATTTCAAATAAAGCTAAGAAAACAGCTACCAATCTCTCCTCTGCTATTACAACCTGATATACAAGATATGTAGAAGAACAGTAATATTAAATATAATTATATTTCAGTCTTATTTTTATTACTGCTATGATTACACATAGAATATTTGCATCTATGCATTGGTGATGTTGTTATGTACATATAAGGTTCTGGGTATGAGAGAGGCAGTCATATGAAAGAGGTATGCAAGTTTTCTGGTTGGGAAATTCCAGGGTCTTGTGGATCTTCTTCAGTTTTACATAGGATTCACTTGAAAGCAATGTCAAATCATATTATAGAATGAACCATTATGATTCACAGTTACAATATTTTCTGATGTAAAAATATCAGTCCCAAGAGTCTGATCCAATACATTTCATAGTATACATGAAACTCATCTGAAACTATTATAAAAACACGGAACACATTTTTTTAAAAATGACACATAATTGTAAATGTCATGCTTTTTCAGCTTTTCTAAATATAATAAGATTCCATGTGGATCCATTTTTTACACCCTTATGATTTTGTAACTAAAAAAGGATCTATCTGAGAAGAGTCTGTATCTTTTCAATTGTCATTAAATAGTGAAAGACAAAAAAGAAGAAACTTGATCAAGTTATGAAAATAAAGGTCTTTTAAATGTGCCTTCCTATCTTGTGGTTGTTTTATAAGTTTTGGTTCCAGGGTGGCAGAAATGTGTGCAGGAAGAACTTTAAGAAGTGCGATGTCCTTAATTATTTGATAAAGATACCACTGATGAGAGTATGCTAATACATCTACAATGCATAATACATCCATAATGCATAATACATCCCCCAATATGATGCATTATACTAACTTTGCAGGCAGGAATTGAAGAGGTACATGATATATTCCTTCATGGTCTCAAAGAGATCCTGCTATGTAAGTTCAATGCAGAATACAAGACTGAACATTATAATAGGATTTCATATGGCACAGAATATATACCTTGCTCTTGTATCCCAATATTAGGGTTTTTAAAAACACAGAAATCAGACTAATATTTTGCAGTTATCTTAAACTGAAATTTGGTTTCCTTGTTAAATATATGCTACTTCAACACCACAGTCCTGGACACAGTAATCAGAGTGGTTCCTCACTGAATTTGATAAGACTCTTGTCTCTTAGTAACCACCTATGAAACAAAGAATTTAATTTTTATCTAGGCATAAACAGTTGGATACAGAAAGCAGAGAAATGGAAATGCTGCAATGATTTCAATCTGCTTGATAGGAATGAAATTTAGAGAAACACCTTTCTCTTTTTGCATACTTAACAAACCTGTGCTTTATTTGAGGCAGATAAAATGTGTGACACTTCACATTAGAAAGCAGGTGCTATATCCCTTGATGTGTCTGGAAGTGCTGTCCTTGTCTGAAAATGGTATTTTTGTTCTTAATGACCGAGTTCAGTTCTTTAACAACACTCCATTCTTAGGGGAATTGGTCCTTGCTGTACTGTATAGGTAATCCTCACAACAATTCATTTAGTGATCATTTAAAGTTACAATGGCACTGAAAAGAGTGACTTATGACCATTTAAGTTTAAGTTTTAAGTTTAAGTTTAAGTTTTATTAAATTTTTATACCGCCCTTCTCCCGAAGGACTCAGGGCGGTGAACAGGGCATATAATAAAAATACAAAAATACAAAAGTTAAAATAGAATTAAATTAATGCCCAAAATAAAACAATAAAAATATACAAATAATTAAAACCCTAAATTAACTACCCATCAGGCCAGGCCAGCTTGTTCGAATAAGTGGGTCTTTAACCCGCGCCGGAAGGAGCGGAGATCCGGTGATACCACAGAGCCGGGGCACCCACAGAGAAGGCCCTCCCCCTGGGGGCCACCAGCCGGCATTCTCTGACCGGAGGCACCCTGAGGAGGCCCTCTCTGTGGGAACGCACAGGGCGGAGGGGAGTTGACGCCGGCAGCAGGTGATCCCCGAGGTATTCCGGGCCCATGCCATGTAAGGACTTAAAAACCATCACTAAGACCTTGAACCTCACCCAGAAGACAACTGGTAACCAATGCAGCTCGCGGAGCAAAGGTGTAACATGGGAGTACCGGGAAACTCCCAAGACAACTCTCATGGCCGCATTCTGTACCAGTTGGAGCCTCCGAGTGGTCTTCAAGGGAAGCCCCATGTAGAGAGCATTGCAATAGTCAAGACGCGAGGTCACGAGCGCATGAGTGACCGTACACAGGGCATCCTGGTCTAGATAGGGCCGCAACTGACGCACCAGGCGAACCTGAGCGAAAGCCCCCCTAGTCACGGCTACTATATGATCTTCTAAGGTAAGCCGTGAATCTAGGAGGACTCCCAAGTTGCGCGCCCTATCCATTTATCACAGTTACAACCTTTGTAGCATCCCCATGATCATGTGATCAAAATTCAGATGCTTGGCAACTAACTCATACTTGTGACCATTGCTGTGTCCCAAGGTCATGTGATCATCTTTTGCAACCTTTAGACAAGCAGTCAATGGGGAAGCCAGATTCACTTAACAACTGTGTTACTAACTTATCAACTGTGGTGATTCACTTAACAGCTGTGGCAAGAAAGGTCATAAAATGGGGCAAAACTCACTTAACAAATGTCTCACTTAACAACAGAAATTTTGGGCTCAATTGTGGTCATAAGTCAAGGACTACCTGTACTCTCCAGTCATGAAAATGTCATGATGGTAAAAATCTCTATTGCTTTAAATGATCTGATATTTGCAGATTGGTATTAAAATAGTTTGTTGGATTCCGAAATCAGGCAAAATCTTTTAATATTTCCTGGCATCCGTATTGCAAATTGCTCTTTAAAAGTTACTTCTGAACAGATTGTTTATAATTGCACTGACATTTCCCCACAGGCAGGAAGACTTATTCACAAATCAGTACCACCAGAGTGTTTGCGTGTCAGGTATTTTAGACTAACATCTGCTGAAATTAGCACAGCTGCTTAAGATTATATGCCATTCTCAACTATTTCAAGAGAAATGAATTCTATGTATCTGGGATGCTGCCCCGTCCCCTTGATCAAGTTAAATCCCAATATTTCAATTTTTTTACATTTGCCTTTCCCTTTAAAATGTGATGCCTTTTTCAAATTTTGAATAAGAGTACATACAAGCTTATTGTTTTATACCTTACATAGCTAACAATGTTGCAGAGGCATGAAAAAAATACTTTCAAATTTATTTCAAACCAAAACTCTCAATGCTTGCAGATTACTAGTGAAAATCACATATTTTAAAGAAAAGAAAGGAAATACATAGTAATGTGTTAGGAAGTTTATCTAACGTCAGAAAGAAAAAAGACTAGAAACCTTTTATGTACTTTTTGCTGAAAATGGAAAAAAAGTGAAGTACAGTAGTAATTTTCAGATTTTATGATGTAAATAAAGGTTTAAACATGAAAGAGAAAGGATCTGGCAACGTAATTTTAAAAAGGGAGAGGGATATTTGCAGTTGCTGCAAAGAATATAATAAATTGCTTCTTTAATTCTTTTTTCCTTTTTTAGTAAATGTTGGTTTTTTATTTTTTTTCTAATGTTTCTATATATATTTACACATTTACCTTTTCTATATAAAAAATCTTAAATTAAAAGTTTTATATACACACATATAGGTGGCACAATGGCTCAGTAGTTAAGACACTGGGCTTGCCGGCTGGAAAGACAGCAGCCCAGGTTCAAGACCTGACAGCCATGTGATGGGGTGAGCTCCCATAATTGCCCCAGCTCCTGCCAAACTAGCAGTTCAAATGCATGCAAATGTGAGTAGATAAATAGGTATCATTTCAGTGGGAATGTAACAACACTCCGTGATGTCATGCTGGACACATGACCGCAGAAATGTCTTCACACATTTCAATGGCCTTGAAATGGAGATGAGCACTACTCCCTGTAGTTAGCAATGACTAGTGGAGTAAAATCCACAGGGACTCCTTTAAACACACACACACACACACACAGAGTCACACATTTATATTTTATATTAAATCTCTCCCTGAGATTTGATCTGATCCATTTCTGGGTAAAGGGACTTTAAGGAAGAGAGGGAGTATACCAATGAGCTTATGTGAATTTTTACAGTCCAGAACCATTTGTAGTATGCACCTTGTACTTTTGTTTAAACTAGCATCTTACACCTTGTGATGACAGCTCCCTGTGGCATCTCTAATGTAAATCCCAATAAGAAAAAGTCCTATGAAAATAAATAAGGTGTGGGAGAAATTACACAAGATTGATGAAGACCTTTGCACTAAAAAAACCAGTCATAAAATGAGTCTGAGTACAGAAAGTTGCACTTAGGTAACTAGATTTCTTCTCAAAGACAGCAGAGTAATCTTTCTTTTCTCTTACTGTTTGAAGAAGAACAGAATAAAACCTTCCTTGATAAGCTTTCCCCGGGACTGCAACTGCTGGAAAGCTTTGCCTTAGCACTTCTTTGAGGGTGGGAGAGGGAGAGATGAAGTGCAGACATGCTCAGTAGCTGATGTCTCCTCCACAGCAACAGTGTCTACAATATTAAGAGGTTGTTTGCTTCAGAAGCTCGGTGAGAAAGCCATCTTTGCTAACGACTGATAGAGAGAACCAGGACTAAATCATCAAGCAACAAACAATGTAAGTAAATCTTGATTAAATAGGGGAAGGAATCTTCAGAACGGCCGGAGGCTCAAGAGAGCGGGTGTTGCCAAAGTGGCGCTCGGGTGCTATCCGGCACCGATGGTGCTGAAAATCTCAAAACACTCTTCTTATATATGGGCGTGTTCCTCATTCTAGCAGAGCACTGGAAATCCCCAGTGATTTGGGATTTCTCCCAAGACTCTTCCACCCTTTCAGATTTTTTGCTTGTAATGTTATACATTTCCTCGATACAAGAGATTTTATTTATAAATATATACATAACGCCCAGAAAGTCCATGGAGGTAATGAAAAGTTGCTATTTGGGTCCTTACATAGTCAGATTAACCCATCCCCCCTTCCCATATATGGATTTACAATTAATGACTAGAAAGAGTTGCTGTGGAACAGATAACCTCCACATGAAAGAGAAGAAAATAATAAATGGATCTCCATCAGAAAGTCCATCAATAAATGAGCGAGCCCATATTAGATTGTCCCTATTGGTACTCAAAATCTTGAACATCAGATTTGATGTCTTGCAAAATGGTTATATGGCAGCTTCATTTTCAGCACTGGATCACCTTGGCATCACATGATGTGCAAAACCATTTGTCATCTACCTCTTGTGAATTTAAAAGAAGCAAAGCAATCAATCAGAAGACATTTTATGATGTAGATATCTGGCCCAATGGACTGGAAGTAATGAACCCACTCCCCACCTTCAATAAAGAAATCCAGAATTCAATGGTAAAATACATTCTTTCAATCCATAGCATTTTGATCCTTCCCTAATCTTTTTAATAAAGGACCATAATTGATATTGCTTTTGGTATTGCTCTTGTTCCAGCCTTCATTAGAAGTTAGATAGATTCTTGTTCTGATTAATAGTGGAGATTTACCTGGTTTATTTTATTATTTGTCCAAATAATTAATATATTTATTTTATTCTTCAATGAAAGCTTGACCCACTGTAGCACTTTACAGTAGGATATGTTGAAATTGAACTAATCTCAACATTCTTTTGATCTGAGGCTTTAATGAGACAACTCCAGGCTTCTGATTTCTTTTCAGGGAGTAGCAAAATTACAGATGAATTCAAACTTTTGTATTTACTTTGCCTATTCCTTTTGTATAGATTCATGGGAGTCTGTGGGAAAAAAATCAAGGGAAGAATAAGCCACAAATTAATATTCTGGGAATTTATGTTTTGGAATTCTGAACCCTGTTATAAGTTGTAATGTTATGTTTCTAATATTTTCCTAAACAATATGAAAGTGACCAAATGTGAATCAAAAAGTTTCCTAATACTTAGGCTGCTCTAAGCTCTTCAGTTGGTTTAGATTTTAATTAGAGATAGAATAGATAGATAGATAGATAGATAGATAGATAGATAGATAGATAGATATTTTGAAAGGAGATATATTGAACAAAATGATTATTTTAGTAATTGAAATGTTTAAAAGGATAAAATAGAGATATTTATGTGATATTTCACATAAATTGCATATGATGTTTCTATTTATATCCCATTTTATGTCAAGAATAGTCAAAACTACCAACAAAAGGGAGAAAACACCAATATATAATATTTTACAGTTTAAAAATATTAATCACAAAAAAGTAATTGATACAATTTAAAAGTCATGGCTGGAGATGTTCTTGAGGCTTCTCATAAAGATGCAGATAATATGGACAACTGAGAATAATAAGGAAAATGTCTTACACACTTGTCTCACAATTTGGTCTATGAAATTGCAGGCATCATTATGAGAACTTTTCCTGCTAATCTTATGGCCTGGACAGTTTCATACAAATTAGGTGGTCTCTCAGGTAGACAGGTCTTTAGATTAACCCAAATCTTTTATTGTGTTTGGAAAATAACTGACAAGTCAATTACTTGGCAGGGAATTAATAGCCTATACAAGGAAAGTTCACATTTGAGCCAATATTTCACAATGTTAATTGCTTTTGTGCATATGTTTGCACAAGCTAGTTTCCAGCATACAGAAGCTAAAAGTAGCAGCAGAGTAAATATTTACATTTAAATCTCAAGAGCCAATTGTTCTAGCCCCTATTAAATCTATGTCAGTAAAAAAAAGGTATGTTCAATTATTTTCACTTTAATGCAAAGCTTGCAAAGCGGTGCTGTGTAATTTCCTTCTTTGTAAATACAGTATGCATTGAGTTGATCAGCATGTTTTATACAATGTCTTTAGTTTCTTCACAATATGTGTTATATATGTTCGTTATTATGGTTCTCAGGTAGCCAAGACAAGCAATTAATTCCATGTGACTGGAAGACTTGCTCCAATGATCCAAGAAGCCAAATGCAAATATCAGCATATTTCTTCCCTTACAGTAGCTTTCTGAACAACTAGAGGCTTGGAAGTCTATTTATATTTGTTTCATCTTTGAATCTCTGAGCAAAGTGTTTTAACTGTACATCTGTCTATTCCAGATTCTGCTGGGTTTAATGTAATCCCCTATACCTTTCCAGCAATTATGAACTTGTTCTTCAGTTCTTGCTATTGATGTTGTTGCCTAGCTCTGTGTATGTAAGACAGGATGACGTCAAATACTTTTCTTTGTGTGAATGTTCTGTAGTGATTAAGGCACCCATTTCCTGCTGTAGAATTACATAAACTCTACTAACATTTCAGCTAGATTTAACTTGTCTGTATTCCAGTATGACCATGTTAATTCAATACAAAAATATGCTACTGATCCTCTGTAGCATATTGCTAATGGTACCCTTCCTAAGAAAATATCCTGACAATTTCTTGCATTCATTGTTGTTACTACTACCAATACTACTAAAATAGTACTCCTTTAATATGTTCTATTTTAAATCAGTGGTTCTCAGCCTATAATCCAGCACTCCCAATTCTGACTGATTATGTGCCATCAAGTCAGTTAGTGACCACATAAGATTTTCTCCTTGACAATCTCCCTAACCTGGTCTTTCAGATCTAACAGTAGTGCACTCATTGTCTTGTTGCTGGTCATCCTCTTCTTGTTTCTCCTTCTACCTTTCCCACTAATGGATCCTTCTCTAGAACAGAGGTCCCCAACCCCCAGTCCGTGGACCAGTACTGGGCTGCAGCATGCCAGCAACCGGTCCACACAAACAAATAAAGCCTCATCTGCGAGATGCAGGCAGCACACAAAACCACACCCCTTCTGGTCTGCAGAAAAACCTCTCTCCACTGAACCAGTCCCTGGTGCCCAAAAGGTTGGGGACCTCTGCTCTAGAAAGCTAAGTATTCACATAGTGTCCGAAGTAGAAAAAAATGACCCTGTTCTGTTCATTCTGAATTCTGTTCCTTCTGAACCATTAGTCTCCAATTGTGTGTATAGGCAGTCCTCATTTAGTGACATTTGGAACCAGCACCTTAGTCATTAAATGAAGCAGTTGCTAAGTGAAATTGTGACTGTGTTTTTTAATCTTACTTTCCTTTCCTTTGCAGAAGGTCATAAATGTGGGTATTGGTCAAAAGTTACTTTACCATCATCGGCATCACTGCAAAGCAACTCACTAAACAGACTACTTCTATTTCTTATATGAAGATATACTGCATCTTTAATGTGAATAAAAATGGGACGTAACAGCATTTCTATTTATTAGAAATAATTATTCTATTTATTATTCTAGCTACATAAACCTTCCTCTGTGATATTCTACTCCCTTACTTAGCTCAGCTGATGTCTGGCTGTCTATGTATCTATCTAATCCTCTACTCCAATAATCAACCCCCAAAACAACTTATTTTCCATATCCATTTATTATGCTTAGTCCTCCATTCTTATCAAGAACCTGGTTTATTGTAAACCATACTTTTTTTACAGTAAGTCAAAGAAAGAAGCAAACAGAACCTTTACAACTTTTGTAAATCTTCTGGAAATGTTAGCATCAAAGAACTGTATAGGAAATGTCTCTGCTGTGTAAGTGACTAAGATGGTAAGCTCAGGGCTTTTTTTGTCATAGAACGCTCAGAACGGAGTTCTGGCACCTTTTTTGGATGGAACCTTGTAGGGTAGGCAAGGTGGGTTGTATGACATGTGTGAGTTCCGGCACCTTTTTCTTTTACAAAAAAAGCACTGGGTAAGCTAGAGCACAATTCACTGTGCCACATCACTCCTGTTTCACTCGGTGGCATCATGGGTTCTAATCATGCACAAAATGTGTGCTATGAGTGCTTTCAATGCAATGAATCACGAATTGAATGAAAACTTTCATTACTGGTATTCTACTTTTCTGTTATGTGAAGGATTTATATTGTTTTACACTATTACTCTTGGATAACCATGACATCTGATTTGGTGATGTGGGTTGCATAGGTTTTCAACTTCTGCAATTGGCCTGATCATAGCAGCATCAAAGCCATTCCCTATAGTTTCTTCACAGAAAAGAATCCTTTTAATGATTTAATCCAGGGGTCTTCAAACTTGGCCTTTTTATGACTTGTGGACTTCAACTCCCAGGAATTCCTCAGCCAGCATGCCTGGTTGAAGAATTCTGGGAGTTGAAGTTCACAAGTCATAAAAGGGCCAAGTTTGAAGACCCCTGATTTAATCCATGTGTAATAAGTAATGAATTATTCATCACATGGATTGTTTTTATCAACTGATTTGCAAGAGATGATAAGCCTAGACCAGGGGTAGGCAACCTTGGCTCTTTTATGACTCGTGGACCTCAACTCCCAGAATTCCTGAGCCACCATAGCTGGCTCAGGAATTCTGGGAGTTGAAGTCCACGAGTCATAAAAGAGCCAAGGTTGCCTACCCTTGGCCTAGACTAGTGGAGGCTTACTTTATTTTTTACATAGACATTGAATGAGGATAATTAGTAAGTTTCTTGTCTCCAGATGTTTCTGAGTTGTACTTCCAAGCAACATCAGTCTGCATGGTCAGTAATAAGAAATGCTGGGAGCAGGGATGTCTGCATGGTATAATCAAAAAAAGTCAAATGTCTTTGCCTGTTTTTTATGTGCATTGCATGTGTGATGCATGTAAATGTGTAGAGCTTTGACTGGACCTTCATGGCTACCGATCTTGATGTTTTTGTCCATATTCTGCAGACATCTCTGGATGAAAGCAAACATATAAAGAGCCATAAGAATATGTCATTCATTTCACACAGTTATACATTCTTTTATTTTTTAAAAAAATGCCAATACCAGCCACTGCCTTGCCTTATCATTCCCAGTGGTGTAGATTTAAGAACTATAAAAGCAACCATGAGAAAAATGATACATTTATCTGATAAACTGAAAATTGGAGGAAAACAATACATAAAAAATTGAAGGAAGCAGTACATTAATTTTAAAAAAATCAGTTGGCTGGAATATAAATGTATTCTTTGACCTGGGGAAGAAGATGCTCAAATGGAATCTAATCTAATGGAATGTAGATTTGCAAGCATCCTTCCTCAGCATTATCTATTTAAATTATGTATGTAATGAATTTTATGAAGTACAATTATTAAAATTATTTTGTTTGAGTTGTAGTTTCCTTTTTTTCTTAAGATATTGGCCATCCAAGGGTTAATTATGTGAATGGTTTTTTGTTTTTTTTTTAAAGCCAGTGGTTTATCATAAGTTTACACTTTTTCCATGCATGCAAAAGGTGTGGCTGACAAGTCCTTGGTGTAAATATATTCACTGCTTATATCCACACCTTTGCTTTACAGGACTGTATTTTTAAGGATGGTGTTAACAGACTTCACTATACAAATTTTGCAGGCAATTTTATACTTTTTCACTGAATAATTCAAATTTGATCATTATGAGGTTTTTAACAGAGGAAGTGGTTTTGTTATAAATTTACTGAATTCCTTCCAAAGTGTTCAGAATCAATATAACATTCTTTGTCTATGTTCACACATTACACTAAGATCATTTGCTTAATCATGGTTAGTGATTCAATCTTAATACTCTGGATTCACACAACAAATTAAACCATGGACTATGTGATCAATATATTTTACTGGAATATATGTGAACTCCATTTTTTGCTATATGTCCCACACCCACATTCCACCAATTATCTTTAAATTGTATTGGTGTTGGTTTGATTACAAATAAAATCTGGTTAGAATATATCATATTTAATTCTGATGCACAACATATTCAATAAACATATATTCTGTTATTTCCTTGATGCATCCATATAATTTAGTCATTGCCAATGTTAATTAATAACTTTTGAGTAAATGATCATAAGAAATATATATTGCATGCTTAGGATTCCAGATTCAATTCTCAAGATCACTAGGTAGAATTGAAAAGACTTCCTGCCTGAAACCTTGGAAATTTGCTGCCTATTAACTAGATGAGTAATCATTTCATTCATTTGAAGCAGCTTTCTATGCTTTTCTATGTTCATTTTCTTTCCTACTTAATCCTTCTCTGTCTGCCACACCCCACAGTTCATTGTTTACTTAGTGTTGCTTAGCATTTAACAAGCCTGAAAGCTTGATTCCAAGTAGCATTTCTCAGGTTGGCATTAGATTTTAGGATTCACCATTTTTCTAAGGCTACTTTTAACTCTAACTATACTACTAAATTAAAACCATAGATATATCATCAAATGTAAGATAGGTAGTCCTCGAGTTACAACAGTTCATTCAGTGATCGTTCAAAATTATAACAGTACTGAAAAAGGTCTTATGACCATTTTTCATTTTATGACCTTTGCCGCATCCTCATGATCACGTAATCAAAATTCAGATGCTTTGCACCTGGTTCATACTTATTGCCATTGCAGTGTTCCAGGGTTATATGATCCCCTTTTGTGACCTTCTGACAAGCAAAGTGAATGAGGAAGCCAGATTCACTTAATAACCAGGTTACTAACTTATCAGCTGCAGCAATTCACTTAACAACTGTGGCAAGAAACGTTGTAAAATGGGGCAAAATTCATTTAATAACTCTCAATTCACACAACATAAATTTTGGGTTCAATGGTGGTCATAAGTCAAGGACTATCTGTATATTTCCTTATAAAATGCTGCCTTTGTGTGTGTGTGTGTGTGTGTGTGTGTGTGTGTGTGAGAGAGAGAGAGAGAGAGAGAGAGAGAGAGAGAGAGAGAGAGAGAGAGAGAGAGAGAGAGAGAGAGAGAGAGAGAGAGAGAGAGAGAGAGAGAGAGATTGTACTAAGGATTTATTACATTTACCATGTATTGATAGCAAAAAGGACCATGGATGGCAATGGAAAAAGAGCAGGTTGGTGATCCTGCAAAGAAACTCATTTGTGTCCTGCAGCCACTGTAGGATAATGGCTATTTTGGCCATCTTCTTTGTATATAGAGGCTGAGAGATGGCTGTGGGGAGATATAATGGGAGTTAGGGGACATCTATAGGGGACATCTATCTGAATGGAAGGTGTGGCACAATATTGACCCCAAAGTAGTGACAGGGATATGACTATGGTCATCTGAGAAACTCTGGTGGCTTCCAGGGGCATTGCTCCATAGATAATTGAACATGAAACCGTGATTGTAAAGTTGAGCCTTGGAGATAAAAGGTACTGTGGGCTTGCTGCCCAATACTAGCCTCCCGGTTGCTTCCTCTCTATACACTTTTTTCCCATAGCTCGGCAGCAGGACAATTCTCAAGATGGATTTGAAAGCAGGGCAGGATAACAAAATGGACATAAGCTTAAGAGAAGAGTGTAACATTACTAAACAAGATGGATTTCAAAACTGGAAATCCTTAAAGAAGCTAGAACAAAAAATAAAGACATCTCCATTAAAGGTATAATATTGGCTGATTTCTACTTTAGGTCATCTCCAGTTCCTTTCCAAGGTGTCAGTTCTGCTTCCAGTCCAGGAGTTCCCCCTCAGAGCAACATGACCAGCAATCGGAGACTGCAGCAGACCCAGGCTCAAGTGAATGAGGTGAGCTTCACCCAAGACATCTTTGTAGATTTTATTATGATGATTTTTAAATTTGGAACATAGGGGGGATAAAACATGGAAGTGAATCAGGTCACAGTTTATAGGAGCATAGAAACATGGTTAAGTTTATGGTTTTATGGTCAAGTAATAATTGTTAAGCATATGCATTCTGGCATTGTGGAACTTAAAGGTAACTGCAGCAAAATACTCAACATGTATGTAAAGTTAATCTAGAAATAAGAACACCAGTCAAGTAGTACTAATTCATTAATGATCAAGGAGTTCAGCATAAGTATTATCTGTGCAATTAAAAGAAGAGAGAATTTAAGACTCAAGGTACAGATAGATTTATTGCTTTCCTTAGATGAAAATTCTCTATGATACAGGAAAATTCTCTAAACAGCTGACTCACTAACAAGAAGTGGGAACACAGAAATATCCTGCCACTGTTTATCACATGCACCATGATCAATCAGAAATACAAAGAATCTTTTTCTGCAGTGGGTTTTCTGAAAAATACTGAAGTGATTTTGGAGAATACGGTGTCCTTGAAACAAATATCTTAAGAAGGTATTTGGAGATTAGTACAGAATAATTGTGTATTACTTGGATGAATCACTAGCTAGGTTAGTGCATCATGTAAAGCAATTTTTCCCTCAACTCTGATGTAACACGTTGTAAATAACTCAAGCCACTGCAGGTAAGAAATCATGTTTTATGATTTACTATATTGTCAGCTCAATTAAATTGCAATCGTTCATTAATCATAGTTAACTAATGATGGTTTATCACAATGCATGAATCCAGAAATAGTGTCATATTGTAGTACTTCAATATAATCCTACTAAACCAATTCTTTAGATGGCACTAAATGCTCACACCACAGAATCTAGTGCTGCATGTATTCAAACACATTGTATAGAGATATTGCATTAATTTTGGCAAAAACGGTCTATATAAATAAGGCATTGTTAGCACATTAAGAAATGTTATAATGAATGTAGTCAAACAAGATTTGCTGTGTGACTTGAAAATTGTGTTGCCTATAAGAATCTTCAATTGTGCAGAATTTAGGACACCCATGCAACATCATTTACAAAGTACCCTTCCAACTGGTTTTGCAAAGCTGTGTTATATAGTAAAGGACACTGGAAAAACAGTGCCAAACAAACATAGGAAGTGGCTATGGATAGATTTTAAAAATGAAAAAAATGGGTCCACTTAATCTGTTTAGGGGAAAATATTTTTAGATCCCTGCAAATATTCAATGTAATCCTTATAGTAACATCAGCTCAGATCAAGTAGCCTGCTGTTTTTCACAAGGCAATGTTTCTATGAATTCTTATCAGCAACTTTTGTTATGATGTCATTTCAAACAATAATATTACCTCATCTTCCTTCCATGAAAGGAGAACAGTGTTTTGCTATGGAGATCTGAAAATCCAATAGGCTATTTATTTCAACAGAGGGAAAATCATTTGGGAAGATGCCAATTTTTAAAAGTTTAATAACTGAGCACATTTTACTCTCATTTAGAAAATATTTTCTTGGTTTAAACTTGATCTTCCCACCTTCTCAAGATTTAAGTAGAAACTCAGATTATTTCACTTATTGATCAAAATGTGAAAATGCCCTCATTACTTTATAAGACCCAATTTCCATATACTTCCCCATCTTAGTACAAAAAGTAATTGCTTGAACTTAATCTTTTCTTTTCCCATTCAGAAAATGTTAATTTAATATAAAAAGTGCTCTAAAACATGGGCAATCTTGTTGATGTTATCTGGGAGGAGTTTGATCCTGTGACTCTGGACGACATGGACAGGATCATGGGGAAGCTGAGCTCCACCACGTGTTTATTGGACCCGTACCCCTCCTGGCTGGTTTATGCGGCTCAGGATGGGACACGAGGCTGGCTCCAGGCAGTGATAACTGCTTCCTTGAGTGAGGGTAGTTTTCCCGCCGCCTTGAAGGAGGCGGTGGTGAGACCCCTCCTTAAGAAGCCTGCCCTGGACCCAGCTGTATTAAACAACTTTCGTCCGGTCTCCAACCTTCACTTTCTTGTGAAGGTTGTTGAGAGCGTGGTGGCGCATCAGCTCCCTTTGTTCCTGGAGGAAGCTGATTATCTGGACCCGTACCAATCGGGTTTCAGGCCCGGGCACAGCACGGAGACGGCATTGATTGCTCTGGTGAATGATCTCTGGCGGGTTCAGGACAGGGGTTGTTCCTCTGTCCTAGTCCTATTAGACCTCTCAGCGGCTTTTGATACCATCGACCATGGTATCTTGCTGCGGCGTCTCAGGGGGTTCGGAGTGGGAGGCACTGTTTTTCAGTGGTTCTCCTCCTACCTTCTGGGACATTCGCAGTCGGTGTTGGCAAGGGGGCAGAGGTCGACCTCGAGGCCTCTCATTTGTGGAGTTCCTCAGGGGTCGGTCCTCTCGCCTCTCCTGTTCAACATCTATATGAAGCCTCTGGGTGAGATCATTCGTGGTTTTGGAGTTGGGTATCATCAGTATGCTGATGATACCCAGCTTTTCATTTTGACTCCAAACCACCCCAGTGATGCCCTCGACGTGATGTCCCATTGCCTGGAGGCGGTCCGGGTCTGGATGGGGAGGAACAGGCTTCGGCTCAACCCTGACAAGATTGAGTGGCTGTGCGTGCTGGCATCTCGGGAAATTCAGATTATTCCACCTCTTACTATGGGGGGTGAGTTATTATCCCCCGTAGATAGGGCTCACAACTTGGGTGTCCTCCTAGATTCGCAGCTCTCCTTAGATCATATAGGAGCTGTGACTAGGGGGGCCTTCACCCAGGTTCACCTAGTGCGCCAGTTGCGGCCCTATCTGGACTGGGATGCCTTGCGTACAGTCACTCATGTGCTCGTGACCTCTCGTTTAGACTACTGCAATGCTCTCTACATGGGGCTGCCCTTGAGGACCACTCGAAGGCTTCAACTGGTGCAGAATGCAGCCGCGCAAGTTGTGTTGGGGGTCTCCCTATACTCCCATGTTACACCTCTGCTCCATGAGCTGCATTGGCTTCCAGTTGCCCTCCAGGTGAGATTCAAGGTGCTGGTGATGACCTATAAAGCCCTACATGGCATGGGTCCGGATTACCTATGGGAGCACCTGCTACCGGTGTCAACTTCCCTTCGTCCAGTGCGCTCCCACAGAGAGGGCCTCCTCAGGGTGCCACCTGTCAGAGAATGTTGACTGGTGACCCCCAGGGGGAGGGCGTTCTCTGTGGGCGCGCCAGACCTTTAGAACCGCTTACCGGTTGAGCTCCGGATGGCTCCCGACCTTCGCTCCTTCCGCCGTGATCTAAAAACTTATTTATTCGGCCTGGTCTGATGGGTTTGGGGTTTTAATATTGATTTTAATTAATTTATTGCATCGGGCACAATTATTATTATTTTTTTAACTTTTGTATCTTGTATTTTTGATATTTATTGCCCTGTACACCACCCTGAGTCCTTCGGGAGAAGGGCGGTATATAAATCAAATAAATATAAATATAAATATAAATAATATAAATATAAATATAAATATAAATATAAATTAATGTGATCATTTCCTCTGTTCAGTAATCCTCTCCTGCTCATAGCAAATTAACAGAACAATGGGAAGGTGCCTTCCTACCCTGTCTCTGAAGTTCCTGCTCCTTTAGCTCCTGGTTCCTGAACTCTCTCTTATCACATACGATTAATTCTTAGCCTTTTGGACCCTGCACAAATTAGACAATGCCAACAAACATTCCCACTTCTTTTTGCATACATTTAACATCTGCAGCTAGAAGGTATGTTATAAAAGACATGAGCAGAAATAATAATAATAATAATAATAATAATAATAATAATAATAATAATAATAATAATACCTGGAACATTTTACATTTTAAGGAGATACCTGGTTGATACCTAGGATGCTGGCAGCAACCCGTGTCAACTATTAGTGACAGTCAATTTGAATGTTCAGTTGACTGAGTTTCATGTTTTATGAATATATAAAGTTTTATATAATAATAATAATAATAATAATAATAATAATAATAATAATAATAATAATAATAATAATAAACCCCCCAGTGAGGCACTACCTTGACATGGTTGTGGGGCTTGTGTACTCTGAGGAAGGTGAGAGCTATGCCAGAGGTTCAACCATATTGGACAGGTCTCATCAGAGGAGTCAAAGAGTGTCTCTCCCATAAAAAATATGGTGAGATGTAAATTTCAAAATGCCATACTGGCTCGATGTCACCTGGGTTAACAAGGTCCATATTAGATATTGGAGTTCCTGGGTATCTGGTGAAAAATGGGTTACAGGACTCAGGACTGTTGGCTGAGCAACCAGGGCCAGCAGCTGCAGAACTACTGGAAGAAAAGGTGTTTACCCGTTGCAAATACACAGTGATTGAAAACTAAGAAATAATGATCCGTTATTACAGATCAAGTCCAAAAAGAAGAGGATATCTAAAACAAATGCACCAGTTCTGGAAAAAAACAACATCCAGAATCAGAAATAACAGAACAGAGACTAGCAGATCAACGTCGATTTATAATACAAAATAAAGTATTCACAGAAATAGAATTGGACGAACTGCAAAGGTTTACCCAGGGCAAAGAAATCAAAACCTTGCCAGAAGTAATTCAGAATATAGAGGCAAGCCAGGGGGAGTTGGCAGTGAAGGAATCCAGCAGAGATATACAACTGTTCTCATTTGGAAACCAGGCACCTCTTCCTCAGGAAGAACAAAGTCCTCTAACTAAAGAAATAAAAGAATTGAAACAAAGAATAACTGAGCATCTAGAACTGCACAAAAACAACAGAATAAGGCTGCCTGCATTGAAGCTTGTTCCAAAGAAACAGCTAGCACAAGTATTAAAAGATGCAAATCCTGCAATATCAAGTATAAGCACCAATTCACTGCAAGAAACAAACCAACTAATGTACAGCACAGCTGCAGTTACAACTAAATACCTGGGATGCAAAATCAACAAAGAAGAAAAACAAATAGTGCACCACAAAAATGGAAGGTTAGACTAGAAAATAAGACCAGCAAGTTAAGATCACATGCAAGCAAGCTAGAACAGATGAAAGAAAAGAAGCTGAAGAACAAGAAGACCAAAGAATACCTAATCAAGAAACACCACTTAGAAACAAGGAAGATCAAGGAAGCACTGGAAATAATAAAGTAGCAAATAACAGCTATAGCCAGGAAAATCAGTAGATACGAAGCTCGAATTGCAAATTATAGGCAGAACCTCCAATTTCAATCCAATCAGAAACGTTTCTACCAATCCATCAATGGAGAAACTGCAATGAATCAGTCAGTACCTGTCAAGGAAGAAACAGTGCAGTTCTAGAAGCAGATATGGGATAACCCAAAGAAACACAACAAGGATGCAGCTTGGTTTAAAGAGGTGGATGCAAATAAAACAGAAGTTTAAATGAAAGAACTAGTAATAACAAAAATGGTAGAAAAAAGAGCAAGGAAGATCAAAAATTGGTCAGCACCAGATGAAAATTAACTGCATGGGTTTTGGTTGAAACATCTAACTGTTATATACCCACTCATTGCCAAGCAGTTCAACAATATACTACAAGGAGGAGAAATTGAAAAGTGGCTAACAACTGGGAAAACCTACCTAATAATGAAAAATCCAGCAAAAGGGGCAACATGAGGCAACTACAGGCCAATTACCTGCTTACCAACAACTTTCAAATTGCTAACTGGTGTGGTAGCTGATGCAGTACAACAGCATCTAGATCAGGGGTGTCAAACTCAATTTCATTGAGGGCCGCATCAGCATTGCGGTTGCCCTCAGGGGGGTGGGTGGGTGTGGCTTGGGTGGGCATGGCCTACTGGGTGGGCGTGGCTAAAGTGCGTATGGCCTACTGGGTGGGCATGGCCAGCTCTACATCATTCGCATCAAGGGTGCCTATGGGGGCCTGGGCAGGAGTGGGACAGATCTGGAGGCCTCTGGCGGAAGGAGGGTCTCTGGGCCAGGGCCAAGGCAGCGGGGGCCGTTCCCTCACTGTTTCCAGGATGGCTTTGCGGGCCGCATGAAACCACTTCACGGGCCGGATCTGGCCCCCGGGCCTTGTGTTTGACATGTCTGATCTAGATGAAAACAATCTCTTTCCACTCGAGCAGAAAGGAAACTGTCCCAATAGCAGAGGACCAAAAGATCAACTCCTAATAGACAAAATGATCTTGGAAAACTGCAAGAAAAGGAAGACCAACCTGAATGTGGCATGGATTGACTACAAAAAGGCATTTGACTCTCTGCCACATGATTGGATAATCAAGTGCCTAGAAATAACAGGAGTCAGGAGAAACATCAGAAAATTTGTGCAAAGATCGACGGCACAATGGAAGACACAGTTGCAGGTCAATGGTGAAAGACTGGGAGAGGTTAATATCAAGAGAGGAATATTTCAAGGAGATTCATTATCACCACTACTATTTGTTATTGCACTGTTTCCTCTGTCAACAATACTGAATAACTCAGGACATGGTTATCAAACATCAAAAACATCTGCGAGACTATCCCACCTCCTTTACATGGATGATCTGAAGCTGTATGGAAAAACATCATCTGAAATAGAATCACTGCTGAATAACATTAAGAGTCTGGATGAGGAAGATTACTACAAATACTTGGGTATCCTTCAAGCTGACAACATCAAGCACACTGAAGTCAAGAAAAAGATTAGAGGTGAATACATCAAGAGAGTGAAGAAGATCTTAAAGTCCAAACTCAATGGAGGAAATATCATGAAGGCAATCAACACCTGGGCAATTCCAGTCACTAGATACACAGCTGGAATAGTGGACAGGACTCAAGCAGAACTAAAAGCAATGGATAGGAAGACCAGAAAAATAATTACAATAAATCATGCCCTTCATCTATGCAGTGGCATTTACAGATTCCATCTACCAAGACAAATAGGTGGGTGTGGAATGCTGCAAGTACATCAGATGGTTGAAGACGAAAAAATAATTTTTGAAGAATATCTGAAGGATAATGATGCACTGAAATTAGTGTATCAGGAAGGCTTACTGACTACTGGAGAGACCAAACTGGCCTACAAGAAAGATCAAATGAAGAACAGAATAGAGGCACGGGAAGACAAAGCACAACATGGCCAGTACTTAAAAAAATAGCTGGGAAAGCAGATAATAACAAGACCTGGCAATGGCTAAGAGCAGGAAAGTTGAAGAAAGAGACTGAGGGATTAATTCTGGCTGCACAAGACCAAGCCTTAAAGGACAAATGCATACAAAGTCAAAATTGAGACAACAGCAACAGACAGTAAGTGCCACCTATGCAAAGAAGCTGAAGAAACAGTGGACCACCTGGTAAGCTGCTGCAAGAAGATCGCACAAACTGACTACAAGCAGCGACATGACAAAGTAGCAACATTGGTGCATTGGAAGATCTGCAAGAAATATCATTTGCCTCTAAGCAAGAACTGATGGGATCATAAAATAGAGAAAGTCATAGAAAATGGTAAAGTTAAATTGCTCTGGGACTTCAGAATTCAAACAGAAAAGCACCTGCAACATAACACCCTGGACCTAACAATTGTTGATAAGACAAAAAAGTCTGGATAGTGGACATGGCAGTGCCTGGAGACAGCAGAATAGACGAGAAAGAACTGGAGAAGATAACAAAATACAAAGACCTACAAATAGAAAGACTGTGGCAAAGGCAAACAAGGGTAGTACCAATAGTAATAGGCGCCTTGGGTGCAATCCCAAAACAACTGGAGCACCACTTGAACATCACTGGCCTTGACAAATTCACCATTAGTCTTGCAAAAGGCAGCCTAACTAGAAACTGCTTCCATCCTGTGACGATATCTATAATACCATCAAACATCCACATCTGCCTATCGCAGGTCGTTGATAGGGATTTGATAGGTAGACACAAATGCCAAATCCATCCAGTCTGAACATCTGCCTGACTGTGCGATTAATAATAATAATAATAATAATAATAATAATAATAATAATAATAATAATAATAATAATAATGATAATGATAATGATGATGATGATGATGATGTTGGAAGGGACCTTGGAGGTCATCTAGTCCAACCCCCTGCTCAGGCAGGAAACCTGATACCATTTCAGACAAATGGCTGTTCAGTCTCTTCTTAAAAACTTCCAATTTTGAAGCATTCACAGCTTCTGGAGGCAGATTTTTCCACTGATTAATTGTTCTGTCAGAAAATTTCTCCTTAGTTCTAGGTTGCTTCTCTCTTTGGTTAGTTTCCATCCGTTGCTTCTTGTCCTGCCTTCAGGTGCTTTGGAGAATAGCTTGACTCCCTCTTTCTTGTGGCAACCCCTGAGATATTGAAACACTGCTATCATGTCACCCTTCAGTATTCCAAGTGTGGCCTTACCAAGGCATTGTAAAGTGATATTAACACTTCACGTGATCTTGATTCTATCCCTCTGTTAATGCAGCCTAGCACTGTGTTGGCTTTTTTGGCAGCTGCAACACACTGCTGGCTCATATTTAAATGATTGTCCACTTTGTTCAGTATAAACCTATGACAACCTTTGAAATTTTAAATAAAACTGTCTTGTATACTTTTTTTTTCAATAAGCAGGTTGAGCTTTGTTTTAGAATTACCGTATCCTTCCTTCCTTCAACAGATGTTGAAAAAGTGATTCTACTTCATTATTTTGTAAGTAGGTTTCCTAAACACTGTGCCATTTTCAGGTTGTGGACATCATGCGGGTCAACGTAGACAAAGTACTAGAAAGAGATCAGAAGCTTTCAGAACTTGATAACCGAGCAGATGCTTTGCAAGCAGGGGCCTCACAATTTGAAACCAATGCAGCTAAGCTGAAGAGGAAATACTGGTGGAAAAACTGTAAGGTATACTTGTCTACTAAACAATACAATGTAATCTTAGTCCAAGAGAAATAAGGGCAAACATCAGCCTTAATTCAGTTAAAATGAAAACATATATACCCCTAATAAGGAATTTTGGAATTTGGTAAAAATGTATGGGTTGAGATTATAATATTGTACAGATAAAAAACAGTTTATTGAAAATATTGTAGAGATAAAAAACAGTTTATTCAACCTTCCACGTCAAATAGATTGTTTATTTCTTACAAAATAAATGATGGCAGATGTAGGAAAAGTTAGCAAAGAAACTGTATTTTTACCTCCTTTCCTTGTTTAGCAAAATTTAATTCACATATCTGCATGTAATATGCCTCCTATTGATTAGATGGATATTGTAATCACTTTCAGTTACTGGTTCTTTTTTCATTATGTTTTTCTCTCTTCAGTAATGAAAAATACACCAGGCTATGTTTAATCTCTAAATAGACTACTGCAGATAGTTTGGGCTTATCTAACATAATATTATACTCAGAACAAACATTATGTTTCTTTTTCTTCCATACAAGGACTTGCTTCCAGGTTTCTTTGTACAAAAACAATTTTCTAACATTATTGTTTTTCCTCTATACACATTCTTTCTACGATAAAACCCACCTGACAGCAACAGCATCTAGGGCTGTGGGCTGCAGTGCTCCGATTCCAGTAAACAGGGCAAAGTGGTACCATGGTACAGAAAATAAGGTGTTCTACTTCCCATTGAAGTGCAACCTCATTTTCTTTTTCAGAGCTATACAAAGGAACTTTTAAGAGTTTAGCACTCCTTTGTATTGTACAGCTCTAGCTGTTGCAGATTTGGCTTCTATTATCCAACCATCCTATCTCATTCATTGAAGTTTGGGGGGGGCATCATTTTTTTCATTGTTAATCCAGACTTATTTTCCTACCATTTTTCTTTTATTGCTATGCCAACAATGGGTTCTGTTTTTTTCCACTGCTGTCTGCCTTCAATGAATTTTTGAATTATCTTTGAATCTCTCGAGAGTAATTCAGAAACACTTTAATACAATTTGACGCCTTGAATTCATCTGAGGTTCAGCTTGGAAATTCACCCCAAGGGGCTGATTCAATCAATCTTTTTTTAAGATTAAATCACCCCTTCTAAATATTGTGGTCATATAAGCAGGACACACCTGTAGTCTTTCCATTCAAATAAAAGTAAAGTTACCTTTTAAATAGCAAGTTTGAGATTAATTATTTTCTTTTCTTTTCTAGATGATGATTATCCTGGGTGCAATTTGTGCAATCATTCTTATCATAATTATAAGTGAGTAACAGAAATGTTCATCTTGACAGACTTCATTTCATTTTATAATGATCAGCCAACATTTCTGTATAAATGACTGATCAGAGCATTTACAAATTTTCTTGGCATTGTCTCCTTCCCCACTTCTATAAGGAGAAATACACAACATTGTATCGCAGTTATAAAACAACTTGATTTTAAAAGGACACATCTGTAAGTGCTTATTTTGCTGAACAGAAAGTGTCTCTGTAGATGGCAGACTTGTTTGGACTGGGATTATAAGAGAACTAGGGGCTGGTAAAAGGACAGATAAGATTCATCCAAGAAATACAAGGGCTATAGACATCTTTTTAAAAATCCCAGAAGATGACAATGGTAAACCACTTCTAAAGAAAACCTACTTTAAAGGGAAAATCATTTTTATGATTTGCATAAGGTAGTCTAATCTTGGTTTTCTTAAAGTCACCAACAACGTCCTTCAGTCAAAGCACGATCGGATATTACATCAGCCAAATGCTGTAAAATAGAGACCAGTCATTATGCTTACAGCATGAGCACTGTACTGGATGGCTAAAGGATGCTAAGATTTCATTATCAGAAGAGATATCACTGGCTAGCAAGGACCTGCTTCATATAATATATTAAACGTGTCTGTTGACATCTCTTGTATGAAAACAGGTTGGCAAATACTACTGTATGGCCTTGTACCTTAACTCACAGATAGTTCTCAACTTACAAGAGTTTGTTTAGCGACCATTCAAAATTACGATGGCAGTGAAAAAAGTGACTTTTGACTGTTTTTCACACTTGCAGCATCCCCATGGTCACATGATCAAACTTCAGATCCTTGGCAACTCATTCATAGTTGTGACAGTTGCAATGTCCCGGGATCATGTGATCACATTTGCCATCTTCTGACAAGCAATGTCTGTAGGGAAGCCAGATTCACTTAACAACAGTGTTACCAACTGAACAACTGCAATGATTCACTTAACAGCAGTGGCAAGAAAGGTTGTAAAATGGGGCAAAACTCACTTAACAACTGTCTTTTAGCAAGAAAATTTTTGGACTCAATTGAGGTCATAAGTTGAAAACTACTTGTACTGATCTGCCATGCTGAGTACTCTTTACGCTCATTTTAGTTAGAAGCAAATGGCAATGTGTTGTATCAATGTGACCTTTTTCCTTATGGTCAGCATTTCAGCAAAGTGGATTAATTAACCTGATTTCCTCTGAACTTTTTTTTAATTACTGATTTACTTTTTCTTTTACATTGTGAATTCTAATCATTTAATGTGAAGAACAAGTTACCTCCATTTTTTACTTGACTGAATATTGGTAATATGGAATCAGTGGAGAGACTGAACTAATTTCTTGATTTAAAAAGAACCTAAATTATTAGTTCACTCCAATTCAAAGCACATCATTCAGTGTACCATGTCCAAACAAGTCTCAAAAAGAAAGAAAAAGCTTAAATTGGTTCTCTGAAGTTTACTCATTTGTTTAGTTTTTAAAGTAGTAGCTGGGATTTAAATCTCCAGGATTTATTTTAGAAATAGAATTTGCTAAGTATATTATCTCTATAGATGAAATCAAGCACCATGTTGGGAGCATGAATCATGAAGCAGAGGCGAGTCATGGCTGCCAATTTTAGTAAATTTCTTGGGATTTATTGAATGAGGTAGTTATCCAATTTAAGAGATTTGTTTTAAAGCCGGAGAATGGAAATGACTATTTTATTTTCTGTTATCCATTGTTACTAAAAGACATGTTATTGTGCATGTGTCTGCTTATCAGACAAACCTCATTTCCCCAGTTGGCAGACATATATGGGAGATTAACAATATTTTCATTCTTTTTTCTTCCAGTTTATTTCTGCACCTGAATACTAAGATCAAATGGCTTGGTGTGGCTACACTCATCTTTTCTGATAATTCCACAAATGAAATTGAAATTTATTTTTTACGTCTTGGGGCTGGTTGCTTGCAACTATGTGTAAGGACTGTTTGTTTAGGGTTCATTTTTAAGGGTTTTTGTTTTGTTTTGTTTAGGAGAAGGTGCTGTTCTTAGAGGGAAAAAAGTGTACCAGTTAAAATACTGCCAACCGATTTCACACATCTTGCTATGTCTTAAATTATGAGAATGCTGATCTTTAAAAGTGCTCATTCTTGAAAGCTATTTCATTTGAATGAAAAAAACCACCAGTATAAAAATAAAAGGGATGTTGCAAATGGGCTTTAACTGAAAGGATATTAAGTAATAACAAGTTGTTTTCAAAATTAGATACCTTTTACACCATAAAAACAACCTCAGATTCATAAGAGCTGATCTTTATAACAGTAGTTTAAAATAGATTCATAGCAATATCTGGGGCTATAATACAAAAAAGCTTGTATTCTCCCCATTCCTCAAGTTAAAGACAAATAATAATAATTTTAAAACTCACAACAGATTTTTAAGGCAAGGGTTCACAAAATCTGGAAATATTCCAAGATATGAGTGGCTTAGGAAATAAACTTACAAAGTGAAATCCATGGCAGACATCATTGTTAACTTTTGAAGCAGCTTGAGAGTTCATGACTAGGTTCCTAAGGTCATTCAACAATATTTATATGCAAGCAAAGACTTGATTTACCCTTGTCCAGATTTTCCATTAGACTTGTGGTAAGCATGTGGTACTGAGTTGCTGCTGAAGCTCCAGTGCCTAGTGAGAACTCACCACTGACACCTCTCCTGCTTCTATATTGTTTTCTGGCATTCAGTGTTAGATACGTAGGTCAGCAACCCATCATTTACTTTTAACAAAATAGCCTCCAAGATCTTGCTGAACTACAGCTCCCAACATCCCTCATTACTGTACACCCAGTTTCTGGGAATTTCATTTTTATAATCCCTGGAGGACTACAGATCTTTACTCTTCTCTAGAATGATGCCAGACAATTAGGATCAAATCCAGCAATATAAGATCCAACAGAATACTTTGCCAAGACTCTCCCTCTGTCAAATTTGGAGCCATTTGTAGGTACACACATAGTCTGTATTCATTTTATTAAAATGATCAGTGGATAAATGTTTATACACATGATATTTAAAGGCATATCTAATTATAAAAATAGAGTGAGATGCTGTAATTAATTCAGGCTGATGAGAAGCAGTTTTTCAATTGTGCTTCATGTTTTGATATTGTTTATTATAGAAAACTCCAGATACTTGCAATCTTAATTACACAGAAATATACTGTACTCGCTGTTGCTGTTTTGGTCCGAGATTAACGGCACAAGGAACATATGTACCAGTGAAGAAACATTTCTTTAAAAATGTCTTTACAAGGTATAATTGTGATACAGAACTTCTATTCTAGCTCTTTTTTTTCAAGCCAATGTGTCTTTAATGGTTGGTTATACAACTGTAATTAGCCAGCTGTTGAACTAAAATATCAAGATTTACCATGCAATATAGCTAGGTACAGGACGTGGGACAAGAAAAGTTCGTATGTGATGCAAAAATCCTTTAATATTCTTATTTCCTCCCTTACTCTAGAAAATCATTTTGCCCTAGTTGTGCTTTGTAAGACATAGTAGAAATCTGTATTTTTTGAAGTGTTGCTGAACTGCCACTCTCAGCATTTCATATCACTGCTCATACTGGTACATCTGGAAAGTATAAATTCCAACCACTCTACTAGTCTGACAATACGAGTTGAAAAAAGCAGTGCCTGGTGAAATGGGATACATGGCTCAGGACTGCATGGCTTCCAGGCCTTGTGGATGAAGTACTACACAATCTTGCATTTGACAGATTGCTTCAAATTAAATCTTAAACTTCTGCTTAAACCAAAGTATCTAAAACTACGGGGACAGAAGTATTATCATCTTCATGCTGATTCTTGTAAAAGCTGTATTTTGTCATTTTTGCAAATTGTGTGAGGCCTAAGCACTTTCATAGCTAGTTTGGTCTCAAGATCTGTTGCACTCCTGAATTTGTGAAACTTTATTTCAGAACTTCATTCATTGTGGAGCCAACTAAATTTTTTCATTAAAATGTCTTAGCATAATAGTGCATTTGCACGTGTCATAGTCATTGCTTTGTTATTCTGAATCTGTAAACAACTGCACACAAATAATAACTTTGCATTCACGTTTGCAGAAAGATGCTGTATTTAACTCTGTATTGTATAGATGTTGCATTGGCTTTCTTTCATTTAGGAATTTATTGAAACATGCAATTCAACCTGGAATTTTAACTTTTGCATGAATCTATATTTTAGACCCTTTTTAATGCTTCAGGTGTAAGACTGTAAGAGGTCTCTACTTCAGGACAAATCTCTCAGATGGATATTTCAAATGGTGAGGAAATTCAGACACTGAGCCCATACCCCACCTCACCCTATGCGGTGCCAGTCTAGAAGAGATGGGTGAAACTTTAAATGATACCTTCTTTCCACTACTGATGCAAGAAGATCTCACTCTTTGATATTATTCTGGTGGTACTCCAGACTTTTATAACCCTACTTCATGCAATCAAGTTTATTGAGGGTGTGTAACAAGGAGTGGGTAGCAATGGAGGGACTAACAGAATTATATAAGCTGAAATGTAGCTGTGTCCGTTACATTTTTTTCCTTAATTTCTTTTCAAAGTAGGACTTTATAAGCTCCTGACTCTAATTCTTAAAAATAATTTACAACAATTACCACTGTATAAATACATATTAATACAATGGGTTGGATCCACACTTAGTTAAAATAAACCCTTTATAAACAAAAAGCTTATTAGGCATGACAAGTTCTATTGTTTTCAGTGGATCTACTCTAAGATTCAATTAATGTACAGAAATATACATGGTGAGGTGGGAGGCAAACTAATTTAATATAACTATAACAACAACAACAACAGCAACAATAATATCTGAAAGCTATGCTCACACTGTTTGATGTAGAACAATCCACTTAGGGCAATAACAGAACTTGATAGTGGCTGTTCTTTTTTACATTTGATTTTTCCCCAGAATATTTTTCTCCTGCCATTCATTCCAAAACCTCCAAATTATCAAGCATTTATTGATAACCTCTCTCTCTGCAGTTGCAGCTTCCTACTGATATGACATTTTAAAAGCCCCATCTGTGAATGAAAAAGCAAAACCATGGCAGTCCAATTACATGTGGCTTTGTGAGTGTTAAACCTAGTTATGAGGCAGTGAGTCACCAAGGCAGTAACCTCATTCTGTCAAGGATTTAAAAATTTAGTTTAGAAGGAAAAATTTATTATGCCTTAATTGAAAGAAGCCCCATCATTAACAACCACATTTAGGTACGCTGGTGGCTCAACAATGGAGGAGAAACACAAAAGATTACAAGGTTTTAAGTTCTCTAGATACAACTCTTCCATCAGCTAAAATGTTAATAGACACAGGATAGAGAAGCAAGGAAGGAAGCCTTAGAATTAGGCCAGTTATGGCTGAAATATCTACCCCTTTTAAAAATTTATTTTCTTGCTTCCTTCCCATTCTGGTTTTTGTTAACATCTTCCTGTTGAAGAGTTTTGGAAAACAGAGCTTTTGGTCCATGTTTTATTTTGCACAGGTATTTAATTTAAAAGTTAAATACAGGTATCCAAGAAAAGACGTGAATGCATCCTTTCCTTCTTGCATTATCCTAAGCTATAAAGAATATGGACATACTAAATTACTATTTAATGATCACAGTATTAAAGATTCCTATAATAGGATTTTTGATGTTTTATATGCTTTCATACTTGGAAGAAGAACCACCTTCCTCTGAACCTCTGGTGTTCACGCAGAACATTCTAGCAAAGCTAATATCAGTATGAGAATATTCACCATCACGCCAAAGCATGGCAATTAACATAAGATAAGCAGCAAAATGTAACATATAAAGAAACAAACTATGTCTTCTCTGCCCTTTGTTGTTGTTGTTTCTTTTGTATTTGCCTCACAAAGTTTTCTACAAAATTCAAAATGCTTCCATACCTTTGTATGCTTCTCGGATGGTTTCTAATAATTAACTGAACTATGTTTTTTGAATTTCTGTAAAATATTCAAGCTGTTTTTCTTTAAAGTCCATCTATGAAAGAGGAAATTTACAATCAATTTTCACTGACATTAATTTAAGATTAGTAAAAAAGCAGAGCATAGAGAATCATATAAATCTTTGGAAGATCACTTGACTGTTCCTATAGTCTAGATCTGATGAAAACAGAGGAAGAATTGTCATAAACACTCAAATCTTTTAACAGGGGTCTCAGTGAATTTGAATGCAGCCATCAACAGATAATGAAAAAAGTAGTTAATGGGACATGGCTAATAACTTAGTGGAAAGTACAGAAGCATTTCTACTACACAAGGAAGCCTGTCAAGTTTTGACAAATTTTTTATTTAAAACTTATTTAAATAGGTTTTTATAGCTATTTAAAAATCTTAAAGTAACTATAATTATCATCACATTTGAGCAATACTTAACTAGTTTCTACCTTTCCAAAAATTTAGTTTCTTCTCTGGTACTCAAACATCTTTAATATTGTCTTCATAGTCTTACTGTTGGTATATGTTTTATACAGATAGTTTCATCAATAAAGAAGAATATTTGTAACTCAGGTTGAAATAGGGGGTCCTTGGTGCTCTCTTAGCTTGGTTGTTTTCTTGCAGACATTTCATTATTCGAACTATCATGTTTCCCCCAAAATAAGACCCAACTGGAAAATAAGCTCTACTATGATTTTTCAGGACACTCGTAATATAATCCCCACTCCCAAAATAAGCCCCCGGTTAAGATCTTCAGCCAGACGGACGCATTTAATACCGTATTTCCCTGAACATAAGACCTAACTGAAAAATAAGCCCTAATGCATCTTTTAGCGTAAAAATTTATATACGACCCAGACTTATTTTCAGAGAAACATGGTAGGTAAAATCAATAGTGCTAGTAAGGAGAGGGGAGGCTTGCTCTCACTTTATATTCTAGTAATTTGCTCTGTCAATGTTGGTGGGGGTGGTCTTATACGTTCCTTGGCTGAGCTGTTTACTGTTGGTTTGTTGGCAGTTCCTTGATTCTTGTTTATTTGATTGTTGGTCTGATGATAATCTGTGCTCATCTGGGTGCTGATTGCTGGTGGGAAGGTGTTTTGGTCTTTTTATTCCCTTCTGATTTATTGTCTCTTTTGCATAGTATGTAGATATTGTCTATATGTCTATTGGTGGTTAATTTGTCAGAGTGCCAGGTTTCTAGAAATTTCCTAGTATTTTTGGACTTGGCTTGGTCTCGTATGGTCAGTTTCCCAGTTGAAACTATGGTCAAGTCTGTCCATGTTGTGAAATTAGAGTTTTCATCATATCTTCTGCTAGTTGATGTTCATGGATGTGTTCTGCCAGTCTTCTGCCTGTTTGTCCTATGTAGTGGTTGTTGTATATTGTAGATGACTTCTGTTTTTTATTCTGGGGCTGCTGGGTTTTTTTGTTTACTTAGGGTGGTTTGAAGGGTTTTGTTGGCTTTTGTGCTATATTGATTCCATGACAGCAAACCGCACTACTTATTAGCACTGATGATGTTACATTTTTATTACAGCTCACATCATTCCCTCATATTTGTTGCTTATGCTAGCTATTAAAGTGAAGTACATCCAGGTTTTAAAAACTTGCAAATTACAGTAGTTAAAGGGTGATGTAGTTAATAGAACTGTAGATGGAACAAGCAAAAGAAAATGCCATGAATTATTTCTTGTTTTTAATCAAAAAAAACTTAAAAAGGAATTGGGACTGCTTCAGGATTCAAGAATTTTTCTTATAAAGGGCCTCTGTTGATTACTTCTGTAGATTATCTAGCTGGGCGGTAACTTACTATACAAGTAAATATATGTACACATATGCAACTTCATGACACCAACTTCCTTTAATTTAATTAGTAAAGGAAGTATTTAGATAATTAAAGTTTGCATCTCTTGTAGACATCCAGATTATACTCCTGGCAATATCCATGTCTTTATCATTATTTCCAAAGGAAAATGAATTTCTGGATAAAGCTGACATGGTAACATCAACAAAAATACAAAGCAAAATTACATGGCACGGAGAGTCATCACATTACAACTTTTGCATAACCGAGGTGCCAGCAAGTCCAGAAACTACACCCAACTATCCTAGATTACTAGATTACTCCTAAAGATTCATATGGCAGAAAAGAGAAAAGTAAACATATAATTAGTTTTTTTAATGATAGTAGAATTAAAAAAGAGCTCCACAAAAATATTTACTGAAGCAGTTAAAACACTGGTTTTCTGAACCTTTTAGGAATATTCTGTATAAATTGTTCTTACTCAGGCACCATTTAATGTTATACTCTTCTTCCTTAACACTGTGCAAAAAACCATCAATTTTAAAAATAGTTGTAGAAATGTTTTACAAATACATATTCCTAAAGATAAGTTTGTTAGAATATTTTTTCACCTTTTCTTAAAAATCAAAACAAATTATTTAAAGAGGTCAAGTATTTCTTCCTGATTTGCTGAGAATAAATTCCATCCATAAGTGGAAGCAAAAATGTGAAAGAAACAAAGGGTTTTGGAAAGAAGCAACAGGTTCTTTGTATTTTGTATTTTGCCCTAACATTTTAACATTAATGGTGTTGTACATCAGTTTACAATAAGATATGGTAAACAATTCTCTTTTCTCCTTTTTGTGTCTTGACATAAAATACAAAAAGGAAGGTTTGGAATCAGTAAAGACTCAAAATGGACTTATCAGAAAGAATAATTTATTCCTCATTTTGCTCTCTCTTACACTGTGTTTAATTGTGTGCACAGCCACCCATCAAAACAAGGATAAAATAGTATAAGAGCATTTCAACTTCTCAGAACAATCTAGAGCAGGCCTTAAAGTGGCTGCTTTGGAAAAATGGGACTAACTTCATCATTAAGTAATAAGTTGCTGAATTCGCATATGTGAAAAGCTTTCAGGCAATTTCAAGTCTCAACAAACAACGGATTTTAATACATTACAATTTTAATTGTTAAAATACCTGTGATCTTTCTCATATAACTGTACGTTATAACTATTTCGCTCATATCTGCACAGCCAGCCTGTGCCTCTTTCTCCCTCTTGCCTCACCTCAATTTAAATCCTTCAATTAATGTAACCACATGTATGCATCTGAAGTGAACTGCAGCTCATGAAAGCTTATGCTTTTGAATAAAATGTGTTAGTCGGAAAAGTTGATACCAGCCCTTCAAATGTTTCTTTTTAAAAAAAAACATCCAATATACTGAACCAATACAAAATAGCTGGTGGCAGCTGGCAAAATGCCACAAAACTGTACTGCAGTATCTCATTTTTTTTTTACAATTTTCCCCCTATTAGGCATAGGACACATCATAGCAAATTAGCTGATATTTTCTGATCTCAGAAAGCTAAACAAGGTTAGAGCAGATTATGATTTGGACAGGACACCACTGAACACCCCAGAAATGTAGGCTACATACGTAATTCAAGAAAATCAACAGTCAGTCATTTCCACACTGTTAATTAAAACATCAAGTGATCAAACGCACAGTATTGTGGTCTGAAAGAACTTCTGCTTCTATCAGAAAAAGCAGCAGTAACCTGAGAGTACTTCCCTAGCAATTAGGCAATCGCCCTAATTTACGCAGATTAAAACAAAACACCAAATATTTATCCTTTCATTGGGTGACATGAGAGAAGGAAAATCAATTCTTCCCCTCACGAACGCGCTACCAGAGCCAATTTCGCAGGCTTAGTTTAGCGTTACGTGAACTTCATGCCCGGGTTTATCTTATCGTGTCACGCGAATTGGGTGAATACGGATAAAGCGTGTCGTGGGAAACCCACCCATTCCAGTCACAATACTTTTTCCCCAAATGGCGTTCCGACAACCTATATTCTTCGGGTGCAACTTTCCCTCAAGTAACGGGAGAAGATTCGAACTGTCAAGCGAAGGCAAAACCATCTGCCAAAGAAAGCGAGCTAAAGGGCTCCGCCGCTTTTCCCCCCGAAAGAAACAGGGAACTACACGTGAAGATTATACCGCGGGACTGACTCCCGGCGCGGCCAATAGCGGCCATGGCAGAGGTGCGCCCGCCCATTCTTTGGATAGTTAAACTTTTCCTTTAGCCAATCGCCGCCTGCCGAGCTGGTTTCTCAAATCGGGTCACGTTTCTGAAAAGGATGAAACCCAAGCTCGGCGCTGCCTGAAAGGAGGGCAGGCGGAGGGCGGTCGCCGAAAGGGGGCGCTGGTAGAGGCAGGGCCAGTAGGGGCGAAGCAGAATAGCGGCTGCTCCTCTGTTTCTGCCCCCCCTTTTTCTTCTTTCTCCTCCTCTTCCCCCGTGTATGTCTCTCCGCTGAGGCGAGACTCAGAAATCGGCAGTTTTAAGTGGTACAACCTGCAGTCTCCGCCGCCCGGTCAGCGCCGATATTGGAAGTAGGTGAAGGGATGATCAGAGCAGGGAGAGAAGCGGGCCAGCCCGGACCGGACTTCCCTCCTTCCGCGAAAATCGAGAGACGGGAAGAAGCGTAGCCGAGGGTGAACGGCTGAAGGCTCAAGGTCCTTGGGGAGCGATGGGGCCGAGAGGGGTGGGCGGGTGCCCGGTTTGATTGGGTGATCGGCGGCGGAGGATCTTTATTCTTTATGCCTAGGAGAAGAAAGTTACGATGGGTTTAAAAACTAGTGCAGGGGTCGGCAACCTCGGCTCTTTTATGACTCGTGGACTTCAACTCCCAGAATTCCTGAGCCAGCTATGCTGGCTCAGGAATTCTGGGAGTTGAAGTCCACGAGTCATAAAAGAGCCGAGGTTGCCGACCCCTGCACTAGTGTATGAAACAAAACAAAGTGAGTCGTGGAAGGGATGAAAGCAAAGAGAAAGGTTAGGGTGGCGGAAATCGGAGCACCCAACTGATTGGAAGAGCCTGTGGTTTTTATGCAATCTACAGATGCCAACGCTATTATCCTCTCTGTTGGAATATCTTAGATGGTTTTATTTATTTTTATTTATTTTAATTCCATTTATATCCCGCCCTTCTCCGAAGACTCAGGGCGGCTTACAAGCTTAGCAGTAGCCTTCATTCTATGTATATGCCTGCTTATTAGGGCTTTCACACACATACCCCAAGCGGCATTATTACAAAGTCAGCTTATTGCCCCCAACAATCTGGGTCCTCATTTTACCTACCTCGGAAGGATGGAAGGCTGAGTCAACCTTGAGCCTGGTGGGATGCGAACCTGCACTAATTGCAGGCAGCTGGTGTTACTTAAGGAGGCATTAGCCCACTGCTCCACCAAGGAGCAGTTGTTGTTTTATTGGGTGTAAGATATGTGTTTAACGCTAACTGGAGATATGTAGCATTGAATTCAATGGGATTTGGCTAGACGTACACAAGATTGTGTCGGTCACTTGAGGCAACCAAGTGGATTCTTCTCAGGCATCTACTCAACTGGGTCACTGACCTAATTGATGTGTGGTGCTTAAATTAAATTGTCATAACACTGTCTGTACTGAATGCATTTGGTGTAGGCGAACTCGCAGATAGATTTTGGAGGCTAGCAAGGTGCTGTTTGAGCATTAAATGCTAGGAAGAAAAATTAGGTCAGTAGAAGAGAGTGAGAATAGAATAGTTGTTTGGATATGTGTTGCATTTACATTTTCAGTCATGAATGTCTTTTCTAACTTAAAACTAATTAATTGGTACAGTGAAATCTTTCTTTAATGAGTGAATGGTGATTCATTATTTCTCTTTGGGAGCTGACTCCAGTTTTTACCCCAAAGCAACCCTGCAAAGATATCCAGAGGATCAAAATGACAAAAGAGATGTTACACTTGCAGGTTCCACAAGCTTCATGTATGGGGATGAATTGGATGTGTGTGACACCTCTGCAAATCTATGAGACAGTTTGGAGAAAGAGAGAGAGAGAGAGAGAGAGAGAGAGAGAGAGAGAGAGAGAGCTTCAGTAGTTAGTAGACTAGTCTAACAATTCTACCACACCCAGGCTAATGTAGCTGAAATTAAAATTATTACAGCTGATTATGCAAGCAACTCTTGATGTTTAGTGACCATGATTATAAATTGAATATGAAATTAAGTAGTTTCATAGCATAACTTTTACAAATTTTATTCAGGGAAGACACAACATAAGGTAATGTTCCTATTTTTGTTTACATACCTCTTGTTTTTAATTTTTTTATGCTTTCAGAGGAACCAGTTATTACTGGAACATTTTTAGTGGGTTGTTATATATTTTATGATGCTGTAGCATAAATGTGTGACCAATAAATGAGTAAAATATTAGACTTTAACCATCTTATTACGTTTTCAACCAAACAGCTGGAGGTAGAATGGTTAGTTGGAAAATCAAACGAGAAAAAGTTAAACCACTATATCTAGCAACATGACATAAGTTCAGTTCACCTGGCTTACAATTGTCTTTGGTCTTTAGTTTGTGGCAGCACTTCTTAGAAAACAAGTAAGCGTCCCATTAGATATATAGATGAATCTGATATTTTGCAGCTCACTGATAGACATTAGATTAGTGAGCAGAAAAATCCATCCATTTGTTTGTCTATACACACATAAATCTATACATTTGTTGTGCACTGCCCAGTGTCACCTTCAGTGAGATAGGCAGCTACATGAAATTGATAAATATACTGATACAGGACCCTGTCACTTTATTCTTCTATATATTGATTATGATAGGTGCAGATCTTATCTACACAGTGATGCAATTCATTTTAGTCTACATCCGAGGTCCCCAACCTTTTGGGTACCAGGGACCAGTTCTGTGGAGAGGTTTTTTTCGTGGACTGGAGGTTGTGTGGTTTTGTGTGCTGCCTGCATCCTGTGGATGGGGCTTCACTTGCTTGCACGGACTGGTTTCTGGCATGCCGCGGACCGGTACTGGGCTTGCTAAAACATTAGCTTCAAAACCAGTGTGGAAAAGCAGGTTATTAGCCTGTTAAGAAACTGATATATATTTGTACATGCTAGAAGCTAACAAACTCTATACCGCTCACTTCTAATATTCACTAATATTAGAAGTGAGGCACTAATATTGAGCCCTACTCTACATGGGGCTACTCTTGAAGAGTATTTGGAAGCTATAACTGGTGCATGAATAGTCTTTGGAAGCTACAAGTGGTGTAGAATGTGGTGGCATAGGCAGTTCTTGCTGTACCTAGGGTGGGCCATGTTACATCACTGTTCATTTGCTTCTGGATGCAATTCAGGGTGTTGCTTATCACCTTTAAAGCCCTTTATGGCATGGGTCCAGATTATCTGACGAACCATCTCACGAACCATCTCACCCCAATCCGTACCAGTAAAAGGGACATGCTGCAGACCCCATTAGTCAAGAAAATTCAGCTGGTGGAGTCCAGGACAAGAGCCTTTTTTTGCTGTGGCTTTTGCCCTTTGGAGCATCGTACTCCCAGAGGTAAGATCGGCACCCCAGTAAGGTTCTGAAAAAATGGCTCTGCCAGTTACTTGGGGCCCCAACAGGGGTGCATCATTCTGAGGTGGCTATTCGTTTAAGACCCCATCTGCCCGTATATTTCTTGCTACCCTCCTCCCCATCTTTTAATTGTTCTTAATATTGTTATTGTTTATTGTTTTATTAGTTTAATGTCTCAACTTTAATGTTTGTAAGGTGCCCAGAGTTGCCTCTAGATGAGATGATTGGCACTTAAAAAAAATCTATAAACTTGAGTTACAACAATGGTAACTCTTTCCATCCCAAATAGCTGGAAGGGCCACTCCTTATTTTTCATATATTTCCAGCAAGAAAGACATCTTTCCTGACACTTTTCTTATCCAACAATTGCAAACTACTGTAGTTCACTAACAAAAAGAATAACTACTAAATTTCTTGCTATTACAGAAATAGTTGAAAGGGAAGCATTATTAAACATGCTATCACAATTAACTGTAGCTTGTTCTTTAATATACATGTGTGAATTTTAAACCCATAGAGATATCTTTTTCTTTCATTTCTTGTAGTGACACTCTCTCACAAAGATTCTACAGTAAATGTGAGAAATAAAATGTGACTTTTTTCTGTGACCCACTGTAGAGAGGATTGTGATTCATTTGGATTCATTCACTAATAATGCCAGCTGTTGAATTACTATAAAATTATTTGTTTCAATGCTATTGTTACTAGACAGACAAGATAAATAAGAATATAGGAAACAAAAACAAACTGTTTTGTTTGGGGTTTTTTCTTTCCTTAGGTTTCTAAAATAATATTTCAAGTTTGAACACTGGAAAACATTGTCGTGTGGATATGGAATGGAAAACATTACTGTAGTATTGCACAACTGATTTCCTAAGTCCAAATATTCTTTGCTCTGAAAAACCTTGGATTCTTTGGCATTTATGTAGCACTTATTGGCATTAAAATTGTTTAGAATGAGCAACTATTTGAAAACAGCAAATGATAAAATTATAGTAGAAACCATGGATATTCAAATGGAGAATGAACAAAATTGGGATATTCTTCAGGAAGATATTGAGATGAGTGGGGAAATGAGTACAAATGATACCAATGGAAATGATTCCCACAGCAATGAGGGTGAAGAAAATGTTAAAGAAACAGCTATAATTATGGAATCTTTTGATTACTATAAAAGGTATTATTCTGATCCCAAATAATTGTCTTGATGATGTGAATATGTGTAGCAATGGTTATATGTAATTTGAATTGGTATAATTGTGGATGTTCCGTAACTAAATGCTCATATTGAGACAAACACAGAATATATTTATTTAAATCCTAAAGTACTTCATTTCAGGATATTAACTTAGATTATGATGATGGATGAATTTCATTTGTGCAGTTTTCACACCGGTGCTTAAGTGTCTGCTTATTTCACAACAAGGCAAGGATGTAGAATAGCACAATTTCTCCAGCCTTTCACTATTCTCATCAAAACTAACTTACATTTTTAAAATTATGTCTGACCTTAAAATGAACAAGGATTAATAATGGTGCCAATTTAATTTTTAATTGTGATTAAAAATGGAAGAATTTGCTTTAAAGAGCCTGCCAATTTTTATCATAATCCTTTAGCTGTGATTAAGTATGCACTTCTTTTTATATTCCAAAAAATGATGTACTGGACAATCAGACTACGGTAATCTTTTTTAAATATGCAGCACTTACTACTGTTCAATGATAGAATTCAGTTTTCCCTGCTATGCTGAATTAATTGCAGGATTCAGTATAGGCTTTTTTACTGACTTTCTAACTTAATGAGTACATTATTCTTGCAGCAAGAAAGTAATTAGCCTAATCATAAAAAACCTAGAACATAAACTTAGAAGACATAAATGATGAATTAGTATATTTCATATTTTTGAGAGTCATTATTGAAGAACTATATATTGTAAAAATAAAATACATATAAGCATAAATAAATACTTATAAATACTTCAATAAACCTTAAAAATTACATTAAACTTGAATTATTTTCATTTACAATGTCTAGAAGTGAACATTCTTCTAAATCTAAAACACGGAAGGAGTTGATAAAAACTTTGCAAGATCTAAAAGGATATCTTCCTCCTTATAAAAAGATCAAAGGCAAATCAAGTATCCTGGCAACGTTGAAATATGCACTTAGGAGCATTAAGCAAATTAAAGGTAACTATATTAACTACTCATATTCGTATTTCAGAAATTAAAACAATATGCAGAAGCTACAACAGGAAGAGAGGCTATAATAAAAGAGGCCGTGAACTACAGTTCATATAAATATACACTATTGAATAAAATTATATGATAAAAGTTCATATTAACCTATTCTTCCTCACTGTCTCACACACATATGTATAATACAGACACATACAAACTGACAGCTGTCACATGAAAGTAATGCCAAGAATTTCAATGTGTATTTCACAGTACTACTTGATTAATGGAATAAAATAGGATATATACAAGATTGATATGGATTCTATTAAAATGAATTTAACTCCAAGGTAGATTTACATTAATTAGCTATTTTTTCCAATTTAGCTATTTTCCTGAACTTAATATATGAAGTTTGCATTCCAAAACTATAATAGATTACCAACAGATGGCAGTATTGGCTTTTGAGAAGCTCTGATATACTGTATTCTTTAGTATCTTTTCTTTCACTTCAGTTTGTGGGAGTTGATGTAGAAAAAGATTGAGTTGCTATTCATAAAATGGAAGCAACATGCCATGATTAAATTTTAGACTGCTGAAGGAGTCACTTCAACTGAAATTCATCACCAAATCCAGGTTGTTTTAAAGTGATAACTGTTAAGACAAATACTATATGTTGCTGGGCCAAAACTATAGAGATACCAGGAGCAGCTGAATTGTGTGATCAGTGTAGAAAATCTATGTCCAATAAGCAACCAATAAGTTTCTCATGAGGAAGATTGATGAAATGATTAAGGAGCATCGGTTAAAGCAAAATTGCTATAAAATTTAGCATTTCAAAAACAAAAAATCCCAAACACTGACTCAGAGTTCATAATTAATAAATTAATTAAGAAGTATACTTCTAGCTGAATCAGTATATTAAGCTCAGAAAATTTGTTCATTTAAAAATACAATTAAATATCAGCCAAAGTAAAAATTGTGTACCCTTATAAAAGTGTATTTAAAAAGCTGCTTGAATTGTACACATTGTTTTTTTCTGCAGCCAATGAAGAATATTACCAGTTGACAATGATTAATGAAAGCTGTCTCTATGATCTTGATATATTATCCTGTACTATGGAAGATGTTAAAAACATTACTGCAAAGTACACCATGAAGAATGCAGTAAGTATTCCCACCACAACAAATATGCAAATGATCTTCTTCAACTCAAATAAGGAATCTTAGCAGTTCTTTTTAATAGTTTAAAGCATCTATAGCAGGAGTGTCAAACTGCTGGCCCGAAGGCCGGTTGCATCATGCAGAGGCCACGCCCACCCCAGCTCCAGGAATGCAAAAACAGTCACGATATGTTGTGACATGTCACGTGACACGGCGAGTTTGACACCCATGATCTATAGTATTTAAATTATTTCTGTATCTAGTACTAACATCCCTCGCATAAAGGAAAGCCATTGAGATTCTGGACTTAAACCAGGGAGATGCTGATTCCCACTGATAGTGAACCTTATGTTCACTGAGTGAATACAATGTTTGTTACTTAATCTTTTAATTGTTGTTGTTAGCTGCGAAGTCGTGTCCGACCCATCGCGACCCTATGGACAACATTCCTCCAGGCCTTCCTGTCCTCTACCATCTTCTGGAGTCCATTTAAGCTCACACCTACTGCTTCAGTGACTCCATCCATAAAATTATAGTGAGGGAGACAATCCATGTATGCTGCTTTCTGGGAGGGAGAAGAGAGAGGAGGCTGAATAAAATAGTAAGTGAAACGAATAAGCCATGTGTGTGTGTATGTGTATGTATATATGTGCGTGCACACACGCACAGAGAGAGAGAGACACACACACACATGGCTTATTCGTTTCACTTACTATTTTGTGCTTGTGCGAGCAAAGCTGTTGTGATTCAGGGTCAGCCTGTGGGTTCGGCAGTTGGGTCGGACGACTCAGAGGAGGAGGGGGGGTGTTGACCTTGCTGAGGGGGTTGAACATCTTGCTGATGAGAGCCCTCAGCCAGGCCCCTCCCACTTGGTCACCACGGAGACCCAGCTGTGTGAGCCTGACAGCGTGGATGAAGATGACCCACAGCTGGCCCTGTTCGCCTGACGCAGGAGGCAGTCAATTCGGAGTAAACAGAGGAAGGCAATGGGGCTCCTCGGAAGGAGGCAGAGAGAAGCCACGCCCTGAACTCTATATAAGGGGAATGTGTGGGAGGGCTGGTTTGCTGAAGGCAACCGCTTGGATAGTTCCTGTTTCTTAAAGCTCCTGTTTCTTGGTTCGTGTCTTGTTTGTTTTTGTACTGGTAATGGTGTTTAAGGCCCTACATGGCATGGGTCCGGAGTACCTTAGGGAGCACCTGCTGCCGGCATCAATTTCCCTCCGCCCTGTGCGCTCCCACAGAGAGGGCCTCCTCAGGGTGCCACCGATCAGAGAATGTCAATTGGTGGCCCCCAGGGGGAGGTCCTTCTCTGTGGGCGCCCTGGAGCTATGGAATCGGTTGCCGGTTGAGCTCCGGATGGCGCCCGACCTTCGCTCCTTCCGTCGCAATCTGAAGACACTCTTATTTGAACAAGCCGGCCTGGCCTGATGGGGGATGGGTTGGGTTTTTATGGTCATTTTTAATATCTGTATTTACTGTTTTTAGTCGGGCATATGTTTAATTTTCTTTTAACTTTTGTATTTTTGTATTTTTTATATGTCTGCCCTGTTCACCACCCTGAGTCCTTCGGGAGAAGGGCGGTATATAAATAAAATTATTATTATTATTATTATTAATAATAATAATAATAATAATAATAATAATAATAATAATAATAATAATTTGACAGGCATATTCCAGCCTCTTGCCTTCTTGTAAAAGGGGTTGTCCCTGCCTTTTCTGCAGGGCTGGTAGCAGGCTGGTACAGAACAAAAGCGTGATCGGAGCTGCCGTCTCTCTATAAATATTGGTGGGGGTGCTGGCTTTGTTGCTGTAAGTGGGTTGGTTGGCTGTGTTGTTTCATCCTGATTGGATGATGGAGTTATTGTTTGCAGCTTAGTCGGCTGTTTTGTAACATCCTGTGTGGCTGAGGTGTTGGCTGTGTGCCCATTAGTCTTTTGTGTTGTAACGACTTGGGTAATGGGCTGTGTGATGACATCCTGAGCTCTAGTGTAGTGATATCCTGAGTTCTGTGCTGCAACATCCTGGGTGCTTGGCTTACACAGGAAAAGACCCGAATACGCCAAGACCTATGTACCCATGAACATGTACGAAAACATATATATACGTATATATACATACGCTTGCACATGCACACCATTACTTATGCAAATTCAGGCAACTGTCTTATATGAGTTTTATAGATTTTTAGAAAACCATTTTGTTGTTCCTCGTAGAGAGCTTGATTCTGGGTTTTTTTAAAAAAAATGCTGGCCCTCTTTGATTACTGAGGCATGCCATAATTTGATTTAAAATGATTTATTGGAAAAAGTACAATTATTTTGATTTGCCCAATGTAAACATGATACATGTCCCTAAAAGAGATCTTAATTTGATTCAGATATCTGAACTATCCAAACTTAATTCAGAATACATCTTGATCTGAAGCATACCATTAAGAGTCAAAAGTAAGCCATAATATATTCATTTATTCATTTATTCATTTTCTTGTTACCCAAAAATTGTTAATTTTGCCATATCTCATTAGTTTAGCATATTTGTAGCTCACAGCATTTGTGTTTCTTTTCATTTTGCCAACCTAAAATGTGTTTCATTGAATATATATCATGTTTTAGGATATGTTTGCTGTAGCTGTTTCTTTGGCTACTGGGAAAATTTTGTACATCTCTGATCAGGCTGCCTGTATCCTCCGTTGTAAGAAAGATTTATTTAAAAATGCCAAATTTGTGGAGTTTCTGGCACCTCAGGATGTCAGTGTGTTCTATAGCTCAACTATACCATATAGATTGCCATCTTGGAGTATTTGCAATGGAGTTGGTAAGTCAGTTAAATTCTTCAATTGTGCCTACATTAATATGTTTTATCTATACTTTTATATTTCTTTAAAAAATAATTAAAATTTTGTTGGCTCATGAAAAATATAGAGCCATAATTGTGTAGTTCTTTTCACAAATACTCTTTTGAGTTTTTATGATTTTTTTCTCCTTATAATGAAACCACTTCTCTTGGCAAACTCTGATCACTGTTTCATTGCTGTATTTTTAATGAAGTGACAGCTGGTGACAGCACCTGTCAAAGGGTAGTGGACAAGCAGGGTTGGGCCATGGCTGTGAAATCACAGGGATATCAGGGCTATAATCTAGATTAGGAGATGAAAAATATCCCAGAAGAAGGTAGTGCCAAATGAGTTCCACAGGAACAAAGAATTAAATGGGCTTATCCATACCATTAGTAGGAATTAACTTTGATCTGAAAGAAACTGTTGCTTTTGTTAATAATTTCTTTGCCCAAAGAAAGCTTAGTTCTTTGTCTCTTAATTCAGGGGTCCCCAACCCCTGGGCTGCAACCCAGTGCCACACAAGTGGGAACCGGGCCATACAAGTGGTAGACAAGCAGGCAAACGCACGAAACTCCCATTTGTGCAAGTGGCAGGCACACAATCCCACCACTTGTGCAGAACTATTTCCTCTGTTACCACCGCCCTGCGCTGGTCCAAAAAGCCAAAAAGGTTGGGGCTGCTGTCTTATTTAGAATGTTATGTGTTTTGTGGTTAGCTTTAATTTTTCAGATTAAAGCAATTCTTCACATAATAACTCCAAATGGTTAAAAGCTGTTCTTGCATACTCCTGTCAGAGTTTAAGAGGGAAACTTTTAAAATCTTAAATTATGAATTATTTGGAAATAGTAATCAATTTCAGTTTCCCAAGTGATATACAGGGAGTCCTCAACTTACAACAGTTCATTTAATGACTGTTTAAAATTACACAGTACTGAAAAAAGTGACTTATGACTGTTTTTCACACTTACAACCATTGCAGCATCCCCATGGTCACATGAACAAAATTTGGATGCTTGGCAACTGACACATATTTATGACAGTTGCAATGTCCCGGCGTCATGTGACCACCTTTGGAGAACTTCTGACACGCAAAGTCAGATTCATTTAACAACCATGTTACTAACTTAATAACTATAGTGATTCACTTAGCTGTGGCAAGAAAGGTCATAAAATGGGGCAAAATTCACTTTAAAAATGTTTCATTTAGCAGCAAAAATTTTGGGCTCAATTGTGATTGCAAGACAGGGACTACCTATAATAAATTTAAAACTGATAATTATAAAATTATTGTATCTGCAAAATTTTCTCCATTGAGGAAAGTTTTCACAATATTGGGAATTGAACTCATGTCTACAGCAATGCTATATGGGAACATTTTCCTGCTTTCCTTTTGTTAAATGTGAATATATCAGTTGTAATGTGAAACTGAAAATACTTTGTCTTGTAGTATTTATTCTTTATTCTTTTGCCATGCATATGCAAGCCTAGAGAATCTTTGTCATACCTTATTTAACACTGAAATGATAGAGTCCATTTTGACAGATAAAAAATAATTATGTCATTGGTAGATTTTAAAGTTCATTGTAGCAGCCAGATATTTGCAAGTAATCTCTGTGATTGCTATTAATCTGAAAAGAGATACTTGCTTATTATAATTTCTTTTTCAAATTTAATTGATTCTTTAGTAACTGAATTTGTTTTATCTTGTATGTTTGTACTTGCCTTGCCAAGACCTGGCTCAGGAATTCTGGGAGTTGAAGTCCACGTGTCATAAAAGAGCCAAGGTTGCCTACCCCTGGCCAAGACCATCATCTTTCTATCTGTGGGATACAGAACTCCATTCCCTTGGGCCTAATTCATAGATGGGAAATACGGACCATAAACATGCATACAAGGGCTGTGCAAATGATTTATAGAGGCACTTCACAACTATAGCTTCCAGCCTAATTTGTTGTGTGAAATGGCAGGTGATACTTTGAAGACTTGGCATAACCATTTCAGTGATCTCTTCACATTGTCTAAAACATGCTTTCCACTCTGGTTGGTGCAAGCAATTGTTCCGCTGGCAATTCAGCATTGACATTCTGTTTTACCAGAATAAATACCAAAGGAACACAGAGTTTTGTAGCTTATCAAATCTTTTAAATATTTTTCTAGAGTCTGCTAACCAAGAGTTCCTGAAGGAAAAATCTTTCTTCTGCCGCTTCAGGTATTGCAAACTATGATAACCAATAGTCAGTATTTTGTGGGGACTTGGACTGAGGCACGCCCTTGTGTTTTCTCATTAAAAAGTTGCTACTTTTCCCTGCAGCAATCCTTGCCTTTGATCGTCACTGATTACTATTCAGAAGACATGAATGAAACATTTTAATAAAAAATAGGAAATTTCCCCATTTGAATAGAAAAAAAAAATACATTCATTTGTGAAAATCCCCAAAACTATACCATATTTAATCATCTATATTAACAATATAACAACTGAACTATGCTTTTTTCAAATTTTTAGTGCAGGAAAAGTGAATATAAATGAGAATCACTACCATCCATTTCGTATGACCCCATACCTTATTAAAATACAAGGTGCGGAAGATCAGCTTTGTTGTGTGTTGCTTGCAGAAAAGGTACATTCTGGTTATGAAGGTAATAATACTGTATTTTTTTTTCTTTTCAAAGCAAAAAAGGACATAGTATTTTACAAAAAACCACTCATCTTTTGAGGAGGCTATCATTGATAACATAGAGAGGTTTCCATGTAAAAAGCCATTGTACTTTGTAGAAAAGGTGACTCGGAAGATAATTAGTTTAAAGTAACCTCTGTTACTAATCATGTTTACTTGAATGTGAAATTATTGGTATTAGTATTATAGTAATATATGATGCCTCCTATTTTTCCCATTCCTCCTGTTACAGTATCTATGTACCTATTGGAAAATAGAGCTAATTGGTTTCAACTGGATTTATAAGTGAATAGAATTGCTGGAATTATTTCCATACTGTATTTATTTGTTTACATTTTTATACTTTATATACAGTTTATCTGCCCATGTGGCATCTGGCTAAATTATAATAAAAACAGTTACATCCACTATTAAATTAACTCACTCTGAAAAGTTCTGGCTAAAGCTCATTATTTTCCTAAAAGTGAATAGAATGGAGCTGAGCATTGTTTCTGAAGCGAGTATGTGTCCTAGTTTGAGAACAATATGAGAAACATGTTTCCTCTGTATTAGACAATTTATTCTTTATTAGTATACTTTCTGGTTAAAATAGTTTTGACAATTTTAGGAATGACTATTCCTGTATTTTGTTTTTGTGTTATGATCATTTGGTTGCTTGGTTGCTTTATTGTACACCACTATGGTCCATTTGGAGGTAAATTTGTCCTGTCAAGAGTAATACAGCCTTATCCAGAACAGACTGAACCCAAATCCTAGAGCCTGTTTTCTACTTATCAAGAAAGCTCTATCTAGTCTGAATTTAATTTTTTATCTACTCAATAATGGAGTAGATAATTTTAGTATCAGTCAATTTGACTTCAAATTAAATGGTATGGAGTAATATATTTTGATGTCATAAGCATATCATTCATTGTAAAGATTTCTTTAAATGGTTTCATACAGAAATTGTATAAAATTGGAGAAAGATGGAGCTCCATATAAGCCCACAGTCCTGTCGCTTAGCTATTGAACAGTAGTCCTCTAGCATTATCTAGCAAGAAAGATTGTAACGGTCATACTGTAAAACTGTCAAAGCCCAGTCCCTCATGACAGTCCATAACATTTGCAGATAGTATTGATAGAAGTTGACAGGTCTAAGAATATAAATAAATACCAGTTTATGTAGTTTATTACTATCATATTTCATCCACCAGACAAGGAAAGCGGTTTCTATCCCATATCCCAACTGAACCTGATTGAAATGGATCTAGATAATCAGTATTCTACACTTATGTCCAGAGTGCAGGACTACACATCTGGAGTAAGGCAGATGAAGAAGGATTATTAACTGCCTTCAGTGCTGTGGAATTTAACTACAAATGGGTTTCAGTCTCTGCTTGATTCTCAAAATTTCCCTCAGCTTCCTAATAAGCAATGGAACAAAACAATCCTAAGTGAACCAGGCACATAAGTATAAATTGGTCAGCTGTTGCATAGAAAATTGAGTCAGCAAGATGGAATTAACATAGATTCCTACACCATAGACACTTACCATGCCACTGTAGGTCTAAGTAACCTTGGAAACAGATCTGAAGGGAGAAATGTTTCTCCTCCAGGTGATAGATGACTTCTAAGTCAGCATTTTCATTCAGAGGTTAAATCTTCAATGAGATAAGTCATTTAATAGCAAGTAACATGACATTTAAAGCAGGGTTTCTAGGTAGGATGAGGGAGGTGGAGGCCTTTTTATTGTTATCACTATGACTTTTTTTTGATAAATTGTTCCTGTGTAATAGCCATGCTGAAAGCTCCTAGCATGTGTACATTTGATAGCAATCTTGACTAAACAGCATGTATGAAAATATACTTGCTGACTCTTTCCAAAATCTCATCTTCCCCTCCCCACAACTGCATGCCATAATGAAGCCAGTACAGTCAAGATTGACAAAGAGACCTATTCCCTCATTAGCCTTATCTCAGAGGCTCTTTTGGTCCTAGACACAACTCAGTTCCATTCATCTCCACACCCAACTAGAGGCCTGTTTTTCTGCTATCCTCTGCTTTCTTCCACCCGTCGCTCATTCGCTTCCTGTCCACCACCTTTGTGGATTTAAAGAGGGGAAATATTTTCCGCGTAGAATATTCTTTGTTGTTTGTGTTGGGAAATAAAGATTTTGTTTATCCTTTCCTGTAATATTCTAAATACTATCCAGTAAAAATAGGCTTAGCTAATCTCAATAAAATAACTCAATTCAAGGATTTAAGTGCTTTAATTATATTTGTTTTAATAGTATTTTAATGTCATAAATTCAGATAACTGTAATTTGTTTATTTCTCTTAAGTGATTAGTCTTAAATTTGTATTTAAAATACAAAAGCACCACAGAATTAAAACAAACTAGACCCACCATTTGATAGGTCATCTTGCTTTTAGTACCAGTAGATGTGAAGAAGTTGAACGAACACTCCAAAAATTATCTGTTTCTTTAGTGTATTCTGTTTACATTCATTTTTTAATTTCTATTAATTATATATATTTTTCTTTCAGCACCTAGAATTCCTTCAAATAAAAGGATCTTTACAACCATCCATTCACCAAGTTGCTTATTCCAAGAAGTAGATGAAAGGTGAACTAAAACTACCATGTTTAATGTTTTAATATATGTTTTGCTGCACTTATGAAAGTAATAATGAAAACAGGTAACATACATATATTATAACAATGCATTCATTTATGTTGGCTTTTGTCAGATTATGAAGAGGAAAGATCTGCGTAAAATAAAACCTGAAATATAATTCCTCTTTCAGAATGATTTCGTTCCTCTTTTCTCTCCATTACTAATAGCAGAAATTCGTCATTAAGTTCTAAATGAAAACTTGCATTATAAAGATTAAAGCAGCGGTCCCCAACGATTGCGGCTTGGCAGCCCGGCGGAGGGGAGAGTGGAACTGAGCCTTGTGAGCGGCGGGCTGGTGTGCAGGGAACACCGTGTGCAGTGCAACTTGCACAAGTTGAGCATGTGCGTGTGCAGCATGTCAGCCTGCTGCTCTCACGGCTCAGTTGCAAGTAGGCCACGGCCTGATAGTGGGCCACAGCCCAGAGGCTGGGGACCCCTGGATTAAAGGACAGCATGGCTATTTCATACTGCTCCCTGAGTTCTATAACCTTCTGTATTATATAAATTTTATAAAGAGATAGATATACTATTTTTCCCACTGTTTTGCCAATTTAAGTGTGACATAAATTCCAGATATACCTATTTTCATTTTATTTCAATTGAAATTAAATTGATATATTGCATGTATAAAATGTGTTCTGCTTTATTTTTATTCAAATTCTTCTTTAAGAGCTGTTCCTCTGTTGGGATACTTACCTCAGGACTTAATTGGAACTCCTGTTTTACTACATCTTCATCCAAGTGACAGGCCTTTAATGCTAACAATTCACAAAAAAAGTACGTTCTTCTACTTTTGCTTTTCATGAAGGGTGGGAAGCAATCACTGAAGAATGTAATGGAGCCTAAGGATCGTTCATGGAGCTTTAAGAAATATTTAAATGATTGATCTTCTGATTAAATTTTGGTTCATTACTCTCTCCACTCCACTCTCTTCTGTCTTGTTTATTTTTAGATTCAAGTATCTGAGCAAAGCTATCATTTTATTTATTTATTTGTTTGTTTGTTTGTTTGTTTGGATTTATATACCGCCCCTCTCCCAAGGGACTCGGGGCGGTGTACAGGGCAATTAAAACACTATGAACAACACATAATATACAAAAATTAAAATGAAATTAAACCAAATAGCCCTAAACAATAAAACACATTCTAAAATTTAAAATTTTTAAAATTTAAGATCTAAAATCCCAGTCCCTCAGTCCAGGCCGGCAAGTTCAAATAGCCAAGTCTTCAGGTCGCGGCGAAAAGAGCGAAGGTCGGGAACCATCCGGAGCTCAACAGGAAGCTGATTCCAGAGGGCAGGCGCGCCCACAGAGAATGCTCTCCCACTGGGGGCCGCCAGTCGACATTCCCTGACCAACGGCACCCTGAGGAGGCCCTCTCTGTGGGAGTGCACAGGATTTTGTCTATATTAACACACATTATAGGTGACAGAGAATAGATGAAGCAGTAATTAGGCCCACTGTTATAAAACCTTGATTATGACACCAAAAAAACATGATACATAAAGAATTCAAAATTGAGATGTGTATGTGTATGAATTAAGATTTGAGATTATCCACAGTCTCAAAGGAAATGTCTTCTGTACCCACACAGAAATGTTCACAGAGAGGAGTATCTATGAATCAATATGCCAGATGTTCAGAGAATGTGACAGCTTTAACACTATGAAGAACAGTGCTTTATGAAGCACTTATTTTAATGCCATACACAGCCTTATTTTCAAATATGGCTTTAGCAAAATAACATATGCAGTGGTAGGATTCAGCTGGTTCACACCGGTTCGGGAGAAGCGGTAGCTAATTTTTCGTTGACTTCGGTGAACCAGCTGAAGCCCTAGCCCTTTTTCGCATGGCCCAGAATGGACCACCGGAAATGCAGAAACACTGCTTCCGGAAGTCCATTTTGGGCCTCGGAGGCCCAGGTCCAGAACGAACTTCCGGAAGCAACGTCCATGCAGAGAACCAGTTGTTCACATATTTGAATCCCACCACAGCATATATGTATATTAATATCTAATTGTGGTTAATTGTATCCTTGCAGTAACCTTCAGTTCTTCAATAGCCTCACTCTAATCTGTTTCAGAGTTATGAAAATTTCAAATATTTGACCATTTAAAACAGGGCTTTTCAACCAATGGTATGGGTACCACCTGTGGTACATTGGCACCTGGCAGGTGGTATGCAGCCATCCTAGAAAAGTAGCGGGGGAGGGGAATGAGCTGAACCAGTGGCAGCACTGCACAAGCCTGAGTGAGAGATGGCTGGAGCTGCAGGGCTGTCAGGGCTCAGTGGAAGCGCCAGGATCAGCGCCAGGCTCCAGCTGGAGCACAGTGCTGATCCTGGTGCTTCTGCTGAGCCCAGAAGAAGCTCCGATCAGCTGGAATGTTGCAGCATCTCCAGGGTTTTGTGATTTACATTCAGATGCTTGGCAACTGATTCATATTCATGACGGTCAGAGTGTCCCAGTGTCATGTGAAGTGACCTGCTGCAACTACCCAGCAGAGGGCGCGGGATAACAACCAAATACCCCCCCAACCCCCCACTGCCAATCCTCAACAGAAATGCTCACAACAATGAAAACCTCGGACAGGAGGAAGAGTGCTGCCAGGCGGGCAGGCAGGTGTCTTGGTTTGCTGTGGCCTGGGGGGCACTTTTTCCAGTGCCATTTTAACTTCGAACAGTCACTAAGCGAACTAGAACTACCTGTAAGTCGAGGACTACCTTCACCACTTTTTTCCTTTTTTTGGGGGGGTCAGGTTTTAGACACCTTGCTAGGCAACTGGTGGTACTTGGATGTTGCCATATAATGGGTGAAAAGGTTGAAAAGCCCTGTTTTAAAATATTATAAATGTTGAATTTAATACAGCCTTCTGACCATTCGAAGTCTAGATCCAGTCTAAAATTTAGAATCTTGAATTTAGAAATACTTTGTAAATATTTTCAGCAATGCAAAGACAAAATAAGTAAATTTTACATTTTCGTGTTAGCAGTTTTTTTCATCTTCCACTGATCAAAAAACAAATTAGATTATTCATGCTGAAACTCAATTTCAAAGCTTTTTTCATCGAACTGTTAGTAACTGTTCGCAAGCAAGTCATTTCTCCTGTAATATTTACAAGTTACATAGTTTTATAGTGATTTTCAAAAGATCAATTTTCTCTACTTCTTTATTATTAAAGTTTGCATGAATTTTTTTTACAGTACTTCAGTATGGCGGACAACCATTTGATTATTCACCAATCAGATTCTGTACTAGAAATGGTGAATACGTAACTCTGGATACAAGCTGGTCCAGTTTCATCAATCCTTGGAGTCGAAAGATTTCATTTATAATTGGAAGACACAAAGTTAGAACGTAAGAAATTAGAACGTAATTAATTAGCATCAATAAAACAACTCATAAGATGAATTGTTTGCAAGAGGTCCCCTTACATTAGAATTTACCAAAATCTAATTATACAATTAAAGAGCTCCTCTGTATAAATGAATAATTCCCCCCCCCTTCTTTCTTCTGTAGGAACAGATGTGGACTTCTCAGTGCCAGATTGGATAGAAAGCCATTTACATATATAGCTTGCCTAAATTTTTAAAAGATAGTAACAATAAATAATAAAATAAAACCCTAGTTATAGGCAAGGGATTATTTATTTATTTTCATGTTGTGGTGTGGTACCAATCTATATTACATCTACATGTAAAAGCTGGTACTAGGAAAGGCCGGTCCAAATTGGTAAGACAGTAAAAAATAATTGAGTTCCCCTTATCCCCTTCCCTTGATGTGGGAATTAGTCCAGATTAGTCTATTTTAGAAAAACTGTTGTCAGTTGTACGATTGGCAACTGTTTTGCCCATATTTCTATCATGGATGCCATTGCAGACTGTATCCAGTGTAGCTTATTCAGGTACTGGTTATACAATATAATATTTCTTCAAATCAATATATTCAGTGTTATAGCCAAACCTGCCTACCACTAATTCTCTTTCCTGTTAATAGTGATAAGAATATACTTCATTAATTCTGGAGGAGCTACGTGAAAAGCAATGTTTTACACTGTGACTACTATGTAAAGAGGCTTTAATGATTTCCTTTTGGGAATTGAATTATGTAATTGAACAAGCTCGTTTGTTCTGCAATGAAGTCTAACCATTTTGCACAAACTGTAGGTCACTTTTGAAATAATTGTTTGGATGTCGTCCTGTGCCAGGTTTCTCAGCTTTCTTTTTTTCAGGGATATATGATACATGGGTAGTTTATGACTAAATTTGGAGTCTTAGATATTCTACTTTATGTTCATTTAGTAATCATGAATATTTTTTGGAAAGTCAAAATGTCAAATTAAGGTAGTGGTACCAACTTGCATCCGTATTTTATAAATTATTTATTTAATGACCAGGGAGCTCACAACTGCATTAAAAATTGCATGTGTTGAATACTAAACGTTTATAGAAAACTTACAATTCTCCCAGATCTTCCAAGTCTTGTCAAGAGTTGCTTCAGAATACATAAATAAAATCATGTTTGGAGACTTTAGGCCTGAATATTTGATCAATATTTGATTTAAATGTGTATAGATGCCATAGGAAAAAAACAAACTATATGTAACTGAAAGCAATACACTTGTCATTATATATTAATGATTTTAGGAGCACTTTGAATGAAGATGTATTTGCACCTCAACACAGAGAAGAAAAAATGCAACATCCTAATACTGAAGAAATTACAGGACAAATACATAAGCTATTAGTACAAGTATGATATTTATTTATTATATATTTATACACAGATATACAAACACTCATGTGAGAAGCAGATAATCTTGGGTTACAACTGCAGTTTGGACCAGAATTGCCATCGCTAAGCAATGCACTTGTAAAGCATAAAGTCACATGACCGTATCACATAGTGATGATGTTCTCAGTACTCCTTATTGACATCACAACTCCAAGACTCATATGGGCTTATGGAAGAAGCAGGGGGGAAGGTAGAGACTATGGACAAATAGGGTGATGCTGCAAGTGACAGGCAGTTAGAGGTGATCCCCAGGATCTCCCATTCTCTAATGTGGCTCCTCAGCAGAAAAAGTGATGGGAGTGATTTATGGGCATGATGTGCAACCTTCTCTGCTGATTTCCACATTTACTTTGCTTGTGGGAAGCCAGGAAGGAAAGTTGCAAATGGCGATTACATAACACAGCTCACTGCAACATGATGATTGCAAGCCAAGCACCTGACCACCCAGATTGAATTCATGTGACTGCAGGGGAGCTGTGATAGTCAAAACTTTGAGGACTGGTCATAAGTCCATTTTTAGGACCACTGTAACTATACAGTTGTTGAACAAATGGATGTAAGCTGAGGTCTACCTATACACACAAACACAAATACATGAACTATGTAACTAGCACCTTCAAAATATTGCTAATTTTGCAAATGGAATTCTGCTTTTGGCATTTTTAAATATCATTATTGTGTGCTGAACCCACCTCACAGGGTTATTGTTGTGAGAAAATAGGAGGGGGAAGGTGTGTTGACTATGTTCTCCATCTTGAGTTATTTATGAAAATAATAAAGGAGGAATGCAAATAAATAAATAAGGCTTCTGACTAGCAGTGTCCTTCATTATTGCAATATATATCTATTTTTAGCCTATATATAATAGTGGCTCTAGTGGCTATGGAAGTTTGGGCAGCAGTGGATCACATGAGCACCTAAGGAGTGTGGCTTCATCCAGTGACAGCAATGGGAACAATGAAGATACTCAGAAAATACAGAAAACTGTAAGTTTGACATTGTGTTCTGTTAATGTTTTCAGTCTAATGAGAAAAAGGTAATGGTGTTTTTTCTCATAAATGTGAGCCAATTAAACAATTTCTAATTAATTATTCCAAATAAGCATGCATCAAGTATGGTTTAAAGACTGTTTGTTTCATTTTGATTCCAGATTTCTTCTCAAAATTTTTGTAAAAATGGAAGTGTGGACAGAACTCACGCCTACTTTGATTTTAGATTAAAGCTTGAAAATCAGAAGAATTCTTATAGAGGTATAAAGCAAAGACAATTTAAAGAAATTACTATCAGTTATTCTAGCTATATCTTCAATTATTTTAACTATATTTTTGGTCAAATGCACTCAGTCCAACCCTCTAACAGTAGTCATTTTGTGTGGTATTTCCTGTATGCTTAGATAGCAATAACATTTAGGTTTACATACTACCCCATAACACTTTACAGCACTCTCTGGGAAGGTTTCAATGTAGAAGCTTTATTTGCAAATTGTCCCCAACAATCTGGCTCCTCTTTTTACCAATCTTGGTAGGATGGGAGGCGGAGTCAATCTTGAGCCCCGTCAGCATTGAACTCCAGGCTGTGGGCAGTTTGCACTGCACTTTAACTGCTGCACAACCAAATCTTGAGTTGCCTATGATCTTAGGTTTGCTTTTATCAGTTTCCTGTCTTTGGAATGTTTGATTATGGGGAAAAAACTAAATAAACCTCTGTATAATTTTTATTTTTATGATGCTTAGAGAAACACACTGACTACTGTGATCATACCAATAGTACCACTCAATTGTTTGAAAATGATGGCATTGGGACTGCTTGTCAAAGGAGTCTAGCTGCAAAAGAATCAACTTGGAGAGAACAAATGATATATTCATATCAACAGATCAGTTGTTTATATAATGTTATTAGGTAAACAATATTGTATTTCACTGAATTACTGTTAAGTTGTGTATGCACTTTTTGAAGTGACTGTTTTTATAAACTTAAAGTTACTTTTTCTTGTAGATACTTGGAAAGTTGCCATGCAGCTGATACTGTGCAGAAAATGACTCGCCCTACACCATATACTGATGTAGCATTGAATACTGATATATATAGAGAGAAAATGAATGCTAATACAACAAAAACATCCACAGGTATTGGAGAGATTTTTTGTGGATTTCACAGAGAAGTCTTATGCACATTTATCTTCAACTAATGTTACTTCTTATCCAAGTGTGTTTAGGATTCCAGCTTCCATTTGGGCAACATTCAGTCTTATAATATGGTCTTTCCTAAGCCGAGCCTTACAACGCATGTAAAGCAGTCACTTTAAGAATGTCAATCTTTTCTTCTTCAACCATGATCCTATTTAGACTATGAGTTTCCCAGCCAGAACCAGCAACAGTGAAGCAGGGAAACTTGTGATACATTCACGTTACTGGTAATTATCTGTGTTCTGTATTATTAGGTTTCTCGAAGACCAGAGAGAGTAGTAGAAAAGAAGAATAGAATAATTTTCAACAACCAAAATTTGACCACTTTGATTTAATCCAGTCTTAGAAATAGATTTACTATTTATACCAGTATTGTGTAGTTTTTAGTTAATTTGGCATTTAGTGCAGCATGTTTATGAACAAATTAGTTTACAGTGCACAGGCATTTAAATAATCTAAGTATTCAAATTAAGAGGAAAATAACTCCTGTTCTTGTGCTCATTTAGAAACATTTCTTCAAAAACGTATTGCAGGGAATATTTGCTTCCATTATAGATAAAGTACTTGGACATTAAATTGAATAACAGTTCTAATATTTTATTCCTCTTCCTCAGCCTAAATCTGTATAAGCCAGAAGGAATGGCAATTCAATGCTTTAGTCTTGGTGACAATGATGGAAACTTTTATCAGTGAAAACATATTTACAAATTCATGAAATAAAAAGTGAAGCACATATAGTTTAAAAAAATTCTAGAATGCTGAAAAACTACACTATAAAACCTTTCCTAATCTTTATCATATTTTTGACTTCTCGGAAGTTTGCTGCTTCTCAGTCTAGTAGATCTGGACAGTTTCACCTGACATCATGTTTGATTTATTTGAAAAATTTGCATTTATTCTTTTTATTCTTTTCTCTTTGTGTATATGGTGTGTTTATGCTGTCACTGAAAAGAAAGGGGACAGTCAAAAATTCACATAGGTCCTGCAGTGTTGGAAACATCTGATACATCCAATGCTTCAGCTCTTATGGATGCTCATTTAACTTCTTTGACTTTTCCTGGACAACCTGAAAGTGTAATATCTTTTGTCAGTCAATGCAGCTACAGCAGCACCATAGTTCATGTTGAAGATAAAAAAACACAGCCTGAATTAGGTATAGTACCACCACTTTTGTTATGAGACAGAATATGATTCTATATTCTCTAGAATAAATGTAGGAAGTTTATTTAGAAATTTAATTGTAATAATTATGTGCTCTCTTTCCTGTATAAATAGAACAAACCTGGGCAGACTACTATAAACATTTACACTTAACATGTTAGCAACATTAAAAAATTCCTATATGTCTGTATTCAACTTTTTTTTAGAAATTATAGAAGACAATCTATCTGGGATAAAATCCACAGAGAATCAAACTATTGTTCTACATTCTAACAGTTCACAAGAGAACAAAGGAAAAGCTATATTTAAGAAATTGGGTCTTACAAAGGATAGCCTTGCAATACATACTCAAAAAGAAGAGTGGAGTTTTCTGAATAAGTGTAAAGAAATAAAAAGGTTCCATACTTTTAAATGTGCTTGCAATTGCTACTTTCAAAAAAGACGCAAAGGATTCCTAGAGGAACATGGTATGTTTTTTAAATAATTACTATTAATTTGTTTAGGAATTTGTGCATAGTTCAGTACAAATGTAGATATGTGCTATATTATATGCTTCTTCCAAAGGTCGATACTGGATCTCAGACCTATGAGCCTGGCTAGGGAATTGAAGTCCACACATCAAAGTTGCCAAGTTTAAAAAACACTGTTAGCCAAACAAATGAGATTAAGTTATCATGATCAATCTACAAGTAGTGTGATTTGTCACTTTGAATGCAAAACAAGGAGTATGATTTCTTCCTATATTTATTGTACTTATGCAGATTTCAGATTTAAAATCGCTTCTGGAAATGGAAAAATTAGAAATGTTTTATAACAAGGCATTTAAATAGAACCAAATTTAAAATATTTCAGGATCTGGCAAGACTTTAAAAAAAAAGCCTACTAAATTTTTCACCTCTGCAGCTAGCATAGATTCTTCAAATCAAAAGGTGTGTCTTCTAAGACAGGGGTCCCCAACCCCAGGGCTATGGACCACCACCGGTCAGCAGTGCACCAGAAACCGGGCCACACAAATGAGCAAAGCTCTCTCTGCCCGTGCCTCCCTGGTCCACAGAAAAAGCTCTCTCCGTGGAACTGGTCCATGGCACCGAAAAGATTTGGGGCTATTGTTCTAGGAAGAGACAGTTTGGTGTGGTGGTTAAAGAATTAGTCTAAAAACTAGGTGACTGAGTTCTAGTCTTGCCTTAGGCATAAAAAACTGGTTGGTGACTTTGGGCCAATCGCTCTCTCTCAGCCCAACTCTCTTCACAAGATTCTTGTTGTGGGGAAAATAGGAGAAGAAGGGAGTTTTGATATGTTTGCTCCTTTGAGTTGTATATGAAAAAATGGCTGGATAGAAATAATTTTTAAAAAAGAATAGAGTCAAAACAGATGTTCAGACACAATTAAATAATTTCTCACTTTTTCTAGATGTGTGTGAATTACATCGTGGTTCTGGGATAGCTTTTTCTTTGAAGAAAATTGGAAGGATCAAGAAATATAAACAAAAACGACACAAGCAATATGATTCTTCAAACAATATAACATCTGGGACCAAACCCTTGCATAATTTTCTTCTGCTTAGCCCAAATAATGCAGCTTGTACTCCATCAAATCATTCACAAGCAAGTTATCCAACTGTGCCTGTTTCGACAATTATGCCTACCATTTTTCCAACTACAGGAATCACACCAGCAGTTCCTGATGTTTCCCTATCTTATTTTAATAAAACACAGGATTTCAAAAAACATTGTCCTCTGCCATTAACTGAGTTTGTTCCACCCTTAATGACTCCAGTAGTAGCACTTGTTCTCCCTAACCGTGAATGTCCTCAGACAAATAATAGTATTCCTCAGACTTGTCTTCAGCCACCTGGTTTTTCTGTTCAGCCTTCTTTCTCTTCAGAAACTTTGCTTACAACACCTCCTCCATTTGCTGCTTCAAACAAGTTCCCTCCTGAGGTAGATTTTTCAGCACAACCACTATGTTATAATTCTCTAACAAATAGTGAAAAGAACCCTGTTGTAGAATGCCAAAATAAGCTGTCCCATTCCTGTACACCAGAGTCCTTGGGTCTACAAGATCAGTCCTCATCAATGTTGTACCAGTCACGGTGTAGTTCTCCTTTACAGTTGAACCTTCTGCAATTAGAAGAAATGCCAAAAACATTGATAAATGGAAGTATTGCTATAGAGGGAAATTATGGGACTTTAACTGATGGAGAGATTACAAATAAACAGTTAAGCAGAGGTAATAAAAGAAAAGCATCATGTTCAGTAAGCATTATTTATATTTACCTATTTATTATGCATGTGAAAAATTCTTTAGAAATTGTCACTTAATTCTATTTAATACAGATATTCCTTGATTACAACCACAATTGAGCCCAAAATGTCTGTTGCTAGGCAACACAATGGTTAAGTGAATTTTGCTTCATTTTATGACATTTCTTACCACAGTTGTTAAGTGAATCCTTGCAGTTTTTAAGTTAGTAATATGTTTGTTAAATGAATCTAGATTCCCCATTGACTTTGCTTGTTAGAAGGTTGCGAAAGGTGATCACATGACCCCAGGACTCAGCCACCATCATAAATACATGCCAGTTGCCAGGGCATCCACATTTTGATTATGTGACTGTGGGGGACACTGCAATGGTCATAAGTTTGAAAAATGGTTATAAAGCTTTTTTCAGTGTTGTAACTTCAAAAGGTCACTAAACATTAATGATTGTAAGGCGAAGACTACCTGCAGTCCATAGTATCTACAGTTACAGCTACAAACTATTTTCTTTAAAAACTAATAGTTTTAAAGGTATATGATCAAAGCACAAACTGCAGTGTAAAAGCTACTGTATCGCATTTCTTTTTAATGGGATTTTTATACTAGAAAATATGAACAGTTTTCAGTACATTTACACAACAAAGCTCACTATTCTTATTTGTCTGTGGAGCCTGTTTTGCAGACAATTACATATTTCAGGGGACTATAGGTCATGTAGCCCAAGTCTCTGTTTATTATAGAAAATCTAGAGCAATACCACAGGTTGTCCCAAAGTTGCTTTTCAAAAGGCAATTGGATTTTTTTTCCTAGAAAATGTTTTGCTTCTTATCCAAGAAGCTTCTTTAATCAGAATCTCCATAGACATTAGCACAGGTTGCTGCATGATCTCTCTTAAAGAGCTCCAGCAAAAGACAGCCCATGATTCCTGTAGAAAGTATGGAATATACATTATTATGAATTAGATTAAATTCCTAACTTTAATGTGACTTTTTGCCCATAGCATTGTTTTAACTGTAATAGTTGTTTGTTTTTTTTAAAAAAAGAAGGCACAGTATCTCTCTTCCACTAATATAATTGCTATGTGAACCCTATGTAATGAGTTTACTCCTGATCCTCTTATTGATAAATATTCTTCCTTAAATATCTAAAGTTATACTGTTTTATTTTTGTTTGTTAAGGTTAACACACAAATGGAAGTTCAGAATACTGATACATTTTCTTTATCTACTGATCTACTTGATTTACTTCAAGAAGACACAAATTCAGTCACCGGATCAGGAAGTTTTGCTTTAGCAGCTGCTGAATCTTTAGAATCTGGATCAAATGGATGTGATATGTCAATCTGTGGAACAGGTAATGTGGCATGTGCAGGTATTCTGGAGGTAGTTACATGGAAAAATCAGGTTTAATGAGAAAGTGTCGTTTTTGCCTTCTGTAGGATGTAGTGAGTCAAGTCAAATCAGCAAGTATATTGGAAGTATTAACTCCTCAGAAAATAATCATAAAACAAAATGTTCACAAATGGAAGAAGATGTACAGCACATTAAATGTGCCCTCCAGGATCCTCTTTGGCTAGTGATGGCAAATGCAGATGATACTGTTATGATGACTTACCAGATTCCATCACGGTAATTTTAGTTTTGATTTGATTAAAGTTGCATAATATCTAAACTAAGTAATAAGATTTCTGATTTCAAACAGCCATTGTCTATTGTTCATGTGAAAATGTATGTTTTCTTCAGTGGCATTTATAAGTTGCTGCTACTTTTGCCAGAATGACCCCTTTCTCCCTACTTGGCCCCACAGCCACCACTGGTTAAATTCCCTTAAACCAAATTTTACTTTTGTAAAGGATTCATTTACTTTTTACTGATTCATAGTATTGAATTGGAAGAAGCCATTTAGATCACTGAGTCCAAATTAAGCATTTGTGATAAATAATTGTTTAGCTTTTCTTGGACTACATTCAATGAAGGAGAGCTCACCATTCCTTCAGTAATTAATTTCATTGTCAAATTTGTTTGCCTGTTAAGAATTATTTGGTAATGTTCAGTCAGAATTTGCATTCCTGCAAGTTAAAATATGTTAATAAGTTAAAATGGCAGAAAGTGAAGAGGAACTGAAGAGTCTCTTGTTGCGAGTGAAGAAGGAGAGTGCAAAACCTGGGTTGAAACTAAACATTAAGAAAACCAAGATCATGGCATCCGGCCCTCTCAATTCCTGGCAAATAGATGGGGAAGAAATGGAGGTAGTGACAGATTTTATTTTCCTGGGCTCCAAGATCACTGCAGATGGGGACTGTAGCCAAGAAATTAAAAGACGCTTGCTCCTCGGGAGGAAAGCCATGACAAATCTAGACAGCACACTAAAAAGCAGAGACATCACCCTGCCAACAAAGGTGCGTATAGTCAAGGCTATGGTCTTCCCAGTTGCAATGTATGGCAGTGAAAGTTGGACCATAAAAAAGGCTGAGCGCCAAAGAATTGAGGCCTTTGAACTCTGGTGCTGGAGAAGACTCCTGCGAGTCCCTTGGATTGCAAGGCAATCAAACCGGTCAGTCCTAGAGGAGATCAACCCTGACTGCTCTTTAGAAGGCCAGATCCTGAAGCTAAAACTCAAATACTTTGGCCACCTAATGAGAAGGAAGGACTCACTGGAGAAGAGCCTAATGCTGGGAAAGGTTGAGGGCAAGAGAAGAATGGGATGACAGAGAATGAGGTGGCTGGATGGAGTTACTGAAGCAGTAGGCGTGAGCTTAAATGGACTCCAGAAGATGGTAGAGGACAGGAAAGCCTGGAGGAACGTTATCCATAGGGTCGCGATGGGTCGGACATGACTTCGCAACTAACAACAACAAACATCAGCAAAATATAGAATTGCATTCTCGCTCAAATAGGCATAATAAAAATTCACATGAATATATACATCAAATAGTAAAATGTACAGTCTAAAATTAAATTGTTTCTGTAATATTTGCCTGCTTATTTGTAATGTTTACATATTTTGGCTATTTGAAGACTGAAATGAAACTGTTTATATTGTATATGCTTATTTTAGAAAATTGGAAACTGTTTTGAAAGATGACAAATTGAAACTGAAACAGATGCAGATGTTCCAACCAATATTTACGGAGGAGCAAAAAAGGGAGTTACTTGAAGTTCATCCATGGATTCAAAAAGGTGAACTCCCTCAGGCTCTTGCAAATTCGGTATGTTTTAAAGATTTTTTTAAGTATAAAAAGTATTTTATTTATGGTTAGTACAATAAAGATAGGTAGGTCACACTAGTATTGGAACATTTGAGTATACCACATTTACTTCTCTGTAGATCTGTAAGACCACCCATCTAACCAATGAAATTCTCAGCATGGAACATACCATAAAAACATCAGCAATAGTAAAACAAACAGAAAAACCAGGTTGAGACCTTTTCATTTAAAACACAAAGCACTTACAGCATACACCCATGCTACTTCCTAAATTATCAACCTGGCTTCAATGCCTGAGGGAAGAGCCTTCACAGCCTTCCAAAAGTCTTATAAGGTTGGGATTATTTATAACTCTGAGGGATGCTGTTCCATGGGGCAGGTACCATAACAGAGAAAGCCTACTTCCTAGCACTCAGTAGGTGACTCCCCCTTACCGATGAGACCCGTCATTTGCTCTCTTTGTCCAATCTTGACAGACAGCTGTAAACCCTTGGGGGAAGTTGATGCTACATGTAATCTGATGCCATGCAGATTACATGTAGCATTTCAGAACTGTTGGGAGGCAACACAGCTGCCATCACAGTGGTTTTCTGTGGGCCTACCATGGTGAACCTAAAACTCTTTCTGTTGCTACATTCTTGATTACCTGAAGTTTCAAATGCCTTTCAAGGGCACCTGTGTATAGATTATGTTGCAATAGTCCAATCAGAAGGAGACTAATAGTAGAATTTAATCTCAGTATATTCAATTCAGGTTACTCCAGCCAGTTGTTTTAATGTACGCTCTCTTATGGACACGATCAAATATTTCTAAGAAAAAAAAATATTCAAGTGGAAGATTCAAGGTGATTAAGGTTCCAATTGATTAAAAGTTATAATTCACTTTTTCTTTTGAAGGTTTGTATTAATTGTGAAGAAGGTAGCCGATCTTACATACAAAATGAAGGATAAATCAATGAGATGGAGCTTAATGAATAAGGTTGTGAGAATAGTTCACCTATTCTGAACCCATTCAACAGTGAAAATGTGTAATCCATGAAGATAATTTCAAAATCATCTGCTTTCAGCTGAGGCAATGCATCGTTTTGTCTCAAAGGTTAAGTTTGTTTCTTTTGAAATGAATCTCATATGCCAAACAAATGGATTTTTTTGTTCTAAAGAAAGGTCATTTGTTAATAATCTCTTTTTATGGGGGGCATGTCTTTCTATTACTCTGAGCAATTTCTGAAAATGATTTTTTCTTTGCATTTAATAAAATATTTTCAATTTTAAATATTTACATTTAAAGTTGTGGTTTATTAAAAGTATAAAGAATGCTACTAAAACCTCACTGGATTCCATAAGAAATATAAAAATACTGTGTCATCCTTACATTTCTTCCCTGTCTCTATTTTTTTCTGTAATAGGGACTGTATATTTAAGATGTTTAGAAATATCTTTTAAATGTTGAAAATAATAGCTAATAGATTTTACAAGTGTTTCAGTTGTAACATAAATCCACTGTTAACCATTAAATATATTTTACTTTACTGCTATATTTTAAATACAATAACAGTAGCTTATTCTTTCTCTGATCTCCACATCTGAGGGAGAAACAAATTCAGGTCAGAAAATAATACCATTGTGTTTGTAACTGTTGCATTTCATATTTGGTAAATATTATAATTTGTTCCATTGTCCTCATCTTAGAATTCATTTGTCACTCTTGTTTTAGAAACATACTTCATATAATAATAAAAATATGCTAATGCCTTAGAATTAATTTCTATATCCTTTCTTTTAAGTCACGGGTCACTTTTAAAGTCATATTCTGTACTAAAATCATTGCCCAGCAAGGAGAATCTAGTCTTAACATTGACAATAATTCCTCTAAGATAATGGCAGAATATATATTTATTGTAAAGGAATGTCACACAGTAAATCCGATTATATTATTCATTCTTAATTACCTTTCTTTGCTTTGTGTGATACCCTTGAGTAGTTTTAACCATCTGGATTACATTCAGTATACTCTCTCTCCTGATTCTTTAGTCACAGAATGAACACCAGTATCATATATTTTTTTTAGTGTGAAGAATTACTGCCTTATCTAATATATGCATCAAGTGGCCACACTTACTATCTGTTCTGTAATATTCTGAAAATTACAAATGCTCTTCAAGGGCAATCCCACATAGTGTGTGTTGCCAGATAGGATGTGGTCCAGATGGGATGTCATGGTGACATGAATGATAGGAAGTAGGGATTCCTGGTCCAGGAACAGGTGCACAACCTGAAAGGTGCATAGTTCCTGCATATAGGTCTTCTTTGAGCAGGAGCTGTGAGTCCAGGAGAACCCCCAGATTGCACATCGGGTCTGTCTGAGGCAGTCCCACTTCATTCAGAACCAAAAATGTAAGAATCCTGGCAAAACAAGGTTGAAAAACCCAAAGCTATACAGACTTGCTTCAGTAGATTCAAAGTGTATTATGCATCATCCAGACCCCCACAGCCCCAAGGCACTTGGACAGGATGTCCATAGGATCACTTAGGTGATTCTGGGGTGAAATATGAGTATCATCAACCTACTGGTGATACTTACGCCAAACTACTGGATTGTGTCAACCAACAACTTTGTGTAAATGTTAAGCAGGAGGAATGAAGGAACCAAACCCTAATTTTTCCTTAGTTCTACGTTGCTTCTCTCCTTGATTAGTTTCCATCCATTGTTTCTTGTCTTGCCTTCTGGTGCTTTGGAAAATAAGTTGACCCCGTCTTGTTTGTGGCAGCCTCTCAAATATTGGAACACTGCTATCATATCCCTATTCCTACATTTCACTAGACAAGACATACCCAATTCCTGCAACCATTTTTGAAACGTTTTAGCCTCTAGCCTTCCTAATCATCTTGGTTGCTCTTTTCTGCATTCTTTCCAGAGTTTCAATATCTTTTTTATAATATGATGACCAAACGATGCAGTATTCTAAATGTGGTCTTATTAAGGCTTTATCAAGAGTACTAATACCTAACGTGATCTTGGTTCTATCCCTCTGTTAATGCAACCCAGGATTGCATTGGGTTTTTTGGCTGCTGCCGCACACTGCTGATTCATATTTAAATGATTGTCCACTAGGACTCCCAAGATCCATCTCACTATTATTGCTGTTGAGCCACGTTTCACCTAATTTGTATCTGTACACTTGGTTTTTCTTGTCAAAGTGTAAAACCTTACTACTCTCTACATCGAATTTCATTTTGTTAGATATTTCATGTTTTGTTAGATATTCAGTAGTATTTCAGTGCTTTGATTCTTTAATACATATAATTTACTTTTAGGCACATGATTGTTTGGTGTGGCAACTAAGTATGTAGCTAGTACTAAACCAAATTATTAAAGTCTGCCGCCATTTCCAAATCATGATGAGAATTTCTACTAAAAATAAAATTACATTGAAAAGCAAAATCAACTAAGCAACTAAAGAGCAAGTCTGCTGGATCTGCCACTCTTCCTATAAATGTTACTGAATCTGCACATGTCTGTATAGATGTAATTATTCATTACTAATTCTACTCCATGGATATCAGAAGAGACTGATAGAGGAAAAACTAATAAAAGTTTCAATACTCTCTATTTGAATAATTTCTAACTCTGTATTACTAAAATTCCTTTGTCTGTAATCTTTCACTGGAGTACCTTTAATCATGCATCATAAAGCAAAAGTTTGAATCAAGCTACTTCAAATGGGCTAACTTACAGAATGTGTCCAGAACCCATGACTCCCGTAGAATTAAAATTTGGAAAATTTATATACCCTTATTGAAATTAGATTTAGAAATAATTAAAATATATATGAGTTTGAGGTAATAGTCTATATAACATATTAAACAAAAATTGTTGGAAATATAGAAGTAGGGATGCCCAGTGCTTTTTTTGTAAAAGAAAAAGGTGCCGGAACTCACACACATCATACAACCCACCTTGCCTACCCTACAAGGTTCCATTCAAAAAAGGTGCCGGAACTCCGTTCTGAGGGTCTTATGACAAAAAAAGCCCTGGGGATGCCTGTTTATTCCAAAGCTGGAAGTGTTGAGTGTGCATGTCTGTCTGCCTGTCTATCTACTATCTGTCATCTATCAATTTCATCATCCTTACCCGATGTAAACATGCATCAGATCTAATTTTTTGGGGCTATGTGGAGGCATCTATTGTTTTGCCTTCAGCAAATGATGTACCGCACCCCCGTCTCATAATCATAGCATTGTCCTGAATTCTGTATTTACCCCTTCACAACATGTCATTTCAGTGTCCTGTGCTTCCCCATTTTTCTGAAAGTCTGAGCATTCATTAAGCTGTTTCATTTTAGTGAAAAGCAGGGATTAGAATTCAGTGCTCTTTTTCCCATGTTCTGACTCCTATTCTAATGATATGTTATACCTGAGCAGTATAAAATGATGAAATAATGTAGCTAACATGTCAATGCTATGAGTTATTAAATGTTTCAATAACTTTTTATTTTTGAAGTATGCCCTAAAATGTTTTTTTCTTTCAGCTGTGAGTTCCATTTGCTCGCCCAGCTGATATTTAAGCAGCAGTAACTGTGGTGGATGTTGAGCGGAGAGTTGTAAATGATATGTGAATACTGAGCAGATGGCTTTGGTTGGCACCATCCAGATTTTCCATTCCGAAATTGCCTGCAGGAAGAAGATCACAAAATTAATTGCTGCTACTTGTGATTCTCAAAAGTGACACTAGGGGAGGAGATTCACAACAGTCTCTCTCTCTCTCTCTCTCTCTATACATATACATATATATATACATATATATATATACATATATATATACATATATATATACATACACACACACACACACACACACACACACACACACACATATATATATATATATAAATGGGGGAGAGGAAATAATGTTTTAGATGCATACCATGGAGATAAAATGATGCTATAGAATTTCTTATTTCAATAGGGTTCAAGTAGACCAATCCAATCCATCAGATTATATATTATATTTTCTATCCTGCTTTATTTTTTTCATCCAAATTTTTAAAAAAGGCAATTGGGAAAAAAAATCAAAAATTGATTAATAAACACTTGTTTATGTGGAAGTCACCCTTTCAGTTCTTTCTTTTCTGGCAGAAGTGCTGATAAAAATGCAGACTTAAAGCTTGGTTTCATTTCTTTCTAAACACGTTATGCTGTAACATGGCAAACTAGTGAAAAGGCACAGTATAAAAAACATGCTGAGACTTTCCCCAAAGCAGCAGCTGGAGCCACGTATGCTGCAGTTGCTTTCTGAGACGGTTTTGTTCCATCTCTATTATCTCTGCACTGCTTGCTGGTTTTGTGCACTGAAGGCCATATGTTCCATCTGCTCTACCCAGACATTCTGTTGGCAAGGGGAATGGATTCATATCCAGGCATCTGATTCTCACACCAACAGAAACCTGAGTTTCACTGAAATTCCAGAGAACTGTTTATGGTTTTGTTTTGAAAGCTGGGAGGCCTGTTGTAAAAAAAAATGCATTTAAATGTCATAAGGAAGCAGTCCCTGGTATATGCACAAAAGACAGCACTGAAGTACAATTTACTTCAGGCAAATAGATCCTGATCAGAACATGTTTCCTTTATACCGTATATTGACTGAAATTCCAAACAAGTTTTTAGCAAATCCGGCAAGGGTGTGTGGGGGGGGGATCTATTTCCTCAGACTTTCTATTTCTCTAGCCTTTCAGATGGGTTGAAAAGGCAAGTCTATTAGCTAGCTGGAATAGTTGCACTGCATTTGCCCCAAGTTAAAGAAGATTGGATGAAAACACTGAAATCTAAAATGTTGTCTAGTCTCTCATTCTCTCTGGGATCTGTTTTTCACTTCTCAGTCTACCATACTTGGGGATTCAAATGGTTTTATCAACCAAAGACTAGAATTCATGAAATAATCTCATGCATAGTTGTGAACTATTTTTTTCTATATGCCATAAATGTTTAAAAATTATTCCAGTGTGCTAGAAAGATTAAATGAACCCCATCCCAACCTGCCTCCAATAAATATTACAGCATGCTTGGAAAATAATTTAAATGTGAGAAAAATAATCAGAATCATTTTTTTATCAAATGAAATATCTACAAACAAAATGACTACAAAGTTCAATTGAGCTGGATGCAATCTTTGGCATCTTTACATATAAACACTGCAGTAGAGGTCCATTGTATTGCAGTCCACAAGATCTGCTTTTGTCACCTTATTTAGGCTGTAGAAAACCTGTGAACTTTATGGTGTTAACTTTTGCTCCATTAGGTTGACAGCAGTATATTTACAGGTAAGGTTCTTTGTTGAATGCGTTTGACATGATCAAAGGATCCAAATGTTGAGGAAGTCATTGAACAATTATATTGTGTGTAGCCTTTGAAGGATTCTAGACCTAGGGAGATTCTGTAATTAAAGCCAGACACAGCTGTCTTCCAAAATGCCATAAAACCTAGTATCTGAAGTCTGTATACTTTAGAGGTGATCTGTTATATTGGAGACATTTGATTTAAAATGTTTTCTAAAGAGTTAGTATAAGTTTTACTGACAGTATATTGTCTTGCAAATATAAAGCATTAACACATAATTTAAAAAATACTACTTATTTTTTAATACTTCAATTCATTATATATAAATCACTATGATTTTGAACCATTTTATATATCATTGAAATTGCAAATACATTACATTTTGGAATTATATGGCTAGTAATATAGCAAGTAGAGAAAAGAATGACTAACTAATGTATCATTAGCTGTGATGTAAGTTTCATACTACTATCCTTAACTTGTATAATTTTTTTAAACAATTAGCAAGAAACAATTTAAGCTGCAAGGAACCAAACCACTTTATAATACCTTTGAAAGGTTGCCAATCCTCTGCCCCCCATTTGTTTATTTTTTCTATTTAACAAGAAAAAGAGAAACTGATAAATTTTAATCTTTCCCTCATACTGTTGTAGATGTTGAACAGGAATTGAGGGGGAAGAATAAATGGCAACTAAAGAAGTCATACAAAAATGAATTAAAGTGCATTAGCAATATGAGCTGAATTTCTGTGAGCCTAATAACTAAAAGTCAGATTTCTGTGATGTTTAGTCCCTTATTAGATTATATATTTTTAAGTAAACAAAGGCAGGCCCTTTGTATCAGTGAAAGAGTTAATTTCATTAGAGTAGATTACTCTGCTTTTCCACATCTCACATTTTGAAAGCCCAACACATAGTTTATGTTTTCACATACACAAAAGTTCTAGGTTTGAGATATTTCTAGTCAATAAGTTATCTAGTCAGCCAGTGAAATGTAAATTGTTCCTGTCTAGGCCACTGACGACCCAAGATAAAATGATCACATGCTACTTGCTATACTGGTCAAGGGGAAAAGTAGTGGAAATATTCCTTTTTTCTTCCTGACAATAGCTACCTGTCTTTCATTTAGCTGCTACCAGAATTTTGGTGAAGTTATCATGAGTAGAAAGTGGTTTCCTTGTACTTGTTTAATGACCTTTGCAGCAATAAGAACACCTGTGTAAAAAGATCTCCTCTCATTGCCTCCCCAGAACAATCTAGTGAAATAACTTGGGCTGAGATATTGGAGACTTGTACCATGATCTTCCTTATCCAAGTCCACTACCAATTCCATTTTACTACACTGGTAAACGTATATAAAGACTTATCAGTAACACATGATGGCCTTCTCTTTTGCAGTCTAATGCCAGTTATAAACATTCATGCACCAGAAAGATAGGTTTTTTTACAATAAAACTAATATCACTCTTCTTAAGAATATTCTTTTGAATCCAGTATGGATTCTTATTCCCTCTCCGATAACTGGTAAGCTTTTGAATTTTAAAATCCTTTTGTAAAGTATCTCCTGAATTATATGTCAACGTTCTTATAATTATATTAGGGCAAGAATGAGCAAAGTATAACCCCTAATTTCAAAAGGTGATTACAAAGAATTCATAATTATGGGAAAAACAAAATGAAACAGTCCTGTTTCTGCACAGAGGATGGGGGTTTCCACCATTTTAGGTCTTACCTTTACCTTCCCCCGCTCCTTGCCTGAAAACATTTCTGCAGTGAAACACATTAAAATAAATATAAATTTAATTAGGAGCAACAAGACCCATTCATATTATTTACTCCAGTCTGTCCAACTGTGTCATTGGGCTCATTCTTCAGATTAAACCACAATATGATTCATTTAAATTTAGGATGTTGTGAACACTCAATCAATTGTTTTTATTTGTTGTGAAATTTATTGTAGGCTACGGTTTAAACCAATACAGGTAGTCCTTGACTTACGACCATAATTGAGCCCAAAATTTATGTTGCTAACTCAGACATTTGTTAAATGAGTTTTGCCCCATTTTACAACTTTTCTTGCCACAGTTGTTAAGTGAATCATTGCAGTTATTAGGTAATCAGGCTTCCCCATTGATTTTGCTTGTCATAAGGACACTGCAATCATCCTAAATATGGACCAGTTGTCAAGCATCCAAATTTTGGTCACATGACCATGAGGATGCTGCAATGATTATCAGTGTAAAAATCGGCCATAAGTCACTTTTTTCAGTGACGTAACTGAATGGTGACTAAATAAACGGTTGGAAGTTGAGGGCTACATCTAATTACAATATATACTTCCTACGTTGAAGTTTTTGGGAATATGCTTACCTAAAGCAAAATCTGCAGAAATAATCTGTGGAATTTTAATTAGCAAAAGGATTAGCTACTGAATAATCTCTGCAGCTAAATCATCAGGTTATGCAGACCTGATGTTATTGTTATGTTCTTTTGGCTGCCAAATCTCTAGACAGCAAAATTACCTTGGAAATAGAATGAAGCAGTTACTCTGGATTTAGTATGAACGAAAGTTCACCTTGTTTAGGAAGAAATTTGAAACAAAGATATTTATAATATTTATATAAGTGCTGCTTATCTGTGATGTTCCTTGGACCTATTTATATTTATATACTGTACCATAACAAGAGTTTGCATGATCCATTTGTATACATGTAGAGTGGCCATATGCAAAGAGGAAATGCATCATCAAAAGAAGAGGACAAAGAGTGACACTTACAAGGATTCAGAGATGTATATATTTAGAAATAATTATTTTAATTCATATAATAGGAAAGAAGGTCTGCATAACCTGTTCAAATGCATAATGAGTCTATAACACATGTAAAACTCTTGACTTTGTCTTCTTACAGTTTCAACTGGATTTTGACAAACTTTCAAACAAATAATTGTTCTTTGTAAATTAGGCAATATGGCTTCCTGAATTTGAGAATCAAGAACTGAATCATTTCCTTTGCAATCAACACCATGTTAAGAATATGTGAATAGGAATGGCAGATTGTCTGGTTCCTATTCACTTGATTGGATTAATTATGACTTTTCATAGCCATGATAAGCTTTATACAGGTAACAAGCAACTCTCAACAGATGAGAAACCAAAAGGCATCAGCGATCCTACACTTATAATCCAAGAGGCCCTTTTCACCAAAGGATTAATTCCATCAACTTCTTTTAGCAATTCCTCAAATCACAAGTCTGCTAAGCTTGTAAAGCCGCCCTGAGTCTTCGGAGAAGGGAGGGATATAAATGGAATTAAAATAAAATAAATAAATAAATATTCACAGATTTCATGATGTTTTAAATACTTCAATACAATAAATATAATTCATAGGAGGCAAATTCTAGCTTTTATTTTAGCAAATAAAAACAATGAAACTTGTATTTATCAAGTGCAATGATTTATTTCATGAGAATTTGAAACACTGAAAGTATTTCATTACTGCAATCAAAGACCAAAAATGCACTACTTACAAAATTGATAAACTGATGAGCCACAATAAAACTAAAAATACTAAGCAGTCATGTTTTGATATGTTATGTGGAATATGAACTTTACAAATAATATTTAGAGACATTTAATGAAATTAAGTAAGAATTAATCTCAATGCCCTAGAAACTTAACTACAGGTAGTCCTCGACTTACAACAGTTTGTTTAGTGACTGTTCAAAGTTACAACAGCACTGGAAAAAGTGACATGACTTATTTTCACGCTTACTACCGTTGCAGCATCTCCAAGGTCATGTGATCAAAATTCAGAAGCCTGGCATCTGACTCATATTTATGGTAGTTGCAGTGTCCTAGGGTAACATGAGCACATTTTGTGACTTTCTAACAAGCAAAGTCAATGGGAAAACCAGATTCACTTAACAACCATGTTACTAACTTAGCAACCAAAGTTATTCGCTAAACAACTGTGGCAGCAAAGGTATAAAATGGGCAAAACTTTACTTAGCAACATAAATTTGTGGCTGAATTGTGGTCATAAGTCGAGGACTACCTGTATTAACGGGGATATATATCACACACAGACATTCTTATAGGGGAAAAAAATGAGCTATGGTTTCCATAAGACCCATCTCACACCAACAAAGCCCATCTTCTTATGGGATTTTCTTGCATCTTTTTTCCAAGATACCTCTTGGTAGCATATTAAAGCATGCTAGGGACAAAACTCCCCTATATTTTGAAATTACATTTGACTTACATATCTAGCAATTGTGAAACAGGCTGACCACTAGAATACACCATTCTTGGCAAACTACTTTGTGCTTCTTAGCTCTTTATATCTCTATTCCTCTGGATTCTTTTTACATATAACAGGGTAAGAAAGATGACCTTAACAAAGATATACAGGAATCATTACCTAGGCAAAAGGGGCAAAATTATTTTTTAATTCCAGAACAATAAGATAACATTTGGAAGCTGTTTAGATGCTTCCCTAATCGCTGAAGGCTATGGAGGCATATCCCCATCAGACTTGCAAGATTGTGTTGTTATACCTAATCTTAATAAAAGTGACATTGGACTTCCTGTGAAGCTGATTTCCTGATATGGACTTCCTACTAAAGCTGATACATATATAGATGCTTGGCTTTCTAGTTCACTTTGGATAGCATTCTCCCTCATATATTTAAACAAGGTGAGTACCAAAAAAATCTATCAGTCAGTCTTGAAATGAGTCTTTATTATGCCATGTGATCAAATACTTGCAAGCAATAATCAAATCTACCATTATGTGGATGCCCAAATAGACCTTAAACAACCAATGAAGAGAGAGGGTTAGTTGGCCATATCCAATCCTTAACGGATAATCCCCCTTCTGCATTTTTGTCCCTGCTGGCCGTTTAAAAATTAAATGAACTCACTTTGACAATATCATCTGTATAATATTATAATGTAGGGGTTACACTGGTCTACCCTCAATCACAAGAGGCTTATTTGGTGAGTTTGGCCAGTTACTGCCCATCTGCCCAACATACCTCACAGGATTGTTATGGGAAAAATAGGAGGAGGAAGCATTAAGTATGCTGCCTTGAACTCCTTTTCCAAAAGATAGGACATTAATCAAATAAATACGTTTCCCCCCTCCATTGACATTGTATATTTAAGTATCAATAATCTTCCTGTGAAGCCTTTTTATCTGGGTCAATATTATTTACAAGAACGTTTATTGATGTTAAAGCTAATTTCTCTAGGAATCTCCAATTTATCTCTTACTTGATGCAGCATGATAGGGTAGAGAATACACACACACACACACACACACACACATATACATATACATACATACATTATATATATATACATCCAGAATCCTTGGCAAATCTAGCACTATACCAATATAATAAATAACTGCCCAATAATAGATTGCTACAAAATTTTTGTTCCTTAACAAACAACAAAGTAATTACAAACCATAATACAGCTACAAAGCAATCACTAGAGGGGGAAGGAGGAAGTTCGTGGGAAGAAGAGAAAAAGGATGACTACTCCTTATATAACTGCTGGAAATTACATTCCCCCCCCCAGTATTCCTTTTCCTGCCTTTATCAAAGAAGTGTCAAATCTGACACCTTTGCAATAAAGAAGTGAAAGTTTTTGAAACCCTTATAACACCTAATCAAGGGATGTAAACTTTCTGTAAACCCAATTTGTGGATTAAAGTATCTCTAACATTTCTCAAATGCTTTTTTTGTCATTGTAATTATAAATTAGCTAGTTGAAAAAGAAAAGGATGAAATGGTCTTCAACCTACTTTTCTGAAAGAGAGAACAACTTTACATACTTACCTTCTATTTTAATTCTAGTGCCCTAACTAGTAAACAATACAGTAGAATTCCTCTTTGTCTTTACTGTATTAATCACAACAATCCATCCTTTTAAAAAATCTATTGATATATCTCAAATTCTGAAATCAAATCTCCCTTCAGTTTGAAGCACAACTACTAATTCTTAAGTTTCGTGTTTACCTTTCTCGTGTGTGTGTGTGTGTGTGTGCGTGTTCCCATTAGAATTTGTTACCCTGAACAGAGCAGGGGAACTGCAGCAACAATCACTGCAGCCCCCTTTCCATTTAGTGGGAAGGAGGATCACCAGCACTCTAACTGGTTAAACTAGTTGACTTACCGTACTGTAAACTGAAGCTGAAAATCACTTTTAGGTTTCTCTTTCATCTCTTTTATTTCCTTTTCTTACTTTAATATTTCTTTGTAGATGATGACTTGATAATGAAGATATGGCAGTTCTCACATAAAACCATAGTGCAAAATATGGCAGAGGCAGGCAGGATTTTACCATTATCTGCTCTATCCTCTGAAACAGAAGAAATGGTCAACTTACAGTATCTATTATAAGAGGTTCTAACTCTACAGTGATTCTGACATAAACTGTACATGTGAACTGGATTTTATTTTTGCCATTTTTTTACTGAACCTCCATAATAACAAAGGTTCATTGGTGAGGATGGTTAAATTTTAAAGAGCTGAGGATAAAATCTTCCACACTTCTAATACTCAGCTTTGTTGTGGCCATATTGTTATGTAGGTTTTTCCAACTCTGGCTGCAGCCTCCTGTGTGGCTACACTTACTTTCCAAGGGAGATGGGGGGTGGGGGAGTCCAGTTCAAAAGGAAAACACAGAGCAAGGTGAGAAGAATTGGAATCCTCTTGTTAAGACTTAATTGACAAGGTCTGTTTAAGTTTGTTAGACTTACTATCTCAACACATTGTACTATGTATCGTTTTTCACAAATATACACAAGCCCAATTAAATAGTGTTCATATCCTTTCAAAATGCTACCTTTTCTGAACCACTTCTTTGTAAAAGCCTAATGATATTCACTTACCTTATCCATAACTTTAACTTAATAAATGGCATATTGACATGTCCCTCATTTATCCATTCAGTTTTAAGAGCTTTAGTAACATTTAGTAACATTTCAGTCTTAAATGATTTCAGATCTATAATCTTTAAGACACAAACTTCCTCTTTCACAGACCCATACATACAGATTTCTAAACTGATGGACGCAGGACCTAGGACGCTGAGTTTCGTCTACCTGGGTGGAATAATTTTAAGAAGCCACCATCACCAGACACATTTTTCAAATATTATGTATTTATTTGAAAACAGAAGTTCTAAATGTATATATGAGGTCATCCTAATGCTTTTATCAATGAATGCAGTTCACTATGTGCAGTGTAGCTTAGAAATGCACCTCAATTACTTCAAAAGTTCCAAAAAGCTCTTCCAGAATAGCTTGATTACGTAAAAATATGTATTTACATACACTATTTCTTTCTTCATTCCAGATGGAAGATTACAAAGCATCTTTTATTACAATGTTCATTATTTATTAACATTTAAATTCTGAGAAGTATTCTATTCTGGTCTGCCTGCATGCATATGAAAATATTTTCTAAACTCTTAACTTTGAGAAGATCTTTTCACTCTCAATGTTGAAATAGAACATTGCACTGTCAAGTCTTCGGAGAAGGGCGGGATATAAATGGAATTTTTAAAAATATTCTAAATATACTTGTTTATTGTGTTGATCTTTTAGTGGTTCCTCAACATGGCTAAAACAATGTCATTTTTGGATGGAAAATGGGACTCTGTAGTTCCTCACTACAATATATTCTCAAGGTTTGCAATACAGAGGAAGAAACCAAGGATATAAAACCATTTTTGTTCTTTTATTTCAGTGTTTTCAAATGCAAACAATTTTGACACTGGAGGCAGACTATGTTTGACTTTAATGGAATTTAATCACATTACTGAATGTAGGATAGTTCAATTGCTCCAAATACTCATATCATCAGTAGATCATATTTTAGCCATTGTCCACCCACTGCAGGATGAGGACCTCTTCCGCAATATGGTCCTGGGCTTTCTTTTGCCAATTGGGCCTGTTGATCCATATATGGTGTTATTTCCATTCTCAATACTATTGCTTGATTTACACAAAAAACCCTTCCTCTATCTACCCTAGAAGCAGAAAGGCCTTTCCAAGGAAGCTCATTCCTTCTTGGGGGGCAAAAGGGGAGAGAGAATAAGAAATTAGCACACTTGGAGAGAAACAACTCTTGGGCCAGGCTTTCAATTAAGACCATTCACATCAGATGGCCTAAAAAGCAATTTAAAAAGCACACATCTTCCACATAGTTTCCGCTTTTTATTGTTCCACATAGTTAACAAAAAGAACTATTACACAGACAGCCCACATGTTTATCCCTCCCTTTTCCTAAATTGGGGCACTTTCGTAGGTTAACAACTTCTGCAATCTGGTGCCCAAAACACTGGATGTCAATTATCTTTGCTGGAGATACTGGCTGAGGATAAAGGAAACCGATAATGTCAGGTTGAGAAGACTGGCATAAGTATCTATGATATGAAGGCTTCCTGGAAAAATAACAGTAAGAGTACCAACACTTTTTTCCCCAAAGACAAGTGAGGAAGGATGCAGTGGAAGATTTTTTTTAAAAAAGTTGTGGTTATAAGCTTTCTGAACAATTGTGTCATTAACTGATTTCCATTCAACCACATTTCATTTGTCCAAACTGTCAGAGTTCTTAGTTTTAAATTGGTTTCTATGCACATTTACTTAGGTTCAAGCAATACTCAACAGTTATCCTTGCTTCTAAATGAGCGTGCTTGGGTAGCTTGAAAATCTGCTGGGATATATTTTCAAAGAATGAATCTGGAAGACGCAGAACAAATCTGAGGAATTTAGTGTGCTGAAATCAAGATCAGTCCAAGAACAAATGAAACATTTCAGCTTCTCTGGACTTGAACAGACAAGTTCAGTACAAGAATTAAGTGCTTAATTACCAATGTTTGCACTCAAGGGTACATATTTGTTAATCACTAACATGGAACTGAATATCCAGAGCAGAAATATTGTGCCTTAAAATACAAGCAATCAATGAACTTTTATTTTTAAAAAAGATTAAAATAAACATTTGACAAATGAATATACATGACACAGTAAAATTCATATTCATTTTGTGCTAGATGTGCACAAAACCCATTTCTAGAAGGCACCTGCCACCAATGTTCTAAAACTTTACCTAATTCAATCCTGGTTTCCAGTTTCCTCTTCCTTCACTGAAGGAGAAATCCTAGAATACTAAACTATCAAGAAACTAGCTGCACCAATCCCTTTCAGGGATTTTCCTTGGCTTTATTTTTTTTTTAAAAAAAATCTATCATTAAAATATATGAAATTCTGCATTAATGCTTTACTTCATGCCTTTAATTGGCTTAAACCAACAAGTTCTCAAATCCACAAGGGCTTTTTCTTAAACCAAACTACACGGTATTGGAGGCACCTACTACATCCCCCACAAGTAAAAAGTACGTTGCAAAAACAGTGCTGTGGATCAACAAAAGAGCTCTTTTGCATACACTTCCAAATCTTTTAACCCCACACCTCTAGTAATAATTAAGAAAAAACACACAAATTTCAGTTCTCATACTCACAGATGAAATGTTCTTACTTAGCAATTCAATCTGTCAGGATTTGACAGTGAAAGAGTGTAAGCTATACAGTCCTGCATACAGTAATTTTATGGCATAAATGCACGTCCTCACGTCTATATTTCAATGGCTAGAAGAACACAGGGCTCAAGTATTCTCCCTATTAGGTAGATCTGCGTTGATTCTTGTGAAGTTTATTACCACGGTCTCCACAAAGACTTGGAAAGGCTGGAGGAAGGCACATTTTGACTCGGAGACCTGTCCAGTCCATCCAAAGAGATGTGGCTCTGCTCTGCCTCTGTGTCTTCCAGATCTGAGCAAATCTCTTCACTGGAGGAAGGTGAAGGAAGAGGTGAAGTGAGACTGGACAGGCTTAAAGTTCCATGTGATCCTCCAGGCATTTGGGAAGGCCCATCTCCACTTGGCCACTGGCTGATGGAGGGATCTGATAAGACATCCACAATCAGGTCTTGAAAACTGCCTTCATTCAGGGGCATCGACTCCAAAAGGTGATTCAAAAGCTCTGCTGCAATAGTAGAATCAATCCCAGGACAATTGGAGACAAATGTATGAACTTCATGCATGCATTGAATATATCCAGCTGCAAAGCGTTCACTGGCCTCTCGCTGCATTTTGTCATCATCTGAAATGCAGGTAAACAAGGAAACAAACACAACCAAGTCACAAATCACTTCTTTCTAGCTCTCCCATCAATAATGTATTTGAATTCAATTCCCCCCTTCTCATGTTAACTAGATGTTTAAGCTCTATTACACTTGCACTCACATCTGTGAAAAACCCTTTTAAACTAACTCTAGGATCTCAAATGGGAGAATAATCAAAATTTATTGGAATATCCTTTCAAATTCTATGCATAAATTTAAATTTTTGACATTTTTTAAAATTTCACTTTTATGAAGCCACAAGGCTCTGCCGGTTTTGCTGCATCAGACTAATGTATCCAGCTAATTAAGATTGGGGAAAAAAAACTTATCACCTATGGATATAACAAAAGATACAGGGAAAGGAAACACTGAAATAATTAAGAGTACGGAGTGGAATAAAACAGGCCAAGGAGGAGGATCTTTGTTTTGTTCTAAAAGAATATTTAAGATATGTTCCATATGAACTTGGGCCTAATCCAGTTGTAAGAAAGGAGTAATGCATACACACTGTCTAACCGAAGAACCAACCAACCCCCCCCCCCAAACAATCACAAAGCACTTTGAAAGGTATTACTGTCTTTCCCAGAGAGTAATTGCAATTAGTTCCAATTGTGAACTACATGGAAAAAAACGGCCTATGTTCTCGACGAATGTGTCTTTTAGAACTGTTATCCCTTATACGGAAAAGCTAAGCAGGAGCATCCCCTGCGGGGGTTCACTCGCCAATCTACCGGAGCGTCCCTTTTAATGTAGCCAACCCCTCCACCACCACCACCACCCCTCGGAGGATGAGGCGCAGGGAGGACGAGGGCAGCCGACACTCACCTAGCGACCTGCTCTGCAGAATTCCCTGCACTCGCTTCACCGTCAGCTCCAGCACCTCGGCGTTCTCCATCTTCGTCTGGAACTAGCAGGAAGCAAAAACGCACAGCGGAACACAAGAGCGTCAGCCCGAGCCTCCCACCCCGCCGCCCCCCCCCCCGCCGCCGACGTCCCCTCTCGGGTCCCCTGCGAGGATCCCAACCCCAAATATACGCCGGCCAAGTTACCTCGCTTTCCGACAAGATGAGACGTAGCTCTTGCAGGCTTTCGTTGATTCGCGCCCGCCGCTTCTTCTCCACGAGCGGCTTTCTTGCCTGGCAAAAGGCGGGAGAGGAAGAAAAAGGAAAGGGCGTAACTTGAACAATCGCGGCACGCGCGTCTGAACGGCAATGAGAGCCAGCCTGAGTTTCAGGGACACAATTCCCGCTCCCGCCACCCACCCCCCCAGTTGGCATCCCTGACCTGGCGGCTCACCTTCCGATCTCCTCTGGCCTGAGAGAAATCCTCCTCGTCCCGGCTCGAGCGGCTTTTTTGAGAGCGAGAGGAAGGAGACATAGCGGTAGAGGGCAAAGGCAGCGAAAGCAAACGACAACCAGACAGGCCGGGGGGGAGGGGCAGGGGTGAAGGGAAGGAGAGAGGCAAAGAGAAGCGGCGGCTCCTTATGGCAGCAAAGCCGGGCTCCCGAAAGCTCTCCTCTCCCAACGCCGACCCTCGAATCCCCAAACCCGCTCGGCGCCCCCTTCCCGGGGCCGCCGCCCCAGCCTTATTTATAGTATCTGATTTGCATGTCAATGAGCCTATTGGACGCCGTGCGCAGAGAGGAAGCTCAAATGTGGAACCGAGCCACCAATAACCAGCGGGCGCTTTGTCTGTTCGGAGGCTGCCGAAGTGGCTTCCCCGGGCCTCGGAGGAGAAGCAGCGAGGAGGGAGGGGGGAGAAAATCGGACCAATGGACGTGAAGTCTCGTCCTACGTGCGTGCATGGAGGGGGTGGCGGGGGTGGGAGGATCGGTTGTTCGGAGCGTTTTGTTTTGTTTTGTTTTGTTATCCCTCGCTGCCGTTGGCGGTGTTTTTTTTTTGTGGGGAGCCTTTCAGTCGCGTCAGTTATAAGAAGAGTGGTAGAAACGGAGCGCTCGGTCTTCCTAATAAATTTCGTTACTAGATTGGCTAGAAAGTTTATAATTCCAGAAACTGGGCAGAATGAAAACTGCATATTGGGGAGAGATATCTCAGAAATGCTTATATTTATGCACAGGCATTGAGATTTGGGCAATTGTATTGTATAACAAAGACATGTGGTCGGGTCTATACTGTGGTAGCTTCTGTCTCATATTTCGCCATTGGGATTTGTTTTATATACAATATTGTACTAATTTACATCTAAACTTGAAAACATCAGTCAAGCGAACTGTGGAAGATTTCCGTTAGGTTTTTTTTTTCCTGCTACACTTTAAGCCTCACAAAAGTGACTGCTGTTACAGAACTTGATAAAAATGACTGTACTTTTAGGGAACATCTGGAGTGAAAGAATATGGGCAGCAACAATGCTGAAGAACAATGAAAGCAATCTTACGGAGTGACACCAATATAAAGTAGTTTAGCTTTATGCTGACGTGGTAGAACATTCACAAGGCAACACTTTGTTCTTGGAACTAATGCTAATATAGCAGCACTTGTAGATACTCCTGGCCCATCACTAGAAATTCTGCAGAAGCCCACTGTCCATAAAATTGCTCACTGCTTATTTCTTTATATATGAAATCAGTATTCTGAACATGATGATGTCACAGAACATGGAGCTCTTCAGCCCCTTTTTTTTTTGCTTCATAGTACAGCTGAAAAAATAATCAGGTAACTCACTGTATACAGTAGGGTGTCAAACTGCTGGCCCACAGGCCGGTTTATCATACAGAGGCTGCGCCGTGCCACCCCAGCTCTGGCAATGCAAAAAAAAAGTTGTGATACATCGTGACACGTCATGTGACGTGGCAAGTTTGACACCCGTGGTATACAGGTTTCATTTATATTCCATCAACAGTGTCTATAGGAGCAAGTTCTATAATGTTTGCATAATGCATGGAACAGAAGAACAACCAAAACCCTAACCAGGGCAGCCTGTTATTTCCTCCTGCTAGTGTTTGCCAGAAATTAGAACAAAAAGTTGTGCAGCTATTTACATGGGAACTAATTTTCAGTCATAATAATTAGATAGTTTGGTAGCATCTTTTCCAATTAACACATTTTATTAAAAGAGATATAAGCTTTCATCAAATGCACAGAGAAGCTGGACTGATGTATAATTTAAATTACACATCATTAAATTAAATTGACATGAAAGAGGAAGATAAGTTAAATCCATATGAAAATATCAAATCTATCAGACACTATGCTACAGTTGCATTTGTTCCAATCCACTTGGCAGAGATGCTCAATTGATAAGAGTTAAACCAGACATTTAGGATATTGAGTTAACCATCTATTGAAATCTATTGACAAATCAATAGAGTCAAATCAATTTCCAGAAGCGATTATTTTAAAGACCACACAAACAAACTATAAAACATCACTGGTTGTTAATAACAGTTTATAGCTCAAAATAAATGCAATATTAATATACCAGAGCTCATATTGGACAATGGTGCTATGCTTTTTTAGATACTGAGTGGCGGGCCCATATTTACATACAGACTATAATCCAACCTGAGGTAGATTCTCACAAGCAATGAAGAACAACAGGACAATTATATACCATAGGTAACAGACCCTGTAAGAAATCCTGGTGTCTACTTTGCCCCCAACCATACCATCACAGGCCCTAACAAGATTAGAGGGGCCCTCACGTACTCTTCCACCAATATGATAAATGATATAATCTGCCAGCAATACCCCTCAGGATTCTACACAGGACAAACAGGGCACATTTTGTGTAAAATAATTTTTGGGAGAGAAATTTGGAGTCAGGACTCAGAACAAGGATAACGTAGAAACAGCATTTCAACCTTCTTGAACGCTCTATAGCAGATCTTAAAGTGACTGTTTTGGAAAAATGGGTAACTTCAATACTCATAACTGAGTGAGAAGTTGCTGAATTCAAATAGTCAGAAACTTTCAGGCAGTCTCAGAAAGTCTGAAAGAGCCTATTCCCTCTTCATAATAGTATCCTGTATTCCACAATGGAAACATCTAAGGTAAATATCGTAACAACCATAAGAATAATAATTCCCAGTTGCCAAGCAGCAATAAACCATTTCCCGTAAACAGGATCCATTATGTCATGAATTCTAATATAATCACAGAGATATTGTGACTTAGCATAGAGGTAGCATACCTCTGCTTGACAAGCCGCATGAGAAAATGGTTTACAGATACAACTTTAGCCATCATTACATTTCCATTAACACATTCAAACTAATAAAAAAGAGTCTTGTACCATGCCTTTTGTCATCATTGAATTGCATTATTGTTCTACATGTTTAATTATCTCTTACAGCTTTTCTCAGTTAAGTGCCTTCTAGATTGCTGGGTCTACAACTACTAAAATAAAAAAAAGAGAAAAGAAAACCAATAAAGTAGCTAGTCCAGCACAAAGCAATTCAAGCTAAATTTACTTTTGTTTTTAAAACAAAAATGTAGCAGAATGTCACATAAGTACAATTACATGATCATAGAAACTAGGAAATTTGGGAGTCTGCACAATTCAGTTTGATAATATTTGAGAAGTATATACCTTGCCTGCTTATCTTTCTTATGTAGAAAGGAGAAAACCCTAATACCAGTAGTTACACTATTGACTGACAGTGACTTGGTTTCAGCAGAAAGGTTCAAAAAAGTCAAGGTCGTGGCCATAATTGTATGGTCAAAGCCCCACATTCTACGTGTGTCACTTGCACAATGCACTTTAAAAAAGGCTGGATTTTCTATTGCAAAGTCAACTTCTTGACTTTGACCTATCCCTACAGAAGTCATTGGCGGATGGAATGGAATCCATCTTCAGGTGCTAAAAGATCTCAGCCCATTAAGAGGAAACATTATTTTTGCCAAAGATTAAATATAGACAGACTACATGAACAGAATTTTTGTTTAAAGATAAATGTAATGATTGTGGAAATGGGGAATGATCTTGGGAGATAGGAGAAAGCCACAAACTAGGCAATGGTCAAAAAAGAGACACGTGAGCCCACGGAAGGGATAGGGGTGCGCAAACATCTCAAAAGGAAGCCTACTTAGTTTCTTGGATTGTAAAGATAAGGGGAGAAAGATGTACTTTCAGACTTGCAAAATTCTGTTAATGTAATCTTACAATAAAAATAGAAGTAGTAAATCTGGGTATGCTTCTTGTCTGGGCTACCTCAAAAGTTGACAAAATGTGAGTCTGCCATATAGCATCATATATCATGTGATATCTTTCCAGGATAAGGCATGTTATATAAAAACCCATCCCATTTTATTCTTGATTTCTATTAACAACCAAAATCCCTGAGGTTCCTTTTTCGTTAACTACTGGGTATATTGTCCTATCAGCACCATGGCTTATTGTGATTCAAACATTAAGCTGCAGTAGGTTTTATACAAAATACCAAGCATTAACCAATGTTAATAAGAACCTTATTTGGGCTCATGCAACATACCAAGCCAAAACCAATCAACCAAATCATATTGTGGCTTGGCTCAAAGTATGAAGTGGGGCAGGATCAGGGCACTGAGTAAGTAACAGCAAAGTCGTTATCAAAAATTATTTTAACATAAATGTCACTGCAACTTTTTTTTGTAATAGTCTATGTGTTGCTGATCTGGTGTCTTTGTTTGCAAAACTACAAATTCAATATTCAATAATCCTTAGTGTTGCTGACAGTGCTTACAAATGTAGAATGGAAGCATGTAATAAATTAGTTCCACTTTTTGCAGAACCAGTTAATCATTTTGAATGTTTTGCTCTTTCTACCATGTTTCCCTGAAAGTAAGACCTACCCCAAAAATAAGCCTAGCTTGATTTTTGGGGGTGGCCCTAATATAAGCCCTACCCCAAAAATAAGCCCTAATTTAGGGGTGAGGAGCATGCCTAAAAATTAAGCTAGGATGGGGGTGGAGCTGCCCCACGCACCCCGGACCTGCTTACTGTTGCAACCAGGCCTCCCATGAATCAATACATGCCTCGCCTCACTGGCATACTTCTTCTGCAGCACCCCCTGGCCTGCATTTTGCCATCAGAGGCCTTTCCAGAAGGCCTCTGTCGGCAAAACTCAGGGTGGGGGGAGCAGGGGGGGAACCGCACGCTTCAATCCATTCTCAGCTGCAGAGACATTTCCTTCGGCTGCAGAAGAAATAGGCCAGCTGGTTGGGGCTATGAGTGCCGCCACTGCGAGGTGAGACCATGGAAAAGATAACCCCAGAAAATAAGACCTGGTGCCTCTTTTGGAGGCAAAAACCTCCCAATGAGACCGGGTCTTATTTTCGGGAAAACACGATATTTACCTATTCACAAACTTTTATCACTTGGCTTTCCATTGCAAAAAAAAAATGATTCAGGAGAATTCAATAGAACAACAATCACTGCATGCTAACCATTGTTTATCTTTAATGAGTATTCTCTATGATACCTTAATAGCTGCTTCAAATATGCTTATTTTTTCCCAAGATCAGACTGTGATAATCATTAAGAAAAGCCATATGAGTTTCATACTGAAAACTTTTTCTCTTCATTTTTGCTGCTGGCATTTTCCTTCAGACTAAACAGTGAATTTGCGAATGTGAATGTAACTTGATGGTGATGACAGTTGGCAGCTGCAGTCCTGTAAACAGGCAGAATCAAAGGAAAGCATTAGATCTTGTCCCTAAGGAGAACAACAGGTGTTCGTTCTGTCTTCTTCTCCTGCTCCCAGGCACAACAAGGATGCCATGTTTCTGTTTGTCAATAAAATGAGGTACATACCGGTATACCGTAGATGTAAGATCAGTTATCATAGACACAAACAAGGTATATGAAGGCGCATTCAAGTGTATTCTTATTTTTTGTCAAACATTTTTATGAAACATTCTTTATTTTTGCCAGTTGTTTTATTTAATTGTTTTAAAATGAAATTAAAATGTTTAACTGTAAACCAAGAAGTGTAAACTTTTCACACAAGACCTATAAATATACTGTTAATAAGGGGGGGGGGGAATCCTATTAATTTTGGCTCAACTCAGAATACGTTTGACTTATGAATTATTAGTTTTATCATATCAGCTACTGCCTTTTGCTAATTCAAATGACTAGCACATAAGTATATATAATAAACAGTGGAAAAGGCAAGCCAAATATGTACTTTTAAGTATTGTAGAAATCTGCATGGTCATTTATAAACAATCATACAGTAAGAGAACATTTGTGTGGCAGAGATAAATTTCTTTTTATTACTATAAAGTTGATATTTTGCCTGTATCCAAGAATAAATAACAAAAGCATGAAATGACAAATACGCTTTTTTCTGTTATATATATATTCTATTAATTCTAAATTTTAATATTAAAATATTTTAAAAATATTAAACTAAAAAAATTCTAATCAACTTCTGGATTAGCCCCTTAAAATAAATCATGCTAATCTCTCAACCATATTGATTTTTTAAAAGTGCAGATTCATAGAAACCATAAACTATATTTCAGTGTCTTAAGGAGATCATGTAGTTTATGCTACAAAATATGAACAATCCTAAAAAAGCTTTGCATGTCTACATTCAAAAATGATTAAGGTTTAGTTTAGTTTAGTTTTAGTTTTATTAAATTTTTATACCGCCCTTCTCCCTAGGGACTCAGGGCGGTGAACAGGGCAGATAATAAAAGTACAAAACTACAAAAGTTAAAATAGAATTAAATTAATGCCCAAGATAAAACAGTAAAATATACAAATATTTAAAAACCCAAATTAACTCCCCATCAGGCCAGGCCAGCTTGTTCAAACAGGTGGGTCTTTAACCCGCGCCGGAAGGAGCGGAGATCCGGTGCCATCCGGAGCTCCACCGGCAGTTCATTCCATAAGGCCGGGGCGCCCACAGAGAAGGCCCTCCCCCTGGGGGCCACCAGCCGGCATTCTCTGACTGGAGGCACCCTGAGGAGGCCCTCTCTGTGGGAACGCACAGGGCGGAGGGGGGTTGACGCCGGCAGCAGGTGGTCCCCGAGGTATTCCGGACCCATGCCATGTAGGGACTTAAAAACCGTCACTAAGACCTTGAACCTCACCCGGAAGACAACTGGTAACCAATGTAGCTCGCGGAGCAAAGGTGTAACAGCTATGAGTATTTTATTTGCCCGGAAAATATACCATCATACATTACCATGTACAGGGTGATAAAGAGGATTGTTGTAATACAGACATGTCAAACACAAGGCCCAGGGGCCAGATCCGGCCCGCAAAGTGGTTTCATGTGGCCTATGAAGCCATCCTGGAAACGGTCCCCACGCCTTGGCCCTGGCCCAGAGACCTTCCTTCTGCCAGAGACCCTCAGATCTGTCCCACTCCTGCCCAGGCCCCCATAGGCACCCTTGATGCGAACATTGTAGAGCTGGCCATGCCCACCCAGTAGGCCATATGCACTCTAGCCACACCCACCCAGTAGGCCATGCCCACCCAGGCCATACCCACCTGGCCCTTGAGGGCAATCGCAATGCTGATGTGGCCCTCAATGAAATTGAGTTTGACACCCCTGTTGTAATATATAAGAACTATAAGATTACTATATATTTACATATAATAACATTATATGGGAACTATAATAACACTAGTTTTTACATGACTTTAAACTTTTGCATTTTTGTGATGGTAAAGTAGAATTCGAATTTTGTTTGACTACAAATACAAACAAAAGAGCAATGTAAGCCTCTTTAACTGTGTTTCCTAAATTGTGGTCCTGGTAGTCCCACGTCCTTCTCAGAGGTCCACAAACTCAAAATTATTCACCATACTATATTGAAAAATAATACAGTATTACAATCCTATTAAAAATTGTGACAAGTGGTACCAGTAGTGAATGCACCAACTTTAATATTGATAAATATAAACCACACAAATAAAACCTCTTTTTATTGAAAAGTTTTTCAATACATTTTATCTTTAACAACCCCTCCCCCCCACCCCCTACCCAGCCCTTCCTAACCCTCCCCCCTCCCCTTCCCCCCTCCCCATCCCGGACTTCCCAGAGCTAAATACAGTACAAGGTATAAAAGTAAAAGCAATCATAAACAACCATATCCTAACAACAATAAACTATTAAGTCTATCGCACTCTAGCTCATATAAAATGACTACAAGCAATACTATTATCATATCAAAACTTACTCAAATGCTAAATGAAACTTTTTGGTCCCATATTTGTTCTGGATGTAATCAATCCACTTTTTCCACTCCGTAATATAACGTTGTTGCGAATGATCTTTCAAATAAGCCGATATCTTTGCCATTTCCGCCAGGTCAGAAACTTTTAAAGTCCATTCTTCTATAGTCGGCAGTTCCTCCTTCTTCCAATATTGACCTACTAAAAGTCTTGCTGCCGTAATTAAGTTCAACATCAACTTAAAACCTCTTTTGGGGCTGTCCATAATTTTTAAAAGTAGGAAAGCATCCTGAGAGAAAAAAGTTTCAATAACCTGCTTTACACTATGGCAAAATTTGTAAAGGCAAAGATAACATTGGCAAAGATATGTAAGATCCATTGGCAGAAAAAAGAGACTGTAAATGACATTTTAGCTCTAGGAAAGGAGCAAGTGTGAAACAGAGACTAAAAATAATTGCATCTTAGTTCCTTATGGTACAATAGGGAACTGAGGAAAACTCTGGCAAGGTTTCAAGCTTCTATTATTATACCTTACAACAATGAAATATGGTTTAGGTAGTCTTTGTGTTGCCAACAGCTACCTCCAGCTGCAAATGTCCTTTCTCTGGCATCCTTTCTCTGAAGAGGACAGTCACCATCCAGTTACAAATTTATTTGGAAGCAGCTGATTATCTAGATCCATTTCTGTCTGGCTTCAAGTCTAATTGTTGCATCCCGACAAGCTTGATTGGGCTGAATGATGATCTGTTGGAAGAAAGACATGAGTGCTACTGGATTGATTCTTCTTGTTCTCTGATGGCTTTTGGCATTGTTGCTCATGGGATATTGCCAGAATAATTGAGCAAGTTCAGAACTGGATGCCTCATACAATAGCCCAGGTTTTATATCCTTTCTCCTCAGATATATAAAGCTGTGGGACTGATTATCTGGAAATACTAACTTTAGATATACAACCTCTCTCTCATGAGAGAAGTTATATAAAAGCACTCACATATCATTTTTATATTTGTTTTTACAAAATAAAACATCTCTCCAATCCTTGTAGGCAGGTGTAAGGAAACCACCCATCCACTGTCCACTGCATTTGTATCTCTACAATCTAATCAATCTAATGGGCATGTTTTTTTTAAAAAAGAACTCATGACAATATGAGGCAAGTAATAGTGGTCCCTATTTTTCTACTTGCATTTTTACGTGCTTTCGAACTGCTAAGTTGGCAGAAGCTGGGACGAGTAACAGGCACTCACTCAGCTATGCGGCACTCAGAATTTGACCCGCCAAACTGCCGATCTTCTGATCGACAAGCTCAGCATCCTAACCCACTGAGCCACCATGTCCATTTTTATAAATATAAAATATAATAAATATAAAGTATTTCATATATCAGTCTGTGACTTAATCTACCAAGGACTTTTTAAGCATTTGCTTCAAAATACCTATTCTTTAGAATCCATATTATTTTGTACTCAAATAAGTGTGAGGGAAGGTATATGAATACTTACATTCTTCCCACCCATCATTCAGTTATGGTTCTGAGTCAAATGAAAGAAACTGGTTTCAGGAAAGCACCATAACTATTTGTTCTGTGAATTTATTTTAATCTGTATCATGTAAACTATGGGGGGTGTTTTAAACATTTATCCTAGAAGATTTAATGGCAGTGTGCTTGCTGCACCAACAATATTTACCTTCTAATCTAGGCTATCTCATGTCTGATCATATTGCAGTCACTCTCATCCATGCCCATCCCCCACTAATGAGATAGATGCCCACTTGCTGGTTGAGCAAGTATTTAAATAATTTAGAATAATTTAATTGTTTTCAGAAAACAGAGGGCATTTCTGCCAATTATACCTCAAGATTATACTAGGACCTTGGAGTCCTAGTGGACGATTGCTTAAACATGAGTCAGTGGTATGTGGCAGCAGCCAAAAAACTTGGTTGTATAAACAGAGGCATAGAATCAAACTCATGTGAAGTATTAGTACCACTTTATAAAGTCTTAGTAAGGCCACTCCTGGAATAGTGCATCCAATTTTGGTCCCCACATTACAAAAAAGATGTTGAGACTTTGGAAAAAGTGCAAAGAAGAGCAACTAAGATGATTAAAGGCCTAGAATCTAAAACATATGAAGAATGGTTGCAGGATTAGGGTTTGGCTAGTCTAGAGAAAAGAAGGACTGGGGTGACATGAAAGCAGTATTCCAGTATTTGAGAGGTTGCCACAAAGAGGAGGGGGTCAACTTATTTTCCAAAGCACCAGAAGACAAGACAAGAAACAATGAATGGAAACTAATTAAGGAGAGAAGCAACCTGGAATTAAGGAGAAACTTCCAAACAGTGAGGACAATTAACCAGTGGAACAGCTTGTCTTCAGATGTTGTGAGTGCTTCGTCAATGGAAGAGACTGGACCATCACTTGTCTAAAGTGGTATAGGGTCTCCTGCTTGAGCAGGGGGTTGGATTAGAAGACCTCCAAGGTCCTTCCAGCTCTATTCTGATTGATTGATTTAGTTATGGAAAACATCAACAGTTGAACTAATAGTAGAAAAAACATAATAAAAACATAATAAAGGTTCAAGGTGCTGGTTCTTACCTATAAAGCCCTACATGCCTTAGGCCCAGGATATTTACAGGACCGTCTGCTGCCAGGAACGACTTCCCATCGCCCTGTGCTCTCACACAGAGAGGGTCTCCTCAGGGTGCCATCGGCTAGACAGTGTCGGCTGGCGACCACCAGGGGGAGGGCCTTCTCTGTTGGGGTGCCTGCCCTTTGGAATCAGCTCCCCCGAGAACTTCAGATGGCCCCAGATCTCCGGTCCTTTTGTCGCGACCTAAAGACATACCTTTTCCAACTGGCCGACCTGGACTGAAAAGATGGGGGTTTTAATTTTGTTTTAATTTTTATTGGTTTTTAGTGGGGCTTTGTAAATTTAATCTCTTTTAATATTTGTATTTATTGTTTTATTGTTGTTTTATTGTTGTTAGCCACCCTGAGTCCTTCGGGAGATAGGGTGGCATATAAGTCCCATAATTAAATTAAAATAAATTAAATTGATTTAAGACTTGGTCTTAAAGGCCGTGACTTGCTTTTTTGCTTTACTTTTCCTTCGTTGAAAAATAAAGGCCTCATGCTTAAAAGAACAGGTATTCAAGACATCCTTCTACAGACTGGTCCATCCAGTTGTACTGTATAACATTCTAGTCATTCCCCAGTCTTTTAACTTTCTTCTTCCACTTGCATTAAATTTATCCTAGTGGCTTTGTTTTCGTTTAGTTAACTTTCGGTTGGTTGGTTTTTGTATCAATGGGTTTGGGCTTCTCTGTACTGATTCTGTGCTTCACTGAAAAAATAGCATTTCAGGTCCCAGTTCATACACATGAAATGCATAATAAGTATCGTTGGGAGTCAAAACAAGTTTTGTGGTGGGAAAAACATTCACTGAATGCTAGAATTTGCAATGCCCTCTGTGATTCCTTTGACCTTGTACCCTTTCTTGATTAAAATATTAGTGCACCGGTGGTGGTGTTTTTTCTTTAAACAAACAGACAAATACTAGGAAGTCTGTCTGAAGGATTTAGCAGATCAGAGACTTGTCATCACTCGCCTCTCTCCCCCCAATTCTCCATTCTGTTTCCCCTTCCCCCACCCACCATCTGTTTGCCTCCTATTGTGGAACACTTAACTTTCCAGGTCCCTCTTGGCAGCCCCTTCCATTGGCTTTTTTGCATTAAATGCACTTCAAGCAGACAGGGACTTACTAAGGCTTCCTTTCTCCTCTGTCTACTTTCTCTGCTGCCTTCCTTTCCCAGCCTTCCTTTCCAACTTTTTCATCAGTCAGAGCTCTGTAATTTCAAGGATACGATATCTGACAAGATTCTCTTGGTGTCTAACCAGACGATGTACCAAAGCTTCTCCCGAGTGTTAATAATGACATTGTTTTCCATTATAGTTCTGAGAAAAGCAATGGGCAATCAACCCTGAAGGATAAAATGAATGTGTTTGTATTTATGTGCTCATGCCCCCTTTTCAGTCCTAACCAAACCGCTTCTAATGAATATCTGCTGTGAAATTATCTTCTCAGACAGGCCATACAAATATGTTTTCTTTCCATCCTATTTTCCTCTCTTTCAAAAACATAGGAACTTGCTTTACCCAGTGTTAGGCCTTACTCTGTGCTGCTTCACAGATTATTTGTTAAATTACTAATTTGTAGAATAAATGACAATGGTTAGTTCATTCATCATAATAAGCCATAAATAAGGTTGCAAACTATTTTAGTTTGGTTTACCAAACATATTAAGGCAATGGAAGCAGAACACTTTTTGACTTTGCATGGTGGATATCCAACTTTGCTTAAAAAATGCTCTGTTTATATCAGAGAAAAAACACTATATGTTCTTTGCCAATTAAGTCCTTTGTCTATTCTGTTTGTTTTTGATCTGTTGGATTTTAGATTGTAAACCCTTAGAGGCAAGGACCTGTCTTATAGATAATGCTGTATTGTCATGATCTGACACAAATGCAGAGATAGACTTACTATGTGACATGAATATGATTAAAATACTCCTCTTGTCCTCCTATTAACTATTGTTTTAGAAGGGAAGTTATGGATATTTTTGCTCAAAATATGATAGTTAAATTAAAAAATCTGGAGCAGAAATATTATTACATATACCATATCTAGTGTAGGCAGTCTGTGCATTATGAAGATACTGTATTGTCCGCAAAGTGAAATTGAATATCTTTCACAATAAATACCGGTAGTCCTGCTGATAGAGCTGCCTGCTGCACTTCTGGAGAGAAACTTGGAAGAGGACCGGTATCTAAGAATTGTGTCATGACTCCCTCTCCTGGTACTAAATGAGTAATGTTATGATAGAAAACACTCTAGAGCAGCGGTTCCCAGCCTTTTCTGTACCCCACACCCCTAGAAGGCTTCTGATATATTCTCACACCCCTTACAAAAGTTCAGAATAATGGCACGGATTCTGCACATACACTATAATTTTGAAATCCCAAGTTTTCGCACCCCCTGGAATATTGTCTCGCACCCCTGGTTGGGAACCCCTGCTCTAGAGACTACACAACATTGACTTTTGATAGTTCATTTGAATTTAAGAGAGAGAGAGAGAGAGAGAGAGAGAGAGAGAGAGAGAGAGAGAGAGATTTCTTACAAAAGGTCTGGAGCAAACACAGAAATCATGGAATATGGTATATGATCCTCTTCTTGATCCATTCCCCATTTAAAGAGAGAATAGACAATCATCCACAGTGAAAAGAGAAACTGAGTTTCTTTAGATATCAATGTACACCTGTGTTGTCTTCAAGTCAGTCTTGTCTTCTGGCAATTGCCTGGACAAGTCCAGGCAGCGGGTTTTTTGGCACTGCCTAAGGTTGAGAGAGTGACTGGCTCAAAGTCACCAAATGGCTTCATGCCTCAGGCGGGACCAGATTCACAATTTCCTAGTTTCTAGCCCAATGCCTTTAACCACTACACCCAACTGATTCTTGCACACATAGCAATAAAGGTATAGAATTTGATCATAATAAACAAATTTTTTAAGATAGCTGATTTTTAAAATGATAGCAAAAAGCTTCAAAAGTGTTCTCCAAACTATAGTTAGCTAAATTATATCCAATTTAGTTCCTTACCTCTGGTATTGAAAAAAAGACTAGTGTAAGAAAACTAAAACTTAGTCTCAGCCAATTGCATCCAATGTCTCTGGGCAAAAAGAACTAATTTTCCTCATAATGGACACTATCCAGCTAAAACATCTAAAATAAATTTGGATAAATTTGTGGAAGATAATGGCTATTAGACATGATTTTGCTATATAAGATAGCACTAGCATGGGTTTACATTTAGCCTTGGTTGCTTAAATAATTCATAGTTGACTGAATATTTACAAATAGCAATCTAATAGTTCAATTCACACAACATACTGCCAAACTCCAAACCATACTATGGTTTCACATAATAAGCCAATAGCTTTCCAAATACCACTTGCTATGAAGCATCTTCAGGAAGATGCTGTTGCTTTCATATCACATTTGGGGATTTCCCATGGGGAAATCCATTAGGAATAGAATGCAGACTATTAATATTATCTAACATGATGGGTTTTGTTTTTAATGTAAGATAGCCACACAGTCACATTATAGCTAGATGGACAGCATAAAATTTAATAATGATAATAATAATAATAATAATAATAATAATAATAATAATAATAATAATAATGATGATGATGATGATGATGATGATGATGATGATGATGATGATGATGATGGATGAAACGTGTAACAGTGATACCCATTGTCATTGGAGCACTGGGAACTATGTCCAAAAACTTTGCAAAATACATCAAGAAACTGCATTTTCCTGCAATAACTCCAGCAATGGTACAAAAAACTGCGCTACTTGGAACATCTTACATTTTAAGGAGGTATCTGTTTGATACCTAGGATGCTGGCAGCAAGCATGGGTTTGTCAAGAACAAATCATATCAAACAACCTTTTTCTTTTTTAATGACAGATTAATTAGTTTAATAGAACAAGGGAACATTATAGTTGTCCTATATTTTGATCCCAGTCAAGCACTTGATTTTCATGATATTCTTGTGGACAAGGTACATAATGTGAGCCAAATATTACAATCCATTCAATTTGTGACTGATAAGACAAATGGTACTAGTAAGTTGTTTACAGTGACATATGGATATGGGTATTTATCTAGGGCACTGGGCTCAACTATGTGCTATTCAACATATTCATAAATTATCTAATGGTAGAATGGAGAGGGTGCTTATTAAATCTGGAAGACACAATCTACAGGGTTTAGCTAATTCCTTAAAGGTAACTTATGATGAGCTCAGCAGATTGAACAGAGCCCAATTCAATAGGAGGGGGTCCAAGCATAAGATCTTGCAATTGGGCAATGAAATATCAAAAGAATAAATACTGGAGACCTGACTTGACAGCAATGAGAGAAGGATTTAGGAATCCTAGTGATCCTTAGTTTATTATGAGCAAGAAGTGTTGATGCAGCAGCTAGAAAGGTTAATTCAAGCTTGGTTTCATTAACAGAAGCAATTCCTTCATATTACGGAAGGTGATACATTCGTTTTGTTGTACTCTGCACTGGTAATAACATTCTTGGTGTATTGTGTTTTGAACTGGGCACCACACCTTAAGAGGGATGTAGAGGAGCTTCAAAGGGAAGCTGCTAGATGAAAAGGACTCTGGGAAGCAAGTTTGATGAGGTATGATGAAAGGAAATGGATTAGTGATTAGTTTGCCAAAAAAGGGGTGCTAAGGATTGGTATAGCAATAGTGCATAAATAACTATTTATAGATATTTATGGCTGTCATGTGCAAGATGAGGTGGGCCTGTTCTCAATTGAATAGAATAGAATAGAATAGAATCATAGAGCTGGAAGGGACCACTGAGGTCTTCTAGTTCAACCCTCTGTCCAAGGCAGGAGTGCTTATTCCATCCTGGACAAATGGTTGTCTTTTTTTTTTCTTGAAAACTCCCAGCAATGGAGCACCCACAACTCTGGGAGGCAAGCTGTTCCATTGATTAATTGTTCTTGCTCACAGAAAATTTGTCCTTAGTTCCAGGTTGAATCTCTCTTTGATGAGCTTCCACCCATTGTTTCTTGTCCTATCCTCAGGTGCTTTGGTGAATACATCAATCCCCTCTTCTAAATTGCATCATTTAGCTCCCTACCTCTAATATTGAAAACATGACTAGTGTAAGGGTTTTTAAAACTAAAACGTAGACTCACCCAACCACATCCAATGTCATTGGACAAAAAGAACTGCATTTCCTCTTAGTGGGCACTCTCTAGTTAAAATGTCTAAAATAAATCAAGATAAACCCTGTGGAAGATAATCAAACCAAGGACAGGATAAGGAGTAAAAATTGAAATTAGAAGGAGGTTTAAGCAGAATATTAGAAGGAATTCCTCAATGGAACAATCTCACTAAAGCATGGTGGGCTTTCCTTAGTAGTGGTTATTAGAAGGTGACTAGATAGGCATCAGTGAAAGATGGTATAAAAGAATTCTGCTTTGCAGGGGGTTGGACAAAATGTATTATTTATTATTTATAAATAGAAGCAACAATATCATTTTCATAATTCAGTGCCTTATTGTGAAATGTCTGTGCATGGTACATACGTTTCCTTTTGACATTCTTGTAGTTATTAAGGCAAGTTTTTCCTGTCAATACTTAGTCATTGGGATTTGTTTGGTAAACAATAGGAAATCATCGGCTAAGAAAAAGGCATTGGGCTATATCGCAAGTATATGTTCTTGATTTGCACTCAAAACATTCTGGACTCCTGTTAAAATCATGTAATTACATTAACATTGCCCTAGTTATATTTTGCAAGTAAGAACACAGCTGCCAAGCCCAGCTGTATGAAGTATTTAGGCAGGAAAAGTGGGATAACAGGTATAATTAGCTGTTGCATATAGTTATGAGATCTTATAAATTTAATTGGTTTTCTATCACGTGACTTTTTGCAAGCCTCAACATGTTAATCATGGTGAAATTTGAGAGCAAGTCATGAATGAGCTAAGCTCTAATACAAGACTCTTCCTGGCTTATAAATTGTAGTAAACTTTAAGGAATTTCTTACATATCCACCAAGGAAGCAACATTGGCTAGGATCATTCAACATAGGAAGCCAAAATACAGGTAAATTTCTATCTACAATTGAAATAGAGCTTCTCCACTACAGTCACATATCATAACAGTTAGTCATGTGACTGACCCCATTTTACAACCTTTTTTGCAGTTAAGCAAATGTGACCGTTGTAGAGCAAACACTGCTGTTGTTAAGCAAACCAATGGTATTGGTGAACCATTGCTGGTTTTATTTTATTGCTGAAAACCGATCCCTTTCAGCAAAACAATCATAAAATGTGGCCATGTGGCCACAGGATCCTGCAAACAAATTTTGCTTTTGCATACAAATAAAAAAAATGGCAGATGCAAGGGCTATTCTGCATGGAGTTGTCTGAGATGATGGATAAAATCTGGGCACACTTATCTAGGAGCAAGTCCCTGTAAATCAAGCAGGACGTATGTTTGAACTAGTTCATTGTAAAATAAAAATAATTCAATTACACCAAAGAATAGTTAAAACAATAGTTTTTCCACTGGTGTTATATGGCTGGGAATACGAGATACTGAGATGTAAGCAATGACCAGGCTGAGCCCAAGGGAGGGGTCAAATGTGTCATCAATCTCAAGTCTCTTTGCACCCACAAGAGAGCAAAGTCCAGCCCACCTTGAATCCATTGACTCTTACCCACCACCACCGACTTGTTTTAACCATTAGTAGTTCAGATTCTTGTAGACAGCTTAAGCTTGTAATAAATCTTTATATCCATTTGAACTTCCTGGACTTCCTGATTTTCCCTATGCTTGACATTAAAGGAAAAAAGTGATGCAAGTTTGAATAGGAATTAGTTTTGATTAATACCATGGACTGAAAAAGAAAAAAATAATTAATCCTGGCCCAAATGGAAGACTGACTGTTCCCCTGAGTTGGTTCACAATACTCAGGCAACATACAAGTTTAAATTCTTATTATGTTTGTTTCACACTCAAGCCAATTGATTAGCCTGGATTTGGCATTCTTGTCCACCTATCAAGTCCTTACCAAGGACCTGGGATAGGCAGATGTTTTTGTCTAATAATATTAAAGGTATCATCACAAGATGAAAGCTGTTTTAAGTAAAGCTGCTTTTTGCAGCTGACTAGTAATGATTTTGTCAATGCCTATGGTGTTCAAGTGGTGCTCCAGATGTTTTGGAATTGCACTCAAGGCACCTCTAACTATTAGTGCTATCTTTGCTTTCTTTTGCTACAGTTGTTCAACATCTATTATTATGGTTGGTTGCACAGTCATCCAAATGTTTAGACTGGATTTGGTATTTTTGTCCACCTATCAAGTTCTTCCCAAGGACTTGGTATAATAGACATTGTTGATGGTGTTAAAGATATAGTCACAGCAGGCCCTGTTGTGATTCAGGGTCAGCCTGTGGGTTCGGCAGTTGGGTCGGACGACTCAGAGGAGGAGGAGGGGGGTGTTGAAGACCTTGCTGAGGGGGTTGAAGATCTTGCTGATGAGAGCCCTCAGCCAGGCCCCTCCCACTTGGTCACCACGGAGACCCAGCTGTGTGAGCCTGACAGCGTGGATGAAGATGACCCACAGCTGGCCCTGTTCAAGGACGCCCGACGCAGGAGGCAGTCAATTAGGAGTGAACAGAGGAAGGCAATGGGGCTTCTCGGAAGGAGGCAGAGAGAAGCCACGCCCTATAAGGGGAATGTGTGGGGAGGGCTGGTTTGCTGAAGGCAACCGCTCGGATAGTTCATGTTTCTTAAAGCTCCTGTTTCTTGGTTTGTCTTGTTCCGTTTGTTTTTGTTGCAATAAATTTGGCAGGCGTAATTCCAGCCTCTTGCCTTCTTGAAAAAGGGGTTGTCCCTGCCTTTTCTGCAGGGCCGGTAGCAGGCTGGTACAGAACAGGCCCATCCATCCCAACCCAAAGTCAGGAGAATAATGAGGTCTTCAAGGCTTTATGGAATGCTAACAGGGTGCAGACAACATGGATTTTAAGGGAGATCCCATTCCAGAGGCAGGCACCATGACATAAAAGACATGTTACCTAAGCCCTGATAGATGCCACTGATTAATCAAAGAGATCGAGCCAACTCTCTTGGCATATACTGGCCAGGCAGAAATCTATGGAAGATAAGTCGTACATATATTTAATGGCATGAACATGTCACTCCTCACCTGAAATAGTAATATTGACTTGATATGTGGAATTAGATTCAGGCTTCCAGCTATTTTAAAATACTGTAATAGATTTTCTGCAAAGACTGACTTTAAACAAATATATTTATAACCATAGCATTCAGATAACTGAATGCAGCTTTTCATACACATTACTAAATTGGGGTAAAATTATAGGATTAACTGGGGTGATGGCATTAGTAAGTAAATAGTATCTAATCCATGCTATGCAATAAATTGCACTACCTAGATTTTTAACCTAGGACCGTGCTTAACTTATTTTAAATACTTTCAGTATAGGTAGTCCACCACTTACAACCACAATTGAGCCCAAAATGACTGTTGCTAAGCAAGACAGTTGTTAAGTGAGTTTTTCCCCATTTTACAACTTTTCTTGCCACAGCTGTTAAGTGAATCACTGTAGTTCAGTTAGGAAAGCAGTTGTTAAATGGCCCCCCATTGACTTTGCTTGTTAGAAGGTCGCAAAAGGTGATCAGATGACCCTGGGATACTGCAACTGTCACAAATATGATAGGGATGCTGCAATGGTCGTAAGTATGAAAAGTGGTCATAAGTCACTTTTTTCAGTGCCATTGTAACTTCAAATGGTCACTAAGTGAACTATTGTAAGCTGAGAACTACCTGTATATGAGTAGTCTGGCAGCATCCATTTGATGAAAAGAAATGCAACAACATGTTTTTGCAGTGTGAAGATGCCAATTATTAAGAGTTTCATGTCCCATTGAATTTTTGATAGACAGATCTTTAATAGAAATGCTGGTAGATTAAAGGAAATGGATTGTGTGCTAAGGTTGTATGTAAAGTGTTATGTATCCACCTATACGTAAGACAAGCAAACTATCAGCTTGTGCCAACATAATTTTTCTACCGTATATTTAGGGTTTCAGGACTGCTGTAAGGAAATGTAACCATGTAATTAAAAAAAGCCCTAAACACTTCCCATAACTAATACATTAGCAGCTTAACTAAAACAGTCTATAAAAATAGAGAGCAATATGTTCACAGGCTACTTGAAGCAATATTTTTATTATTCTATTGAAACTTTACAAGTCTCATAATTTTTTTTTGTCCTAAAGATCCCAGCTTCTACAATCAGCAACATCAAGCGCTGCACATTCTTCAGAAATTGAATTATTTGAAATGACTGGTGAAAAAAAAAGTGTTTAGGTTCCCCTGTTTGTTTTCTTTAAAGCATTTAGCCAGGAGAAAACAAGATGCCAGATACAAGATGATTTTTTTCCATTTATTTTCACAGAATTAATAGAAATAAGCTATGCTGTTTATTTCCATAATATTATTGTTACAGGGGCACAGTAGGAAGAGCATATGTGTTAGGGAGAGTTTAGAAAATTATCATATAAACCAGAGACAAATTTATTTATTTTTTTTTTTATTTTAATTCCATTTATATCCCGCCCTTCTCCGAAGACTCAGGGCGGCTTACAAGCTTAGCAGTAGCCTTCATTCTATGTATATGCCTGGTGTTAGGGCTTTCACACACACACACCCCAAGCGGCATTATTACAAAGTCAGCTTATTGCCCCCAACAATGAGGGTATCTTGTATTTTTTCTATTTTTATTAATCCTTGGTTAATTTTAATAGCATAGGAAAAGGAATATTATATGTCATATACTGTATGCTAGGCAGCCCCAGAGAAAATTCTGTAAAATAATTTAGATGTATTCAATAAATACAACGTAATAGCAGCCTTCTACAATGCAGGCTACATAAAGATTTCCTCCGGCTTGAAGTACCCTGGTCTTTAGTACACCTACAGGAGCAGACTTGCTCCAAAAAGTGTTTTAAAGAGACATATCTATAAGATACATATAAAAAAGGGTCTAAGATTAGAAAGAATTTCCCCTCCCAAGATATTTTTACCATGGTCTCCACATATCCAATGTCCCCATGTTAACACCATTATGTACAAAATGAGGTTGCAAAATCTCCCTGGGATGTGGCAACTCATGCTGATTACATCGAGATGATGGTTGTGACTGAAATGACTTTTTCAATCCCAGTTTGACTTCAGTTGGATACAACTGATCCTGAAATTGGCTAGACCCTGTTGTATTTCCTTTGCCATTCACTGGAGTGGAAGAGTTCAGGTCCACCTTGCAAGTCTCCTCATTGGATTTGGGCAAGGATTTCAATAGATGGTTCAGTAATCGTGCTCCAAGTGTCTTGTCCATCCAGTCACAGGTCAGGAGGAGGTTGTGGACTTCATGCATGCACTGAATATATCCCGTGCTGTACCTCTGCTGAGCCTCAAGACCCATTTTAGAATCTGCTAAATGAGGAAGAGAGATGCTTTCAATCATTTAATGCATAAAAACTCAGATCTGTTGACCTGGCTCTTTTCCTATAATAGTAGGTATTACTCTGACTTTAAGTTCCTGTTTTGGATCATCTATCAGGATCCAATCATTTGCAAATAGATATGAAATGGATAAAAAAACTCCTAGATTATAATTATTCTTTTAGCTTAATACAAAGGAATTGTAGAATTTTTGGTGCTCTCTGAACTAGGTTATTTGTTTACAGATGTTTCATAACCCAATGCCATGCACTGATTATGTTATCTAATTAGGTAATGAAGTGTCTGCAAGCAAACAACCAAGCTCAGAGAGCAGCAAGGACTGCACAATTCAGCACTGAGCTCCATATATTCTCTTCTATTGGAAACACCTATAAATGTATTTAAAAAAACATTCTGAACCTATTATATGAAAATCTTTTTGTGCAAGGAAAAGCTGTTACTTCTCCAGATAGCACATGAAAACCTTTTGAGGAACATTTAAATAGAGAAAGAACACTCTACCATATATATATGATTATCATATATTCCATAAACTCTACTGGCAGTGAATAAAAAATGATCCCAGTAGGCACTGTTAGGCATGTAAAGAGTACCAATTAATAAGGAGAAAACAGTTACAAGGTAAAGGCTTGATATATGGGTGCCCTTTATACCAGACTCTTTTCAAACATTGAAAAAAAAAAACAATTCCAAACTTCTAAACTACTTTTACAAGGTGAATGGAGCAACTACATTAATGATACGTATCATTGATACCAGTAAAGGGGACACAGAATAATCTGGCAAAGACCTTATTGGCTACCAAAGAGCGGGAAAAAATGAAATTAAGAGTGATTGAATGTATTGGTATCCAAGACATGTGTTGAAATTCAGTTCTGTGCAGACATGTGACAAGTGAAATTAGTTGCTAAATTCAATAGCTAGCCAATGCCTCAATTTACTAGAAAGTCTAAGACCCCATATGTCATTCTAACTAAAAGATTTTGGCAAAAAGCACTGGGGGGGAAAAGGGAGAAGAAAGGCACTCAGTATCTCCAAAGCTATTTCATGTCAGCGAACTGTCCTTCAGAGCACACAGGGCCCTGCTATGTTCCAAAGATTTATACATAAAATCCGGGCAAGGGAAAATATATAAAGCCTACACTGATGATCTACTGATCTTCTTTTGGGACAGCTAAATCCCAGATGTGTAGACTACTCTTTGCTAACTCTTGTTTTCAGAGCACAATTAAAATATGGTTCTTCATTTTTTTTTTTATATCTCGGAAGAAATAAGATTGTGCTATCCCAAATGGTGGTAGATCAAATTGTTTGATTAAAGTTGTATTAATTGATTTTTGTTTCTTGTTATATTTAAAGCTACAATAATAGTTAAACTACTTAGAGCTTCAGAAAGACATATACTTTGTAGTAATGAACCAATGAAGTTATACTGTATGTAGTGTAACTTGAGAAGAACTTCCAGGCACATAAAGTAATTATTTAAATTATATAAAGGTGCTTAGAATAAAACTGGCCAAATGTTGCCTGGAATATCAAGAGTGAAATATCTAGGGTTCCTTGTAGGAAATAGGCATTTCCTAAATTCAAACTAAGGAAACTGAAAGTCATCCACAAACTAAGAAAATATTTGCTAGGCTAACTAGATATTCCATCTGGTTATTCCCCTCAGGCTTATATCCTTACGTACTGTACCAATCTGAAAACACAGAGCAAAAGAGATAGGGAGATTCCTGAGTTCCAAAAAGCATCTGACGATTTAAGAGTTCTTACGTCAGAGCCCTATTTTTGAGGGGCCTGACTCTGACTGAACTTTCTCTGGAAGTAGCCATTGTGTACTGACAAGGCAGTGTCAATACAAATGCATAAGGACAGAGACTGTCCTTGTGGTTTATCTATGCACCAAAGAAACTCACACTCTGACAACAACCAAATAATATGATACAGTAAAAGATATCTATTCTCACATGAATTATTGAAGTATGATTTTTCTTATGGAAGAGAGAATGCCATATACTACAGAGCCACATTAAGCAAAGCTGTTCAAGTGTAGCATCTTTAGCTGCAGTAGAAGAGGATTTGAAAGAGAATGGGCTACTCTTTCTCCCAGAATTATGGTGCTAGCAGGCAGTCTGCCTTGCAGCCTGATGACAGCCAACAGCTCCAAATCAAAGGCTTGTAGTAACTAAAATCAAGAACACACATAGTGCCAGGCTAGGCGGGGGCAAGTAATTCAAGGACCCTAGCAGGAGGCACAGATTGGGCCTCAGCCCACACTGAAGTTCAGAAAATTAAAGGATCCAGAAAGGGTTAATTAAGTTGTGAAATGAAGGCTAAGGCACATGGGTAATCTGGCTGAAACAGTAACAGGCATTGTGTTGGTAAGACAGTATTATGGCAGTAACTCTGAAGAACACACTGTATCCTCTGAACAATGAGAAAAGGGGGAGAGGGACAGGGAGGTTTGTATCTGAGAATCTTGAACCCAATAAAATTCAAAAACTATTCATTGCCCATCTCTGGTCATTTCCCAATAAACATGCTATGTCGTCAAGGAGAGAAGCAACCTAGAACTAAGGAGAAACTTCCTGACAGTTAGAACAATTAACCAGTGGAACAACCTGCCTTCAGAAGCTGTGGATGCTCCAACACTGGAAGTTTTAAGAAGAGCTATTAATCTGGGTTTCATATACAAAATAGGAGCATCTGCAGTCAATATATAGGTACAGAACATCAACTCACCTATATTTCGGTTGTGTTGGATATTCTGTAGATGTTTTACTGTCATTTCCAAGATATCTGCTTTTTCAAGTTTTGACTGCTGTTTTAAAATAAAATAACAAGACTTATTATCATATCCTATTTGAAAGCAGCTGAAAAATGAAATGCAGATGGATATAAGGAAACGTGACAGCATAAAAATGTTAAAAATCTATGCTTACATCAAGCCGAAAGGCTCCAACAACTGTTTCCTTGAGCTGGTCCAAACAATTGTTAATCCTCTCTCTTCGCTTCCTTTCAATCAAAGGTTTTCTTAACTGAAATAATTAAGAGAAAATTTTAGGAATGGCTTTCTTGACTTGAATCTATACAGGCCTTCATTGGAAAAAGTGATTTTTCTAATGCAGATTATTTTATCATACAATGGAACAACATATATGGGAACTATCAGGCAATCTTTATGGTCAGCATTTAAATAATTACAATTATGGAGCATTTTCCGCAAGGCACATCCACATATATAGTGAAGGTTTAGACTGATCTAGTCAAGCAAATAGATAGTATAATCCTATGCATATATATTCAAATTAACTTTAGTCAATGGAGCATATTTTCAGATCAATTTATATTGGGTTTCTAATAATCTCATTATCAAGAAAATGTTTTGTGAGTATAGTATCTAAAATTTAGAAATGTAATTTGCTTTTCCTTTATCTCATGTAATATCAATTTTTATTAATAGATTTGTATTCTTGGCTACTCCTTTCATTCAGCCATCCTAATTAGCCCTAAAGAGACTTAAGCTATTTTAATGAAAACCTTAATAGGCAGATTATCCAAGCCACCTATGCCATGTGCTTTTCATTTTTCTAACAATATATATTTCAATTTAACACTGTCCACAAATGTAGTCTGCTTTTATAAAGCTCTATTTTTCTGCTGCATCCTACAGCTGAAGACGAACTGCTATATTGTATATTAAATACATCAGTATATATAAATAGATTGATTCACCCTCAGCACTTTTGCACATACAATATTTTTACCTTGGGTTCCCTACTTGCTGTATGTACTTTTAGATTTCATTTCTATCAAGGGTTGGAGAGAAGTAATTACCTATTAGAAGGAAGTAATACTTGAAAAAGCAAAGAAACACATCTAGATAGCATACCTGTGCAGACAGCTTTTTAATAACCCCACAGAGCCACTGGAAAAGTATGGCACTCTTATTTTATCCCTTCAGAGATGGCAAGTTTCTTATAGTGAATTTATTTATCAAATAATGCATACCTTCCTTTCCTCTTTGGTATTAGAAAGTTTCTGTCCACAGCTGGCTAGGGTTGTAGCTGTCATTGTAGTCCTGCACGCCTGCCTGAAGGCTTAGGGGAGAAAAGGGAGAAAGCCCTATAGCAACTGGCTTCCCCCGTTGTCTTCTGGAGCATTCTCTGTCATGAGAGCTGCACTCTGCTAGCATTTATAGCTGGATATTAGCATGTGAATGAGGAAATTGCTTAGCTGGTCTCCTTTTCCCACAGAAGGGGTTGAGGCCAGAGGCTTGTGACATCAATCAAGGCTGACAGGTCACTACTTGTCAATGGCCAGATCACACACACAGTGTCTAAAGAGCGACAGATGTCCAGCTTCATGAAAGCTTTGCTTGGTAGAGATCTTTTGTTTAAGGAGGCAGAAAACAAGTGCCAGAGATTATTTTGCTCCCTTCTCAATCAGCATTGATTCCCAGGGGAAAAAATACTAATAACCTAAACCATAACCCAACTGAGAAATACTTGGGCTACTGAGGTTAATGGATATACTAGCTTTGTATATGGATCTTTCTTGGTTCACTTATTTTCTGCCCTCTGGAAGGTTGAGGAAGCTACGTGATGTCAGGCACTGGATCGGGGCAAAGTTCCTTTGTCTACTCATTAACTACAAATAGATTTTCGGATTCATTATAAAACTATGATGGAAAAGTTATTGTTGCCACAGAAAAGGTTGGGGAACACAACCTGGAATTTTTCTGTAATAATAATAATTTATAAATAGAATGCCCACTCCAAAATCTAACAACAGACTTAATAATTAGTGTCATCTATCAGTAGCCCTAAAGGTGACTTCAGGATTATCAGTCCTAGGAATGTTTATTTTAGATAAGTTTCATTGTGGACATCAGTTTCTTCTTGGGAGTATCATCATCCTCATCATCAGAGTTTGAAGGGACCTTGGAGGTCTTCTCGTCCAATCCCCTGCTCAATATGTACTAGCCCTAGGTATCTAAAATATATATCGTTGTTTTAAATTGTATCTAATCTTTAAAGTTGAATGCACCATAAAATAATCTTAAAAACAAAACTTACTTTGAAGAAATTATGGTAAAGCAAGAAAGAAATAGTTACCGTAACTCTTTTCCAATTCATTACAAGATAGCTTAATTAATAGAACGGATTTCAGGACAGTGGCAATCCTGTATATAATTGTTTGATGTCTTGTATCAAGGAAGGTTACATAATGTAAGTTTCTACCTGCTAACACCATGGTTTCATATTGTATAAAAATATCTTGATTTTCTTGGATAAATATATTCTGCAAATCACTTCTCTAATCTATAAGTTTAACATTAACAAGTATAATTCTAACTTTAGAAGATTGAATTTGAAAATGCCCGTTGGAAAAAGAATTTTAAAAAAGTAATAAGAAAGAATGAGAAGCGTGATACTGATTTTCTATCTTAGGGAAGTTTTGATTTATATGACAAAATATCACTAAGGGCAATTTTTATACATAGAGTTTTTAATTCCTACACTCTTGATACAATCAATCAATCCAGAAGTTCAGGAAAACTTTTGTTTTTTTTTCATTTCTTTGCATCATGCAAACATGTAATACCTCTTCCATCCTGAAGAAGGATGGTGGGGCCTTTACATTTTTCTGGCTCACTTAACGTCACTAGATATAATCAATATTTCTTCAACCTCAGAAAATAGCAGAGAGGAAATTACTGTAACTCTTGGTGATCTAGGACCTCATCTTGAGTTAACCATATTACCTACAATTTATAGAAGAAGAAAGGCCTGAGAAATTTCAGCATGTTGTTTTGTTTTTGATTTGCTGAAAAAAAGATTATGACTACAGTGCTAGAAGATATATCTTTTATATTGTCTTTGGGAGTAATATTTCTTCAGAATCAGGAACAATGAAAACTATCTTAGATAGAATTATTCCTGCTGAGAAACATATAATGGTTCAGTGACTTTCCAATGTAAATAAGCTTGGCACTAATTCAAAGTCAAGAAGTCTATGGTGGAAAGATCATCGTGAAAACTATTTTTTTTGGCCATATGAAATTTGCTGAATGACTATTGTTAAGTCAATGATTATTATGGTCAGAGACCAGAGCAAGTTAAAAACACTCAAAGAATATCCAGTTAAAAATTAGAATAAAATAATAAATAACAGATAAAATCTATATTAAAATGACAATTTGGCATCCAATCTGTCAGTTACACAGGAGCAAATCACAGCATGGCCTAACTCAGGGGTAGGCAACCTCGGCTCTCTTATGACTCATTGAAGTCCATGAGTCATAAAAGAGCTGAGGTTGCCTACCCCTGGCCTAACTATACTATAATATCAATCCTTAAACTGTGAGGCCTGTAGAAATGACTATTGAAAGGTACATGCTCTTCTTCTTATCGTTATTCCTGTGCTATGATGGAGTCCACTTTTTGGCAAAGCTGTCTCCATTTGGGTTGATCCAGGGTGTTTTCAGGGGCAATGCCCACGTAAATGTACATTCTGAAAAATATTAAAATAACAGCAATTCAAACTTAGTTTAACTTGCACAATTTCAACAAACCACTGTTTTCTTTGGCTATTGTAATCTACAACTTCATTTATATTGTATGTAGTGTTGTGTCAATATATTGGAATTACAACTGGAATAATTTTAAACTTTTTATGGACATGGATTTTTAATGTTATCAGGGTATGGGACTTTTATTTAGAAACACATTTTTGTCTGTTATTTATCTTAGTTCCAATAAAGATCTAATCTAGTATTTAAATTACAGAAATAAAAAAGGACCCATTATTTCTGCATTCAGGATAGAAACTTTGGGCTACTGACTATTAATGACGTCATAGTGCTATATGGCTGAGCTGCCACATAATAGTATGTGGTACATTTTTACCCAATTCATTGACTTAGCAGAATTGCTTGGATTCACAAATAGGCATGAATCATGACTCACAACCTATACTAATTGGGCTCCCTAATCATACTAAATCAAAACCAAACAAACTATTAAAAAACTTTCAACTTTGCAAGTTCAATCCAAACTATAAAATTCCAATATATCTCTTAAATTTAAAAAAAAGATATATCCAGTTAAAAATCTCCCATGCATCTACTATGTCCCTTATTGCTGAATAGGCTGTATGATTCCAAATATGTTACTTTTGTAGGTCAAGATATGTTAACCCATGTGATTACTATGTTTCCATAAGAATTTATTCATATATTGAAGGAACTATAGAATGATACTGAATATCTTTAGCTGGAGATTATTTTTTATTTTGCATTTATGGATAGCATTGAAATTTGGAAAACTGTGTAATTATTCCCATTCAGGCAAAGCATGACATTTGTCTGTGTAACTGAGTGGGAAATAGGAGTGCAAATGCAAATGTGTCAGCATGTTATTCAAGGGTCTACTCTGTGATTTGCTTTCTTCTCCTTTTTATGTTGCTCAATGCTGGGTTTTTAAAAAAGCAAAAGCAAAAGCCTTGAACTGCAAAGCTGTCCTTTTTTTCTGAATTTCCTAAAGCAGTGGAGGATTCATCTTAACTCTCCTTCCTGTTTTTCAGTATGTGCGAATATTTCACATTATTTTAAAAGAAAACAGCATTAACATCTGTTCCTACACTTTTTTAAGATGACAAGAAAAGGAGGCTTGAAACTAGAAGACAAAAAAATGGCAGATGTTTGTGAATCCCCTCCAAGGCAGATGTCTATTTTTTTTTCTAAGAAAAAACGCTTTAAAAATCAGGTTTAAGAATTCATAGTTCCAGCTCCTTTCTGACTTAGGACACGCGACAGCTCAGCTTGTGGAGGGATGTGGGAAAACTCTAATTCACAAAGAACTTATTCAAACCAACCTAATAGCCATGAAGGCTCTAATCATCAGCAGGAAAATGGACAGCAAGTCCACCAAAGAGGCCAGTAGAGAAAATTAACCCTTTCTGATTTGGTATGCAAAATAAAGATAGAATTCCCACCTAGCTTTATTTGACATAGTTGGCCATTCTCACATTACATAGCTGCCTTGCCAAGGAATTGTGTTTACCATATTAATCTGTGCAATGCTCAAACTTCTGGGTTAACGATTATGATTTACAGGGGGTTCAAATCCACCAGATTTTTTTAAAAAATATTGTACAAAATGAGTATATGTCAGGACTCAAAGGAGTAGTTGTTCTTTACCTCACATGTAAAGAACATTGTATAGGAAATCAACCTATGAATCACCTCGTCCAACTTAGGGAGCTTACTAGAGACCACAGTTCTTTAAATCAAGGGTTCTTCATTTTTTCCTTATATTAGGATAGAGACCCCAAAATATGGGATGTTGGGTTCCCATAAGAGCTTTCATGTCAAGCATGCTTGAGCAATTCAAGCAGCTAAGAAGTTTATTCCTGTTGACTATGAGCTGCCTTTAATCTTAGTTCCATAAAAGTCAGGACTTGTGCAGTACTACATTAGTGGGGGAGGAGGGGATGCGAATTGGCAGAAGACAATGAGAATGTCAATACTTATTGAGAAGAATGCAGTCAAGCAGGCTCTGAGATGAGCAACTTAAGAAAAATATGAATGGGTGGTGTGGAGAAATTGTGGTGTTCCAGAAGATGGTACTGAATGCAACTCCCTTCCTTATTATTGACAAGCTACCTAAATCTGCTTAGTGTCAAGGATCAGTAATCTCTTAAGAATGATAAGTCTCTCTCTCTCTCTCTCTCTCTCTCTCTCTCTCTCTCTCTCTCTCTCTCTCTCTCTCTCTCTCTCTCTCTCTCTCCCTCTCCCCCCCTCTCTCTCTGTGGAGAGAGAGAGAGAGAGGGAGGGAAGGAGCAAGAGGGAAAGAGAGAAAATGTGTTTACAAGAAATAACAATAATTCTGTTCAGTTTCAGAATTCCTTAGGAGACATTACTTTAAGTGGGATTGAAAAATGAGTAGATGTGAGAAAAGTCTGTCAGCGCTTAATAACTTTTCAAGCATAGATAAGGTTGACTTTTTGAAAATGATGCATCCATAGTTTCCTGTTCATATTACTCATTAATTGCAAATAGGATGATTGTTTTTAAAAAAGAATCCACCTATATAAATATATTTAATGATAAATTTTATATTTTCCAGGCTCAAAGACCCAGAGTGGTTTGGTCACCAGAATTTTTTCCTCATAACAGTCTATGAAGAGACTGAAATAAAACATCTGTCATTTCATGACATGCTTACTCTTGTTTAATTAAACTATATTTTATATCATAAAACTAATTCTGAGAATACAACACACTTGCCACAAAAGCTAGATTCATACAACACACTTAGACATGTGTCATTAATATGCGACTTAGTATGATGTGTGCAACCCAGTGAGGTAGTCAACATCTCTCCCTCCCCATTTTTAATTAAAATCTATATTTTTTATTGTTATTGTTATTAGAGTTGTTTATTTTTACAGTTTTATTATTTTCAATGTTGAAAGCGGCCCAGAATTCATTTTATTATTTATTAAATTTATTTGACACCTGTCTTGCCACAGGTGGCAAATAAATTTAATATATAATAAACTAAATAAATATTCAATTTTACATATTGAATCTGCAAATTTTTCCTTTGGCCGCATTAAATAAATGATACTAACCTGTAAGTTAGCTTTAGCTTCGTAAGTGTTTTCAGTGAAATCATTATAGCTATTAATTTAGCATTCTGTATTAATTTTATCATTGTGTCTTATTCAATACATCATAGTTAAACCAAACATGGTTTCATGTGATTTGTGAATCCAGTCATTATGGTTTATAACTCAAGAGATAATAATAATTAAAGTAAGGCATGAACCAGCAACTTTTCTTAATAGTCCTGTATAAGTGACCTGTGCATAGGGGTTAGCAGCATAGGTGCATAAGAGTTTCCACAACTACTCCTATAAGAGATCATTAAAGCAAAACAATGCTCTAAAGCAGCATGCCAAACTGCCAGCCTGTGGGCCAGACATGTTATCTCGAAACTGCGCTCATCCCATTGCTGGCAATGGGGAAAAAGTTGCGATATGTCACGCAATGTTACGTGACGTTGCGAGTTTGACATGCCTGCTCTAAGCCTTGCGTAGTCCTATTTGTATTTAGTCACTGAGCTATAGTACCCCTAGTTTATATGAAGTTTCTATTTAAGCTGCAGTTTTAATGTTTGGAATGGAACTAAATTAAATTTGTGAAACATACCACAAGAAGTAGTAGTGTTGCAGTATAATAAACAATACTGCAATAAACAATAAGCAAAACTTTCCAAATGCAAGGTTGGTACTGGTACTATTACAGGACCATATGGACAGGTTTTGAAATAACTAAGGGAACTACTATCTGCTTCTATGAGCTAACAGAAGATACAACAGTTTAGCATAACCACTTCTTAAAATCTGGGCAATCCTCAGATGTATAAGATCCAAAGCTCAACAATAAGCATGTTAGCTGGAAATTATGTGGATTGGTGATGACTTACATGGAGTGTCCGCAAGTTGTAAAATGGTAGCTTTAAGTGTATCCTGTTACTGCTATGTACTTTGACTTTAATTTTTCCCAGTGCTAACTTTTTGGAACAGTTTTTTTAACTAGTGTTTCAGACTGTTGTAGATCAGCGAATAAACATCCTGTATCAAGATGTTCCTTTTACTGCACTAAAATAATATTTTAAAAATTGAAGTTATACAAAACCAGAAAAATGTCATTAATAGAGATGTATTCATAAACAGAACATGTTTCTGTTATGTGAAAGAAGAATAGTTAGGCATGCTAAAATAAAATTAAAGTGTAAGGTTAAAAAAACATACTAGTTTGGAAAAATAAGATAATATTATAATATCTGAGATCTTATACTAGTATTTATTTTTTACACAGAATAGATGCAGCCATATGCTTAACTATATGTCAATCTACTGATTTGAAAATTCTAAATTATACTTTGTAAAAATCTTCCAGTACATCACATAGGATACAAGACAATGTATTTTATGTAGTCTAGTCAGACAAACCAAACTGGCAGTGAACCACTTTCTGTAGTTTCATCGCAGATCACCGATCACAGCCACTGGATCAAATGGTTAGGCTTTGGTGCCAGGAAATGATAGGGTTAAGTAGGGAAGGCCAACTGCTGGCTGAAGGCAGGTGGTAGGCCTGTATCTGCACAGTACAAGGCTCATTGTATCTGAATGCATAAAATCTTTTAGAGTAGTAAATGCAACCATAAATCAGGATTTTAAAAAGAGCCAAACTCACATCCCATCCTTCAGGCAATGTGTTTACACAAAGAGCAAAGGCTTTTTCACAGCATTAGGAAAACAAGGCAGATGCAGATGCAGTCTTTGAACCAGAGAGATTTGGGATGAACAGTCAAATTACATCTGGTCAAAGTTAAACACAAAATCATGACAGATTTCAATGGGAAAAAAGGAATACACTATGATAAGGAACCATCCTACAAACTCTGCTTTGTTTGATCTTTTTAAATATTGATAAGAAACTGCATGGAGTTCAACTGACGGACTGGATTATTTGGTCCAGTGCTCCCTGCTGATAGTAGGTATCTAGAAGCCTTAGAGAAGGGTCTTACTCTGCCTATGGACCTGAAGATAAATCTAAAATATTCTGCTTGTATGACAGGACTTTGCTAATAGGTCATTTCTCCCTGGCTTATAGTTTGGTTTGGGGATGATTAATAGCCATGGCATTTCTTTACATAACTTCACAATAGGCTATGTCCTTTGCTCTTTGCACATATTTTCTTTTAAAAAGTTAAATAAACTCACTTCACTCTACTTACAATTCCTGATAAATTTACTGGCAATCTTAATTTTTTTTAAAAAAAATAAAAAGAACAAAGTAATAAAAGAGTCAAATAAGGCACAATTCTTGTATAATAATCCTATGATCCCTAAGAACATGGATATGGATTTCTGACACAATAGATATCGTGTTCTGAAGTTGGAATCTGACTTAGAGGGTGAACACTAATACTAGATTCCTGCTCCTTATTCTGAGGTTGGTTCCTTCCAATATTGGTAGAATCTAACAATGTAGTGAAAAATCACTGAAGTGGGTGGGGTTGAGTTGGATAGGGGCTGGAGATGCTTTGAATCCAGATTTTACACCACCCCCTCCATTTTTACATCTTTTTTGGGTAGGTGTGGAGTGAGAGAACTAAACCAGCCTTTAAAGTTATATCAAGGTTTTCTCTCATATTTGTTTGTGATTATATAAATTCTGGTGTGTAAATGAATTAGTTAACAAAGCATGATATATGAACAGTGTGCTGAATATACTAAATGATATGCAGTATTACATTGCATGCACTATATTGGGGTTTCTTAATTTGGTTTTATTTCTGAATCAAATAACTTTTGCAAAATTCTTAAGCTGCTAGATTTAGCCTACGTATTAGGACCTTTGTCAAACAAACAAAAGTCCCTCTAGTCTTATCTCACTTGACCAGCTTTTTCAGTCTGCTGCTCTCGCAAAGCTAACCATACTGTGAAAAGGCCATGGTATCGAAGAATTAAGGAAACAGTGCCATTTGGAGAGTGGCAAGTAAGAAAAGCTAAAGGTCAGAGAAAGCCACAATAGTAGATTCAAAATATACGAAAAAGGACATCACTTAATAAATAACCGTAGCCTAAGTTCTTAGGATGCTAAAATCCAAAAGCAGCCTTATGAAATGAACGCAGTAATATATAGGTAGTCCTTGACTTACAACAGTACATTTAGTGACCATTCAACATTACAACAGCATTGAAAAGTGACATATGACCATTTTTTACACTTATAACTGTTGCAGCATACCCATGGTCATGTGATCAAAATTTGGATGCTTGGCAACTGACTCATATTTATGAGGGTTGCAGAGTCCTGGGCTCATATGATTACCTTTTGAGAGCTTCTGACAAGCAAAGTCAACAGGGGAGCCAAATTTACTTAACAACCGTATTACTAACTTAACGACTGCAGTGATTCACTTAACAACTGTGGCAAGAAAAGTCATAAAATAAGGCAAAATCCACTTAACATATGTTTTGCTTAGCAAGAAATTTTTGGCTCAGTTATGGTCGTGGAGTCAAGGACTACCTCTATAGGAAGCCTCTCCTAATAACAAAGAATTAGTACGATAAGATCATATGTTAATTCCCTGATCATGAATTTATAACTCTTCTTTAGAGTAGTTCTATAGTAGTTCCAGTCATCAAGGTATACAAGAGCAATGTGGTATATTTCAGCTATCACCCAGCACTTTGTGACCAAATTCCTAGGCCAAATTATTTATGAAATGAAATAAGCAGTATGGTGGAAGACATCTTCCCCTTGGCCCAGGTTCTTAATAATAGTCATCCAATGTTTTTTATCACTTGCAAGTAGTCTTACCTAACATGAGAACTAGGGCTTAGCTAAATAGATGTAATTTCTGGCTGAAGCTAAACTTTCTCTCATAAGGCTTGGCTCTGACATTATCAAATTCTTTTCTGGAAACAAGAGATAGAACAGATACTGCTACAAGTGTACGTTTTCTCCCCAGCTACTATTGAGAATAGGCAAAGGAGATGAGAGGCAGGAAGACAAAGGCAGGATTTCTGTAAATGAGGTACTGTAGATAAAAGCTGGTTGCATAACCCTCAATCAGCCTGATACTTCAAGCAAATTTTTCCCCCAAATGTAAGCAGTAGCATTTTAGCCTGTTTTAATATTCTACCTTCAGCAATCCTTAAGGAAGATATAAGAATACATTATGTTTGCAACTTTAAATGTTCTACTTTAATAATAATGACTAGTATTCTTTATGGACCACCTATACAAAATAGCTGACAATAGATGTACTCTAAGCCCTTTCTATTAGAATTCAACCTACGGTGTGTCCAATTGGGTTTATCTGGAGTCACTAAGCTGTTTCTCCAAAGACTCTAACTAGATAGGAGATTAAGCATTTATTCGAAATCCCCCACCACCATCAATCTACAGGCTGATATTAGAGCACAAAATTTGTGAGCCATGAAATCTGGTCTCATCTTATAATAATGTATAACATTTATTGAAGCCTGTAATGAGCTCTGTATACCTATCAAGGGTTGTAATCCAAAAGTGCACAGAAGTGTCCCTTAAAAATCTCAAGTCCATAAAAAATGTCCCTCCCCTTTCCCCCCCCCCAAAAAAAAGAAAGAAAAAGAAAAGAAAACTAAGCCTACCGCTCTATTTCTTCTTATGCTGGTTTGGTCTGCTAGAAATTGGAGTTCAGGAATAACTGGGTCTTCTTGTTCTTCATAGTGATTAAAGGCAAGAAAGCTCTTTATCCATAACAATTCTTTGTCTGTGCTTTAATTCTTTTTGATTATCTTTAGTTATTAAACAAGCAAACATAAGAGTGGTATTAATAGTAGAATGTTCTATAGCAGGGGTGTCAAACTCAATTTCATTGAGGGCCACATCAGCATTGCGGTTGCCTTCAAGGGGCCGGGTGGGTGTGGCCAGGGTGGGCGTGGCCTACTGGGTGGGCATGGCTAGAGTGCATATGGCCTACTGGGTGGGCGTGGCCAGCTCTACATGGTTCGCATCAAGGGTGCCTATGGGGGCCTGGGCAGGAGTGGGACAGATCTGAGGGTCTCTGGCAGAAGGAGGGTCTCTGGGCCAGGGCCAAGGCAGTGGGGGCCGTTCCCTCACTGTTTCCAGGATGGCTTCGCGGGCCACATGAAACCACTTTGCGGGCCGGATCCGGTCCCCGGGCCTTGTGTTTGACATGTCTGTTCTATAGTTTATGACTCACTTTTAGGTCTTAAGAGCAAGAACATGACAATCATCCTGATAAAGAAGAATAATGGAAGATCTCACCCAATGTAGATGCAAAAGTTTACAGAAAGCTATTTCAGATTATGATAACATTACACCACAGCCTTTTTCCCCCCTGAACCAAGACTACACTTTTCATAGGACATAAGTCTGTGAATCATTTGCATGCCACATAATAAACATGCAGTGGCTAATACTACTCAGTGACAACTGTGCTACAAATTACCTAACAAGAAGATACCCCATCCACATCTTTATTAGGAGGAGCATAGTTGCAACATTAGGGCCTTTAATTTAGGGCAAGTAATTGAAAACAATGTAAGAAAGATTCTGGAACATTCTTAGATGAAGAATTTGACATTAATGAGCAATGTTTTCTTGGGACGTTAGACAAACACTGTTATGCCAGAAAAGAGGGTGTAAGACGAAACAAGAGAACCAGCCACTACTACATTACTAAAATATTTAACCAAAATCTAGCAATAGACTGCAAGCATATGTGGTGTAGAGAGAAACTGCACCCAGAATTAGCCATAGCCTTCAAGATATTACAATCTCATTAGCCTCAAGTTGTCTAATAGTGAGAAAAGCTGGAATTGTAATTATTCAGTGTATAAGTTTTCTGACTTGTATTAGCCTAAATTTATCCAAAGACAGAATTCCATCCCGTTAATATCCTTGTTAGATATTCATCCAGGCTAACAGCTTCAAGAAAGACAACTGAATAAGTTTCATATGGGCCTGAGAGACATATTTTATTTTTTTATTTTAATTCCATTTATATCCCGCCCTTCTCCGAAGACTCAGGGCGGCTTACAAGCTTAGCAGTAGCCTTCATTCTATGTATATGCGTGCTTATTAGGGCTTTCACCCACCCCCCCAAGCGGCATTATTACAAAGTCAGCTTAATTGCCCCCAACAATCTGGGTCCATATATGAGTATATGGCAGCAACCAGGAATAGTTAATGAACTGTAATACAAGAAAAGAAATGATAGTAAATAATACTTGGTACTACCTAATTTCAGATAGATCACTTTTGTCACCATGACTTCTTTCCTCAAATTCTCATACTAAAGATTAGCAATGATACTGAGAATTCTCTAATAATAAAAATAATTTGTGGAGGAGGGATTAGCAAATGCTTTTCATTTATCCATCTGTAGTTGGAGACAAGTTTATTATTGGAAAAAAAGTTACAGAATATTCTTTATTTGTTTTGAATGGAAAATCAGTATGTATTTTTCCAAAACCTTTTCTTTTGCTTTTCTTCTTGATTTTCCCACTCCACTTTTCTTTAATTGTGGGAAGTAGATCAATGAAAGCCATGGTTATGTTTAATTTAAAACATGATGGTTAATTGTGTTCAGAGGTAGAGATCAAAACAGAAAACAGAATATTAGATTCTAAAGACCTTTCTTAAAATGGTAATAAGGGAAGAAATTACCTCTTGGTCTCTTGTATTTGCTTTCCTCAGTTTTCAGTCATCCCATGCCCAAGAAGGCCAAACTGTATCCCATTTCATTTACTTTTATATCTCTTTTCAAACTTGCTTCCTTCATACAGTAATACCAATGCATATGGATTTCCCCTTACCGTATATTAATCTCGGAATAAGCTTGTGAAGATCATTGGAATGAGAGACAATCAACCAGATCCAAGAGGTTAATGCTTAAATGGGAATTTAAAGCAAGTGGTCCCTATGACTGACGTTAAAATGGAAGAAACATACTTAGAGTCACAGCCTTCCCAGATTTCCATTTACCTACTTTCCGAAAGCCATTTATTTAAAATGAATCATACTAATTATAACTTATTCCAAAGAATAGGTTTGGTGCTTAGAACTGTGGCAATGGCTTTGACCTGATGCTTACCCAGTATTATATTTATGGTCATAAAGCTTCCCTCCCTATATATTTAAAACACCACAACAACCCAGTATAAATGTTGTGCTTATGAAGATCTGGGATTCAGCCTTACCTGGAGGGTTGAAATCTTTCATATGTATGTTTCTAAGACCTTCTGCATGCAAACTAAAGGAGCCAACATATGTCCATCTCCAAACTGTGCAGTCTTATAATCTTTATTCCTACTACTGGGTCTGGGAAACATTAGTATGTACTATACGTGAGGCATTAATTGCTTCCCAGTTTGCTGTCTCCAGAAATACTTCTCTTGTTCCTAGCAAGCAGAAAGTGTCTGCCTCAAGAACTGCCATATAGATAGTCTTGATTTTATCCTACTGGTATTTCCAAGGGCACATACTTTCCATTAGATTTCACAAGTTCCTGGAAAACTGGTTTTGATAACAAAGTAGGAACTGTCTATTAGCTGAGTAAGTCAGTATGTACATTCTACCCTGCCTGAGATAAATATACCTTTTCTGTACTCATGACACAACTTCCTTAAACTTCTTGGCTTGAACGTGGGCCAGTAAATGTGTGTGCCAATACCACATCCTGATTTCTAAAGCTGAATGACATCTCTCACTTAGCTAGCTCTCTTCAGTAGCCCATTGGATATTTTTAGCAGTGCAAAGAACAGAATATACTTTGAATTCTCTACGTGTGAATTCACATGTAACATTTTTTAAATGGCATCAATAAAGCAATCTATTTATTAATAAGCTTTTTAAGGGGGTTATTTTCCTGTTAGGATTGTAAGTACGGACAACATTTATTAATAAAGGAAATGTCTTTAAATTTCTCAGAAGTCATATTGCTTCTCGGTATGATGCAGTTTCAACAGTAGTACATCAGGATATAGCACATCATTTCCTTTATTAATAAATGTTGTTCTGTACTTACAATCCTAACAAGAAAACCTCTTGAAAATGCATTGGATTCCATACTCTTCTTGAAAACCAACAGAACTGTACTATTTTTATGGGATATTTTTTGCTAGCTTAAAAATGGAGTACAAGTATGAAATATAGACATCACTAGCTGTTTTTATATATTTTAAAATCTTTTAAAGAAAGAGAAAAAAATCAAGAACTTTTATAAGCAATCAAATTCCTCTCCTCCTCTTGGGTTTTAGTTTCAAAATGTAGTCTTCCCAGGATGATACTGTGGGACTAAAACACTCAGGTGAATAGGTGTCTCAGGAGAAAAAAAAACAATTTCCACATCAGAGAAGACCATTAGATTGCTTTAGAGGATTATGGATTCTCTGGCTGGGAATGCACTGGAGTCAAGACTCTACTAGAAAACCAATAAAATGTAATTTTATTGGATTAGAATAAAATGAAGGGACTTCTTTTATGTATTGTACAGCAGCAATGAAATATGCACATTAGGGATACTTAGCAGTAGCTTTTCTGTTCCAAAAGGGTCAGATTAAATGATCTTTGCATTCTCTATCAACTCTATTGTTGTGAACTTGTTTTTCAGATAACATGACCTTCTTCATGTATTGAATGTATTGCTTTTTCAGGTTTAGAATCAAACCCAGCAACAATTTCTTTCTGCCTCATGTACAGCTCCATTGTTTCCAATTCTAGCAGACTCAGTTCGCTGAAAGACCCATTTGAGACTCTAAAAGGAAATTGCTAACTGTTGCTGGGTGTGGGTGGATTATATCTTGTGTGCACAAGTTTCTCTGGAAGAAATGATGCAGCTTGTGCGAGTGGTACAAACACAACTGGGTTAAAACAACAGAACAGCATGTGAGATATAAGAAAGCCTGGATTCTCGTTAGTCCCACAGAAGCAAAAGAAGTGGCAAAATAGTGAATGTGACTTGACTTTTGATAAGCTTCACAATGCAGTTTTGTGTTATGGCTTTCCCCTCAATGAATCTTTTGTTGCCATTATTTTCACTCTTTTTTTCCTTTAAAATATTACATACACATGTTTATAAACTGAAGTCAAACCTTTTGCAGGAATTTTAAAAAACCAAAAGTCAACTGTTCAGTAATATAATTCAGCTTCATACTTGGAACTTTCTCTTTTGCTGCTCTCCATCCCTTCATTACCTCTTTTATATGCCTTCTCCTCCATGTTTTATCTCCCTTTGGACTAACCACAAAAGCGCCCTCCCTTTTTTTCCCTTTGAAACCTCAGAGGAATTAGCATACATTTGCAATGCATTATACCCGTTGGTTTGCTTTTTGCATGTTTGCATATAGTTTGAGGTGGGATTTCTTGTTTTCCTATTTTCTTGGAGTGGTGAGTATAATAGTAGTACTCTAAGACTTCAGCTGGTTGCTAAGCGTTACTGAAATAAACTTGTCCATCAACAACAGGAGGAAGAATGAATCTGAGGACTGTGGCAAATCATGCACTAGAGATGCCTATAAGGTTAAATGGCACATCAGACATGCATTTTCTCTTAGAGCTTTAATGAACACAGCACATCATTGCTTAGGAGACAATGCTCTGAGTTGTTACAATTATTCCATGATGCTATGCATAAATTTATTACAACTTTGCTATAGCTACTTACTAAAAATCCACATGTAGATCTACTAGTTCTGTGGCAAAGCAAAGCTATTGCCTTTGCTAAAGCCACCAACATGACATCCCACTTGTTTACATTAAACACAACCTATATCTGGGTGATAGACAAACCTAGTGGACTGTTTTCAATCAGATCACAGAGTCAGAAATGACTGATAGAAAAAAAGTTTATCTACTAACTATGGAATCAATATGGTTAGAATGCCACTTAGGACCTTTGCAAGGGGCAAAGGAAAAATCATGCTTGAGATGTGGATACACTTGTATTTGGAAAGTCAAAACTGCTAGTGAATAATCCCACTGTCCCAATCAGTGAATATGGAGAAACTAAATTGGATGTAATCAGGAGCAAATAAGTTACACTTTTTGATTTATTATGCATCTATAATCTCTACTTGAGAATTCTTAAAAAATAGATTGCATTTCTAGTATCCTGCCTTTCCTGTAGGAATACAATGCAGTACTCATTAAGAAGTGGGATAATTTCATGCTATTTCTACAAGTTTAGAAAAATAAATTGGAACAAGATAGTGAGTTACCAATATTTACCCATGGGCTCCAGCAATTAAGCGGGAACTTAAACCTTAGTAACCTTCATCCAAGGGCAACATTAGTACTGTATGCCGTAATATACTTATGTGTTGTCTGTAAATTTACTAGATACCATGACTATGGAATCAGAAGTAGATGCAGCAGGAGCAGAGTTCACGGTTTGTTATTCCTCTTTAGTTTTTTATAATAAGCTGATATACACTCTTATCTGATATCTTTCATATATTCATTTGCAAAGATAACTTGGAACTACAATTTAAATGTTTTCAAAGTACATCCTTTTATTGCTTGGAACATGGTTAATAGTAGTTTAATTTAAATGGAAGCTTAAAGATCCAGCTTCCAATGTGAAGATTCTCAACTGAAACTATGTTTAAGTCTGTCTATATGTTGTGAAATAAGAAGTTTTCATTGCATGTTCTGATTGGTGTTCATGCATACAGTTTGCTAGTCTTCTGCCTGTCTGTCCTATGTAGTGGTTGTTACTGTCTTTTTTCTTCTTGGGCTACTGGGTCTTTTGTTTTATTTAAGATGTTTTGGGGGGCTTTAGTTGGTTTGTATACTACAGTGGTGCCATATGGTTGCAATAGTTGTTTTTGACACGTTTTTCATGTATGGTTGGATGGTCAGGCACTTTTTGATAAAGTGGCACGAGTATTCATTTTGTTGGAAAATGCGGTCTAGCGTCTGTTTTCTTTTGCTGGCATTCTGGGTTGCTGCAGTATCTTTGTGCCTGTCTGAATAATGTTCCTACACAGTTCCTCTTGTGGAAGTTTGGGTTGTTACTTTGCTAGTGGAACACTTGGTAAAGTGGGTGGTTTTCATAAAAATTTTATTGGCCAGTTGGGAGCAGAATATTGGACTATACACAACTTTAGACTGATTCAGTACAACTGTTCTAATGGTTTATCTTCCAGAGCAAAGCATTGGTGGTTTATTACAAGAAATATATCAAGAAAGTTTCCAAATTTCTGCAGAAAATCTAAATGCTGGACCATAACTAAATCATGGAAGAAATAAAATATAGTATTTCTGTCTGAGTGAATTGTTTAATCTTATAATTTCAGGATCAATATAGGATCAAGAGTCTGAACTTTAAAAAAAACTAGTACACATCTAGAGATTATGTTTGAATATTATGATTGAATATTCACATTATGCCTACAAATTCCTTCTTAATCTAGTATGCCCTTCTTCAACTTAATGTTTTCCAGATAGGCTACCATTACAATTCCAAATCCAATCATATCTAGAGAGTATGAAGTTGGCAAAGAAAGCACAGTACATACCTTTTTCCATTTAGTTCCAGGTACAACCATTTGTTGAAACTTGAAAGCTTTAACATAATTACAACCTACTATTATTTTAAATGAGGCATACACAGCACTAATATATTGGCTCTGAAAATTTGTTAGTCTCTCACAAATACCGTGAAGAAAATATTAGATTAGAAACCACCGCCTTGGTCCCAAAAGGCTAAAATAAGTCTGCTTAGAAAAGCTTTCCTTAGACAAAACCACAAGTTTCACTGTATTTTGAAGCCACAGAATGAATGCTCCAGTTGTCTTTCTTCTAGCAAAGGTATCCATAAAAACTATAGCTATGAGACTGAGACAAACGAAACAGTGCAAATCCTATACTTGGATCATCAAAGTAAGCCCCAGTGAGGTCACTGGCACTTGGTCTTTAGTTAAATATGCTCAGTAGCCTTATATCTTTCTATTGAGTTTGTAAGCTACATGTATGTAGCTCAAGGCGCTTTTTGCAGGGTTGCCACCCAAGCAAAAAGGAAAGAACCTCACCTAGTTCTTCAGAAGCAAAGAAAATTTCAAAAGTGCACCTTTGAAACCCCACCTTGTACTGCTGAGTCAATCAGAAAAAAACAGCAATCATACAAAAGGGATTCGATTAAAGTTTAACTTTTCTCCTCCTGAAGTCCCAGTGACCCACTTCCCCAAATATTTATTAAATATTGACCTGCACCACATTAAATTGCAAACTAGCCAAATACAGTGTGCTGAGCACGTTATGTGATTGCTGCGTCTATGGCTCAGTACTGTATAAACGTACACGGTTGCATTAATTCTGCAAACCGCAGTTAAATTAAGCTTGTCCAAAGGTATTGCACGGGCACAACCTAATTATACGTGAGATGGGAGAAAGCTTACATTTCTTCTTTCTGCAATCTTGGTGTGTTAAGAGTACGGTTATGTTCTCACGATATACCAAGGAACTCACTAGCCCATCCTATTTTAAACCTAGCTGGCTGTAAAAGCTCGGACTATACCAGGGGTCTTCAAACCTGACCCTTTTATGACTTGTGGACTTCAACTCCCAGAATTCCTCAGCCAGGCACGCTGGCTGAGGAATCTTGGGAGTTGAAGTCCACAAGTCATAAAAGGGCCAAGTTTGAAGACCCCTGGACTACACAGTAATTTATGGTGCAGGATGTCGTGCACATCCAGAAAACGAAGCAGGGTTAAATAGTGCTCGGTTGCAAAATATCTCGATATTATTGAGAAACATTTTAATGACAGGTCAGACTGTGACCGGCAATATCGAAGAAAGGCCACCGCGGACTTTGCCCAGGTCCAGCGGCATTCCCTACCGGCTTGCCATTGTATTCTCCAGAACGCCGGCGGGCAGCGAAGAGCGGCACTAGCCGCTCCGATTCCTCCGCGCCGCAGAGGGCAGCAGCGAGCTCGCGTTCCAACCGGGGCTCGAGCTTCCTTTCCCTTCCCGCCACTGCTCGTCAGTCGTTAGTATCCGCCGCCGGGCTGGGAAGGGAAGAGAAGGGAAAAGAAGAGCGGAGAGGGGGTCGGGTCGCTGCACAGCCAGGACCGCGGGGCGAGGGAGGGGCCAGCGAGGCCGACAACTAGTCGGCTGGGGCCTCGTCTGAAAGCGAGCCGACCCTCCAACGACAGCAGGCCGAGGCCGCCCGTCGCCTCAAGAAGAAGGTAGGTCGCGTTGGGTCTGCTCGGGCCTTGCGGGCCGCAGCTGACCAAGCCCAGCGCGGAGCGAAGCCTGTGTGTGTGTGGGGGGGGAGAGGCCTGTCTTGGGGAACATCCTTCGCTCCTTTTTGCTTTTCGAGGCCTGGCCTGGCCTGGCCTGGCCTGGCCGGGCGGGGCAAAGGCTCTGCCTTCCAAGCCGCCTAGTCGTGGAGTGGGCGAGGGAAAGCGTGTCTTGGACGGCGGGGTGTGCTGTGCGGACGGCCTGGCACAGCTTGAACCTCGTTGGGTGAAGAGAAGAGAAGCAGGTTTCTCGTTCTCGTCGTTTCACACCCCTGGGGCTTCTAATCCACCTCCGTGATCCTCACCGTGGAACTGCGAGGTGGGGATCAGTTCCGGCTTCACTGTTAAGGGGTGGTGGGGTGGTGGTGGTGGTCCAAAAGAGCCGCGCTCCTGGGCGACCCCGGACCGCTCCTTGCCTTTTAGTGCTGGGAAGGCCGAGCATAGTCATCTGTGTAAGCCAGATCCAGGGAAACTTGCCTTGCCTGGAACGGCTTGCCCATTAGTCCTGTCTCTCCGTGTTTAGGGAAGAAGAAGACCTTGTTCTATCCGGAAATGTTAGGTTTAAAAAAAAATGCGGCCTTTAAAACTGAAAGGCAAAGAGATTCTCGTTAGGTTTGTTCAGCCAGTTTAGTGGTGCTGCAGAAATGAAAAGTTATTTGCTTTTCTCTTGCAAAACCATTACGCACCCGGAGGCCCAGTTTAGGCAAACATATCTACATCGATAAAAGTAGCACATCTTCGTTGCTAGATTCGTTTGATATATGAATAGGCCTGGCGACTGTGTTTAAATATTTAAGCATAGTACTAGTTATTGCTGATGTTACCAGAGATTTACTGTATGTTATTCTCGGTGGTGTGTTATCTTGAGTTAATTGGTTTGACCTACTCTGGGTACTCAATCGCACTACAAAGCTAGATAATTTTGGCTTCTTAATGTTTATAAAAATGCATGCTTCTGTACTGATTTTCATAGAGCTGAAATTTATTTTTTCAGTTCTTGGTAATGTATGAAGAATAGCAGAAGGCAACAAAATGGCAGTGTAAATTTTTGTTTGGAAATTGTAGATCAAGGTCTTCAGAAAATGTTGCTTAATGAAGTTGCTTCTTTAAATAAAGTTTAATGAATATGTTTCAAATCATACAGAAGTTACAAATGTGGACTATAGACAAGCAGATCTAAAAGCTGAGAAATGAAACATAGTTAGATGGATAGAGGGGAAGGGAGAGAGAGAGATCTGTAAGCTCTTGATCAAATGAGTTCCTCTTTTTCAGTGGAAAAGCTGATAACAAAACTTTCCATGCTGATTAGTGAATGCAAAATAGAAATTTAAAGATGTAAACAATTTCCTTTTTGTTTCTAAACATAGAATAGTTATAAAGTATAAAGAAAAGTATCTTGACCATTTTGAATTATGTTTCCTGATGAAATGTCCTTTTAAACACATTCCAAGAAATGTTAAAAGAAAGTTTGTTTTTGATAAGGCTTTATATGACATATGCTGTAAATGAGGCTAATAAATTATTACATATATATGAAACTCTTAAAATTCTAAATTTATTTGTGGATACTAAGGAAAATGGGTATAAAATTGAATAGGATTTTTTTTATATATTTAGCATTCAAGTTATAATTCATTTATTTCTCCATTGTGATATTTTTAAGAACTTAACAATGCTACATCGCATAGAAAATATAATTGGGTACACTAAATTGCTTAAGTTTTTATCTTTATCTTCAAAAGATATCATTTTTACAAAAATAGCTTATAGCAAAGCAGATGAAGTATTATTTGATGCATGATAATCGTTTATTATTTAAGACAAAGATAATGTAACTTCCAAAATTGTTGTCATTTAATAGCATCATTTCTTTTCAGAAAACAAAGATATGTAAATAGTATAGTCCAACTGTAAGAAATTAGTTGATGTAGTTTTTCTTCACTGAATCCTAATAACTTCCAACAAAGCAGTATTGTTGCTTAATAACGTAAATCAGATACTTTGGTAACAGTTTTAAATATGTAAATTTAACTATCATAGAGTTTCTTAAATTAAGCTCATTTTCTCTCAGTATCAGTACTTCCTTCTCTCTCTCTCTCTCTCTCTCTCTCTCTCTATCTCCATCCATCCCTGTCTGGTGACATTTGGGATGGCTTTTTATGGGGCTTGAAGGTTGCACTTAGACTGGAGTATTTGAGAAAGCCTCCCTGGCTTTTTGGATAATGGCTATTGTTTCCACTAGCCCTGTAAATATTCATTGCAATTACATGCATTTTGGAAATCACATAACAGCTTACTGTACACCCATGCCTACTGACTGTTTCAGTGTTAAAAGACTCTTAAGAGATTATATCATGTATTACTGTTAGTCACAGGCCAATGACTGGTTCTGTGAAGTTATGTCAAGAATGCTCTACCTCCCTGAAATGTCTAGATTCCTAAGATAAAATGTTTGTTCAGGAGGGAAGAATATTTCTGATTCTGATATGATTGACATTGTTTACAATATTTGTTTTTAAAATTATATTTTTACTATACTTTTATTTTAATAAAGCTACTTAGTATCTGTCTAGTTCTGTACTTCTTTAGAAATACTAGCATTTTAAGTAATGTCATGAATTCATGAGTGTAAGACTAATATCTGCAAAGTTAAAAGTCCAATGAAAATAACATCACTACCGGTAATTAAAACATAGCTCCTAAGATATATTTCCATATGGCCTGTTCCTTTGAGAACAATTTCAAGGCAATTTCTTTAAGTTGGAAATCATCTTACTAATCACACATGTATTTAAATTTTACTAGATTTTTCTTGATATTTAATCAGACTTAGTGTGTATATTACATTAATATGGTAATAATTGTTTGCAGTATATTTGATGGCAAATTAGATTTTCCGCTATTGAAGCCTAAAAGTGAATTTTCAGTATCTTTGTCACATAATCAACTGATTAAGAAAAGAAACTGTGATTGCTCCCTTAATAGAAAAATCCTAGATGCTCATGATGATTTTATGAAAGCTGCTTACTTGCAAATCAAGACTCTAAAATCATGTTGGAAGTAGCAGAATTTTGTTTGGCATCTTGCCAGAAATGTAGGAAATAGAAAAAAGTAGAGAGTATTGGTTTCCCTTTTCATTATTTCAATTTACATTGATTTCTGTAGACTTTAGTCTTTTGCAGCCTGTATATTTCTGATTTTATTTTAAAATGAAACAGTGTAATACTTCTTTGCTACTTGTTTGAGATGATAGTAAGTTTGACTGGTTGGTTTAGAAACCATGACAATGTTGTATGTATATATTTCAGGATCAATTTCTACTTCATATTTCATGGAAAAAAATCTGTTCTGAAGTGTTAATGGTATGTGTGCTGGTCTTTTCATTAGATGGATACCTGTTTTTTAAATTAATAATTGAAGCCCAGCCAGAAATAGCCTAATTCTTTAATTTATATTCTAAGAGGAAATCCAGCAGTTAAAAGATGTATAGTAAGATTTACAATTTGCTTTCAAAATAAAGCATCTTTATTTCAGGAAATGTTTACAGAATAAATATTAAATTAATGAAACTGATTAATTCAGTCATAGTTATTTTTCATAGCAATTTAGGTACTGTAAAATCAGGCAATATTGTGCTACTTATAAATAAATGCTTTAAATGCTGTATATAACAGTTGAACCGGTATAGATTTTTAGGATCAAGTTGACAATTTTGTTATTATATTTTATATTTAATTATTTGGCAGAGTTCCAATTACAGGTGGGATATCTAGAGGCCCTTTCACCCTCTTGTGCAAATAAATGTTCTCTTGTTGAGTATTTAAGCAACACCTGATGACTTACTGTACTGAATTTTGGCAACTCTTTCCTGATTGTGCTGTAAGAAACAAAATTCCAGTCATATTAGGGCTGCTTCATGGGACTGTACTGAATCACAGTAGTGTACATTTGTGAATATCTTTTACGCAACATTTTTTCAAATGTTACAGAAAGGATGGAACTTATGCTATTATTTTTGTTTGTTGACAAAACTTAATTTGTAACACGTATTAGCCTAATGCTGATATAATCTTTCAAAATGTGATAGTTTTATATTAAACTTGTATATTATCCTTGCAAACAATCCCAATCTCATTTACAGATTCTTAAAGCATTTCAAAGTAAAGTAAATTGTTGAGGTTAGGATTATTTTTATAGTAGGTAGTACTTTGGATGGGGAAGGGAACAAAGTATTTTAGTGTGGGTTGAGCATGGGCATACATGTAATACCTGTCACCTTAAACCAGATCATATCACCTTATCAGATCATATTGAAGTTCTGGACATTTATCCAATCCCATGAAAAGTAATAGCTTTATATTGAGAGGTGCTTTATAAACACACATTTCTAATGCACACTTACATATTTGTATTATGTATAAAAAGACAACTTTACAGTTAGTCCTTGTTTAATAACCTAATTTTGGTGGCTAAGTGATATCATTAGGTGAAACATCACATGACTGCATTGCTGCATCACATGACTGCATTGCTTAGCAACTCAGTAGTCCTAGTTGTTGTTATTAGGCCAGAACCTCACACTTCTACTGCCCTGCCTCTCTAGTCTCCAATTCCCCTCATTTTCCTATCTCCCCCCCCCCATCTTCACCCTTTTGGATACTCTACCCTCCACTGCCCCATCACCCTACACTCTATCCTGCACCTTGGCCCTTTGTACTCTTCTCATACCTTGGCCATACCTTCCACCTCCTTTATCTTTGTTGTCTTCTTCCTCTCACTGCTGACAAGGCACAGCTGTCCATTCACAAAGCAGCTACTAAAGAGCCAGAATGTTAGGGATAGCAGGAACATTGGAGTGCAGGACAGAAAAGGCAACAGAACCAAGGGTGACCAGAAGAGTAGTGATGGGGGGAGATAGGCAAGTGAGGAGGGGGGGAAGCAGAAGTGTACCTTGCAGTACTAAATGCAGGTGGACTGCCAAGCACCTGAATTTTGATCATGTGACCACGGGAGTTGCAACAGTCAAAACTTTGCAGACCAATTGTAAGTAGCATTTATATCTATCATAACTTTAAATAGTTGCTGAACAAACACTAATGACCACCATTTTGACTAATGCCTGCATTTATGACCTCAGTGTCCCTCAGTCACATGATCACCATTATAGTCAATATGAATTGTCCTGTGTCTCAGCTGTTTTTATTCCTTGCCTGCAGAGAGTAAGGGGTTACAAGAGGGTAAGCAGGTATGCAATGGGAAATACACATTGAAATTAATGTGGCTTTTCTCCCCCCACAAAGAGTGGAGAGATTGTCTAAATAAGGAAAAGGGGGTAAAAAGGAAAAACCCAAGTTAAATAAATAGATACATAGTTTGCCTAATTGTAGGCAGTCTCCTGTGTGTGGCTTTTTTTTTTTGGTGGTCTCCTCCCTACTGGCAGAGTGGAGATATTGGAGAAGAAGGGGTTTCAAGAGAGAAGGCAGGCACACAATGGGAAATACACCGGGCGGTTTACAAGTGAGCTTGTGGCTGCCAGCCTTGGGCATGCTTGAGCTGCTAGTCTACTGCATTCCTTTCAGTATGTATTCCTTATTGTGTGCCTGCTTACCTCTTAGTAATCCTTTCCTCTCCAATGAATATAAATGCAAACAATTCTTTGCTTGCTTATTATCCCAGAATTTGAATGAGCATTCTAAAGGGTGGGAAGTAGGGAAAAGGAAAGCACAGTATTGTGATTTCCCATTTATTGATGATTTCACTTAATGATACAGCTGCCAGTCCCAATAGTAGTTGCTAAATGAGAACTACCTATATGCTGCATGTTGTTGATTTAGCTGAAATATTTCTGGACAATGAACAGTTTAAAAAATACATAAAAATGAAGTAGGATGAATCACAGAATCAAATGTAATGTAACAGTTCACCAACATTCCTGGATTTGTGTGTGGGGAGGAAGAAGATGGTTATGCGTGAGCAGCCAGCAAGCGCATGCATGAGCACACAGCTCCATTTGCATGAGTGGCGTGCACATGCGCCTGCCACTCATGGAAATGGAGGATGTTTGTTCGCTGCTCACGCAAGTGAGATATGCGTGCGCTCACCAGCCCTTTCCACAACCTGGTTGCAATCCCCTTATGGCCCACAGTCCACAGGTATACAACACAGGTATAAAACATCAACACAATCATTTATTTTCTGATGCTAAGATGAATGTCAGTCTAAACTGTAACATGGTGGTGTTTGCTTTAAGAGAAGATTGTCCATGGTAATAAATGTTAGAATAGAGAAGGCCATCTTTTGGCTGATGCCAAATGAATGTCTGCATAATATACCTGTAGGGCCTCTGTAGCAGAGAATGTTCTGTCAGTTGCCATAATCCCACATTGTTGTGCTTCATTGATTGCTAAAAAAACCCCACCCTTTAAATCTGGCCTAGGAACAAGTTCTGTTTGAGAGAATCTGTACTGCGTCATAGTTTTTGTATGTGAACTTTTTATTAGAGATGGGGAGAGTTTATGCAGGTTTATTGACAATAGTTATTTGAGCCAGTCTAGAGGTAAAAAAGATCAGAATCGTGAAAGCAGTGGTATTCCCCGTGACACTCTAGGGCAGAGGTTCCCAACCTTTTGGGCACCAGGGACTGGTGCATGGTTTTGTGTGCTGCCTTTGCTTGTTTGTGCGGACCGGTTGCTGCATGCGGACCGGGGATTGGGGACCCCTGCTCTAGGGAAGCAAAAGCTGGAATTTGAAGTAGGACAGAAAGAATATTGACTCTTCGGAATTTTAGTATTGATGAAGTCTCCCGAAATTGTCATGGACAGCCAAAGAAACAAACCAATGGATCATCAAGCAGAGCAATCACAGAGGTCTTACTCAAGGCACAAATGACCAAAAATTATCTTACTTTGACAGATTATGGAAAACCTAGCTCTCTGGAGAAGGGAATGCTGGAAAAGGTGTAAGGAAAAAGAAGAGGATGACGAACAGCAGGGGGGATAGACTCAGTTATTATGATGATAGGTACATCATTGGAAGACCTGAAGGACAAGGTTAGGCACAGATTCTAATGAAGAACATCTCATAGTTGACAAAGAGTTGATGGCATATAATCAGTGAATTAAAAATTGGCTTGATGGTCATGACTATTTTCACAGATGCTTTATAATCCCAAATGCAATAAATTTTCAGATCTTTGAATAGAAACAACTCCTGCACCTGAGTTATAATACTGAGTTATAATATCGCCAGTATTATAAATGTAGCAATTATGAGACTGATAACTTTTTTCATTTTTGTCTACACTGTAAATCAGGCAGTTACATGTGGGCCTTTGTGTTCTTCTCTAAATGTCTTAAACCTGTACACATATGGCTCTTTAGGTTGCTATCAGTACTTATGCATTTGAATGTAGCTTATATAATTGCTATTACAAAGTGTTAGACATCAGTTGCAGATAGCTTATTGATTAGAACCATTCCTTAAGCGAATAAAATGATAATTTACATCTTATAAAATTGTTCAGAATTTCTAAAAGATCTAATTATCCATACATTACATTAATTATAATGGCCATTATACCACAATCAGTTTCAAAAGCTGCATTATTGTTGTACATGCATTGGAAATACAAAGTTATTTCAGTAACTGAATTCTTTTAATATTTATTTGAAAGTGTTAATGAAGACATAGGAGTGTCAATTTATGTATCCATTTCTCTTGGTTAAATAATAATTGACTTAAGTGTAGAGCAGATATGGGCATTTTATGGCCTGTGGGCCACATCCGGCTCTTTGTCCCTATCCAGACACAGGTGGGGGTGGGGGCAGTGGTGGCAGCCCTCCACAATGTTCCAGTTTCTCATGTGGCCCCCTGGGAATATTATTTGCCCACCCCTGCTGTAGAGAATAAGGCAGATTACCTTGACAGAGATTTGCAATTTCCTTTGCTAAGGTGATACACTATAAAACACTTTTTAAGTCCAGAACATCCAGGTAACATTCAAAACAAGCTCAGACAGACACCTCCCTAATTCAGTAACTTACCAGAAGTTGGAAGACGTACAACATAATCAAACTTACAAGATTTTGTTATTATAAAAATAAAAAATAAACAATCATTTTTGTGTTCCTGTACAGTTGATTTATTGGTCTGGTGTACCTAGTGAGGCTGACAGGGACTTTTGCCATATCAATCAAATATTTAATGATCCTGGTCACTTAAGTAATTTGAAAAAATCAGCTTTATTCTGTTGCCTTTGCTAGATATTGCTTGAATAATATAATAGCTTAATGAAAATTTGTGCCTTCATACATGTTTCCCAAAACATATCTTTATCCCTTTTCTCCTTGTATGAGGCTGTTCAAAATGTTACCCAGTTTGGTTTGTTAATACAGTAAGGTTATCTAGAGATAGATTTGTCAATGTAGCAATGTACTTTTGTCGTTTGCCCAGCAGCAGTTCCATTTATGGTTCCAACAGTTGTGATATGATATTAGTAGGATGTAGCTATTAGCTAGGGGCAATTGTTTGCCATAGGCAACCAAAACATTTTGAATAATTAGATTCCATGATTGAAATGAAGTTTTGTCATGCATAATTTCTTTTGAAACTAGTGCTTTTTGCAACTTACATGTCTGGCTCCACAGTGTCTAGGGAAGCTAAATGATGTGCTTTGTAAATCAGTTACAATGGGTGTGTTTGAAGCAATCTAATTCAGGGACATAACACTTTAAAATAACAAAATATTGAAACTGTGGAATTTATGGCATCCTCTTTGTCATGAAAGACTCAAGTAGCCTTTTTGTGTGCTAAAATAGTATGCAAATTCCTTCTGCACTTAATATGGAACTGTTGCATTATTTTCTCCTTCTCCTCACCCACACTAAATATGAATTAAATAATTCTATAATTATTTCTTCTAGAATAGTCTTTTATATAATTATACTTCTAGAATTGTCTTTTGCATTGCACTATGAGTATTGGAATAATGTTCAGTTACAGAAACACTTGTATTTTCTTTCCACAGTCTCTCTGATACTAAACATGCAAATTAGAAACATTCCTTTATCATCTTCAGGATTGAAATATGCAGAAAATATTTATATTGCTAGTTGAAATTAAATTTTCCAGCTGGGAAGCAATACAATTTATAAATACAGTCCTTGATTGACGACCCTCAATTGGGACCGGAATTTCCATTGCTAAGACAAGGCAGTTGTTAAATGAGTCATGCATGGTTTTGTGACATATTTTTGCCATGGTTGTTAAGTGAATCACTGCAGCTGTTAAAGTGAATTGCATGCTCGTTAAGCAAATCTGTTTTCCCCCTTCTGTGCTTATTGGAAGCCAGCTGGGAAGGTCACAGATGATGATCACATTAGGCTAGGATGTTGTAACCACGTGACTTTGGTGATGCTGCGATGGTCATATGTGCAAGGACCAGTTGTAAGTCATTTCTTTCCATGCTGTTGTAACTTTACTAAAGATTTGGTTGTAATTCAAAGACTACCTGTATTTATGTAGTTTTGCTTCAAGTTTTTAAAAGAGTTTTCTGACACTATGGAATACTTTTATAATCTTCAATTAGCTTGCAATGTGTAGATAAAGTTTTAATTAGCAAAAGTATTTACTTCTATTATAAATGAGATTTCATTCAATTATGTGAAGTGAACACATCGTTTAGTGTTAGGTTATATTAATTTGGGCAATATGAAAAATAATATATTTGCTTTTAACGTCACCAAGACCTGTATTATAAAATGCTATAGTTCTTTTATTTTTAAAATGAGTTAAAATGAAGATGGGGGATACAACATATTGAAGTTGTGCTTATATTATGGTAGATAATTAATAGGTTTTTTCCATGTCAATCAAGATTTGAATGAAATTGTGAAAGAGACTTGACAAGTATATTGATTATGCAGAAAAGTATTTTACTTTGTTGAATTGTTAAAATGATTTGAAAGAACTTGATACAATGTTATATATTTAATTATGTTGATTGAAGTTGAAGGAATAATTCAATCAAATTGTCATTGAATTAAAGCTTCCCAGAGTCATATTAATAACTTTTTGGGTTCTCTAGGTATTATCCTTCAAAGCAGAATAACATGATAATTAAAACTGTTACTGTTTGATTAATAAATATAATGAAAAAAAGTCAGCATCCTTGTAGAAATATTTAATATAAATACTTAAATGGTTGGTATTTACATAGATTATGCAAAGGATGACAAATACCAAACGTGCACTGAGTACATTGCCATTAATCTATGTAATTATGGTGTATAAATTATAATTTCAATCTATGTCCTTATTTGGTGTAGGCACCAAGCTTGAAACTGGGAGATTGTGAATTTTAGTCCTGCCTTAGACACAAAGCCAGCTGGATGACCTTCACCCAGACAGTTTTTCAGCCCTAGAAAGCAGGCAATGGCAAACCACTTCCAAAATCTTGCCAAGGAAATTGCAGAGATTAATCCAGGCAGTCTCCAGGAGTCAAATCTGATTTGAAAGCTTAAAAAAAATCCACACTCCCCAAAGTCCTAATTAGTTCTGTTATTGCGCAAAGGGTACTATAACAATAGCCACCATTTTCATGCATGCACATAGTATATGATTAAGGATATATGAAAACCAATATATGCAAGGGTTCATGGAACAGATGAGAACAGATTGTAGTGACCAGGTAATTGAATTTTATTATTTAAATGGACCCTTATAGTTCTGATTCTATAAATTGGCTTCTTTTAATCTGTCGTCATTACATGCATTATACATAACAAACCAAAGACATTTCTTTTGGTGGTGTAGCGGCATTTGATGATGTGCATTTATTGAATAAAGTGACTTAAAAGTTACAGCTTGTGCCTTTCTATAAGGGCTAAAATGCTTTATTCTTGTCTTGTTGAATATTATTGGTATTCTTATATTAGCAATTAGAGAATATATGAAAAAGCGTCTATTCTTTGTTGTGCATTATACTGGTAGCCCAGCATGTTTGTTTCAAGATCAAAGTTACTTGCTTTGGGTTTACATGTGTTACTGAATGAAAAACAATGCAAGGAACTGTATCTTTGCCAGTATTATCACGTGATCACCATGAATACTATCATTGTGTTAGCATTGTCATCTGCCAGTTAACATTTAAAGCTAGATTAGTAGCTGCTATTACTGTAGCTATTTAGTGGTATAACGTGTACATTTCTGCCCATCAGTGTCAGAACATTTCAGCTTTAGGCTTGTTTATAGTTTAATTATATCATGTGTCTTGGATGCATCATAATTTGGAAATTTTATAATAGCTGTGAATTCATAGATTGAAAGTAAGGTCCTTCATGATTTTAAAACACAACAAAGCATATCCAATTCAATGTTATATTGATTATACATTCATTTTAGGCATAAATTATCAATTGTATTGTGTTTAAAAATCAGTTAAAAAGGGTGGTATAGTCTCAAGCTCTTAGAATGATGACATTGGGCTTTGACAGAATTTATGAAATCTCCCCACCCACCTGGGCTGGAGGCAGGCCCAAGATCTGTGGGTACCTAGCCTGGCCCAAAGGACCCGTTGGAGCGGGAAGGATAGGTGGGCAGGAGCAGTTGCCATCTCCCTGTGTTTGTAAGGGCTGGCTAAATGCCTGAATTTTCCTCACATGACCATAGGGCACTACAGTAGCCATAGCTGAAGCTCCTGGCTGCATGCTGGGCTGCTGGAGATGATGCTGGAGAGGGGAGGCGGAGACCAGCAATGCTGGTTTTAGGGACGGGCGCCGGATGCTGACTGGTTGAATGGGGGGTGGAGCTAAGGGAATTGCCGGTATATAAGGCACTGGGAGCAAGTCACTCCCAGTGCTGACTTTATTTGCTGTTATTCGCCATCAATAAACACTGGTCAGAACGTTCCTGACTAGCCAGCTACCTTGTTGACCATCATTTATCATTTGTGGAACCAGGGCTGGTAAGGACTCTGACATGGATGCTGCAGTTGTTGTAAGTGCGAGGATCTGTTGTAAGTCAGATTTTTTCAGTGCTGTTCTAATTTCGAACTGGTTGAATGTCAAGAACTATATTTTCCGTTTCCCTCTTTTGACATTGTACAAAAGTTGCTGTCTAAATGGGGATCATATAACTAAACATAGAACCCCATTATCGCTATAATAGCTCTAAAGTAATTAACACTTAGTTGTTTCATTATTACCCTTTAAATAGTTCTGTTTGTTAATTAATTCTGAACTACTAACTGTTCCTAATTCTAGTTTTATGAATCAAGCATATACAGGTAGTCTTCCACTTACAACAGTTCAAAATTAAGTGGCACTGGAAAAAGTGACTTAATGATGTTTTTTTACATGACCATTGCAGCATCCCCAGGTCATGTGATCAAAATTGAGATGCTTGACAACTGGCTCATATTTATTATGTTTGCAGTACCAAGGTCATGTAATCAGCTTTTGTAACCTGAGGAGCAAAGTCAATGGGAAAGACAAATTCACTGAACAACTGTGTTACTAGAAAGGTCGTAAAATGGGGCAAATGTACTTAACAAATGTCTCACAAAGCAACAGAAATTTTAGGCTCAATTCTGGTTGAAAGTAGAGTACAAGCTGTATGTGAGTCTCAAAAATATATACTGTATAATATTATTGGTAGGAATAACAGACAATCTATAATGGACTGCTGAAGGAAAATCAGAATGAGAATATACAGTACATAGAACTTCTTTTTCACAATACTGTAAACTTAGATTTATATCAGTAGTTCAACTTTAAACAAATTTCCAGAACTCCTTAGTTTTGCTAACTTGGAAACTGAATCAGTATGAATCATAAACAAGCAGTATGTTGTTCCTTTCTACTACTGTATAATGATCTTACTTTAAAAGGCCATAAATGCATGTGAAATATTTGAAGGAATTATTGAAATGTGTAAATAGGTCTGAGGCAGTTTTGGGACTCCTTGGCATGCTGCAACTTAGGGGTTTCTTGGCATGCCACAGCTCTGGGGCTGTAAACCCCCCCTGAGCCACGGCATGTAGCCGCAGGTGCCCCTGGAAGCCCCAGCTGTTCCAGCCCAGTCCCAGTCATTCTTGCCACCTTGCGCTTCAAAGTCCTTGCATCTGCTGCCTAACTGACCTTCATATGTTCTTGCTCCTGATGATGGTGAGATATGCCTGGCTGCAGCTTTGTAAGCCAACTTCCAGATATTTTGCAAGGAAACTGCAATCTTAGGAAGAAAGTCTTGTGCAGCCAATACCTACCTTGAAAAGGACTTGGTCAGCAATGGGACAAGATGATGGAAGTCAACTAAGCTAGCAGGAGCCATTGTGCACAGGTGGCCAAAGGGAATAAGTGGGGAAGATGGGGAGGGGGGAGTAGAAGCACCTTGGTGGTCCTAAGTGCGGGTGTGGGCTACGGGCCTGAATTTTGAGCACATTATTGCAAGGGCACTGCAGTGGCCTTTAACTTTGTGCATGGGTGGAAAGTCCTTTTGTTCAGCCCTGCCGTAACTTCAAATGGTTACTGGACAAATATTTATTTATTTATTTTTGGGACTTATATGCCGCCCTATCTCCCGAAGGACTCAGGGCGGCTAACAACAATTAAAAAAAAACAATACAAAAATTAAAAAAGAATTAAATAACAGCCCCAAAATAAATTAACTACACAGTTAAAAATTAAAACATATTTAAAAACCCATCATCAATCCAGGTCAGCCTGATGGAAGAAGAAAGTTTTGAGGTTGCGGCGAAAGGACCGGAGGTCCGGGGCCATCCGAAGCTCAAGGGGGAGTTGGTTCCAAAGGGCTGGTGCTCCCACAGAGAAGGCCCTCCCCCTAGGGTTCACCAGCCGACATTGTCTGGCCGACGGCACCCTGAGGAGGCCCTCTCTCGAGTTTTAACTCGAGAACTATATGTAATTTTAAAAGCCAAATGGAGCCATTGTTTAGGAAAAATACACTTTAATCTTTTTTCTTTGATTGAAAGGCACATCTGGCGGTCTGCATCACGCACCTCCCGCCCCCCTCACCTCCCCCTCTCCGCCTGCTGCTGCCGGAGGGCTGGCCTGGTATTCACAGTGCGCCGGTCGAGGGGCTGGCAGGCTCTGGCTGCTGACGGACACCATCAGCTCCCATGCACTCGCTGGCCTCTGTGTGCGGGGGCCGATGGTGTCAGGCAGCAGCCACCCCGGCCCATGCCTCGCCTTGCCCTGTGCCAATGGCACCCCTGCCCTGCCCCTTGTTTTGCCTCAACTCACCCCACAGGAGAAGCTTCCTGCCCACCGCCTTACCTGCCAGAGTCCCCCTGGATGTCCCCCAACCCTGTCCAGCCCCCTATAGGCGTCCTCCCCATTGAACAATGGCATGGTGGCCACACCCACCCACTCAGCTGTGACCACTGGAGCCATGCCCACCCAGTGGACCATGCCCACCCAGTGGACCATGCCCACCCAGCACCCCTGAGGGCACCACAATGCTTATGTGGCCCTCAGTGAAATTGAGTTTGACACCCCTGGAATAGAGGCAGCCAACCAAACCTAATTCCTGTGGAAATGCTTGAATTCCACCTCCAGAAGCTCCCAGCCAGCCTTAACCATGTTAGTTCAGATTTGTAAGGACTAACTAGGCAATTACATTTTGCTTCCTAAGTACATTTCATGGGGCAGCTATGTTCCCTTAGCCTTCACCAAGCTTTTTTTTTTTGTAAATAGCCCTTCAGCTTTTTTTTTTTTTAAAAAACTGTTTTTGCTCCCAGTCATAAAATAACAAGGGATTAATTATTAAATAGCACTTTTACCTACTTGGATGCTGAAAAACTAATTAAATAAATTCAGGTTGAACTTGATTCCTGTGCCGATATCCTTACAGATAATATATCTTTTCAGCAACAGTATGGAAGTGATTTTCCATTGCCTTCTCCCAGGATGCCTCCAGACATGGTATTCTCTGGAACTGTCTTGCTCAGTTACTAATGAAGCCTGATCCTACTTAGTTTCTAAAACAGATAAATTTTGAGTAGGAGCTACCACCTGTATATTTTATAAAATTGAAAAAACAAACTGCAAAAATTGTGTGGAACTGTTCTATACCAGCTCCCCCCCCCAACCTTTTGTGTTCCATGGAGGGCTTTTTTTCTGTGGGCCATGGAGACGTGGTTTTGCTTACTGCCTGTATCCTGTGCGTGCATGGATGGGGCTTCGCTTGCTGGCACGGCCCGGTTCCTGGTGGGCCTCTGACTGGTGCCGGTTCACAGTCGGTTGGTTGAGGACTCTTCTATAGGGATAATATTTTGCATATTTAAGATGGCTCTAATCTGTAGTTTAAAGCATTTGGTCTGCAGGTGGTTTTTGGAAAGTTTATTGCCCAAAACGTTAAAAAAGTCAGAACTGTTTTGTATCTGTAAAATATTAATTTGAAAATTAATTAATTTGGACAGGCTAAATTCTAATTTTTATAAAGGTTGCTAACTTCTGTGGAATTAAACTTATACACTCCATGCATTTACTTCAGTGTTCTGCGGCAATTTGAAGCTGAAAATCTCAGGCTCAATTCAGCTTTTTTGTATCCAGGTGTTACATGCTTTCTTTACTACTCTTAACTCTCTCCCTTCTTAATTTTTAGGTAAAAGAAGACTTCTAGAAGAAAAGACACTTGTCGTTTGCAAGCATGCCATTTCCCTTTGGCAAATCACACAAGTCTCCTGCAGACATAGTGAAGAATTTGAAAGAAAGTATGGCAGTTCTAGAAAAACAAGATATTTCTGACAAGAAGGTAGAAAAGGTAAAGTTTACATTTTCTTTTTATGGAACTGTCCTGGAGGGATTGTTTAGTGGTACAAATTTTCCCAAGCACTTTTGTTAATCCTCAGCAGCAGTATCTGTTGTTTTGTTTTTGGCAAATAATGATTATAACCTTTGTAGCAGGACATTACATGGGAAATGTACTTCTGCTGCAGCTTTTCCAACTCTTACTAATTTGTTATCAGCATTATTTTAATAACATTTATATTTTTTCTTTGAAACTTTTCTCTGTTCCCAGATTAACAAACAAAAACTATTTCAACAAAAACTTTCTTTACTTTCCCATCTGCATTTTCACTGTTGCCTGATTTTCTTAGTTTATACCCCACTGTTCATTAATCTATCATTAGTTTATTAATCTACCAGAATTATTATTTGCCTAATCTACTTCTCAGTTTAAATGGTAACTTTATGTTCACTAAACATTTCCCTGGACTAAATGCCTAGAAGTAGTAATGATGAAGGAAGATTTTATTGTCATAATGCAGTATTTAAATTGCAATACTTTTGAGTTAGACCTTGAATCCTTCACATGTGGTTCTTGCTTAAAATATTTTTCTACAACAATAGTAGTCGTCAGTTTATGAATGGTCATTTAATGACCATTTGAAGTTATAACAGCCTAGAAACAGTGCTTTACTGCCCATAAAGCACTGCCTAACTTTTCTGCCCCTCCCTGCAATCACATGACTTTTGGGACAATGGATTTACATAATGACCATATGATTCAAACTTATGATTGCATGATTTACTTAATAACCATGTAAAAACAGTAAATTGTTTCTAGTCATGTGGGTGCTTCAACTTATGACCACAACAATTTATGACCAAAAATTGGTCCCGATTGTGGTCATGTCAAAGACTATCTGTATTCTCTTTCACTTTTCAGAAAGAGGAGTGGTTGATTAACTGTTTCTTAGTTTAAGAACTTCACTTCCATCTGAGTGCAGAGGTTTCCTTCATATCCTGCTTCAATTTTGGGAAGCAAGAGAAAATCTATATACTCATTTTTCTATTACAAGAAAAATATGTATTCTGGCATGACCACTTAAGTACATAAAGACAAATGGATTTTTTAAAAAGAATTATTTCAGGAGATAGCTAACATTACTTATATATTTTTAGTTTTTCTCCAGTAGCTAGTGAAGATAGAGTTATAGTGAAATAATTGTTTTCAGAATTAAGAATTCAAATTCTATAATTATGTTATTTAAATATTTTTGTTGAATTGTTTTAATTTTATATGCATTTTATTATATTTGTTTTATATGTACGCTGCCAAAAGTCACATGATTGAAGCAGTATAAAATCTAATAAATAAACTTCACTGAAATTTAAATTTATCATACTTTATAAAGCATGGATTGCCCATAGAACTTGGGCTAACAAAACAATTTAAATGATTAAGTTTATTTTCCTGCATATATGAAGCAGGGGAAATAACCAGAGGTCATTTTACTCTTTTGAATTTATAACTCAGAATGCAATATAACCATATTGCACTCCCCTGACTTTCTCATGGTAATTCAATTAAAAATCTATACAACTGATGCATTTGTATAATTTTTATGCAGTGTAATTTCTTATGCAGTTTTCCTCAACATTTATTGAAAGAAGCCAAGAATAAACTGTAGTTTGAGTCTGGTTTAGTAAGAGACAAGCTAATATCCTGACTTGAACATAATAAGCAAAGGACAAGGTCTTTTTGTTTTTGGTTTAAATTATACACCTTGAAGGAGCCTTTTCTTGGGATTTTGGGTGCAGAATCCTAAATAGTTGCATTTAATGGCTGGTATATTAGGGTGACTATTTGTCTACTTCTGAATATATGTTGATCTAATTCTATCTTTTTGGTTAACCTCAGCATTTATTTTAAATGGGCAATGTCCTTGTGGTGTATATAATTACTCTTAATGCTATAAATAGTCAACTGTATGAACTTAATTAACAGTCTGTCTCCTCTTTCTGCCTGACATTTTTAACCTTCCAAGAGATTATGATAACTGGTTTTTTAATATCCTTCAGACATCCAATATCTCATCACTAAGCCACCCTAATGTCCCTAAAATAATGCCTATTGGTCCTACCAGTCTGGTTTCCTTTCCCTTTCATAGAATCTTAGGGCTGGAAGACACCTTTGAAGGTCTTCTAGTCTAATCCCCTATTCAAAGCAGGTGTTCTGACAAATGTTTGTCAATCTTTTCTTGAAAACCTTTAGTGATGGAGCACCCACAACTCCAGGAGGCAAGCTGTTCCAGTGATTAATCATTCTCAATGTCAGGAAATGCTTTCTTATTTCCATGTTGCATCTCCCTCTGATGAGCTTCCATCTATTGCTTCTTGTCCTACCCTAAGTACTATGGAGAATAAATTGTCATCACTTCAAGTAATGGAAGACTCTTGTGTCTTCCCTGAGCTTTCTCTTCATTAGCCTAAACATAACTAGTTCTCACAACCATTCATTGTATAATTTAGATTCCAGAATCCTTATCATCGTGGTTGCTCTCTTCTGCATTCTTTCTAGGGCCTCATTATGTTTTGTGTCATGATGACGAGAACTGGACACAGTATTCCAAATGTGGCCTCACTAGTGTAGTATAGAGCAGTACTATAATTTTCCATGATCTTGATGCTATTCCTCTGTTGATGCAGCCTAGAACCAGCTTTTTTGGCAACAGCAGCACCCTGCTGACTCATACATAAGCTATGATCCACCTAGATCCCTCTCACAATTACTACGGTTGAGCCAAATACCTATTCTATACTTATGTATTTGGTTTTTCCTGCCTAATTGCAAGATGTTATTTTCTCACCACTGAACTGCATCTTGTTGGATAGGACCAATGATCAATCTGTCAAGGTCCTTCTGAACCTTGAGCCTATCTTCTAAAAGTATTAGCACTTCCTCCCAGCTTGGTGTAGCCTATAAATTTGATGAGTTCCCTTTCTGTTCCCTCATCTACATCATTTATGCAGATATTGAAGAGCACCGGGCCCAAAAGAGAACTTTGAGGTGCCCACTTCATGCTTCTTTCCATGTAGATGTAGTTCCATTGAGGATTGCCTAGTCTACATTGTTCTGTATTGCCAAGAAGTAGGCTGTGGTTTACTACGTCAAATGTCTTACTGAAGTCAAGGATACTATATACATAGCATCTCCCTGATTCACTAATTTAGTCACTTATTTAAAGAAGCCAATAAAGCTTCTGTTTTTAGCAAACCCATGCTGGCTTTCAGTAATTGCCTTCTTCATTTCTAAATGCTCACATTTCTCTCTTTCTTTTCTGGAGAATTGAGCTTTGTGACAGGATATACCCAGCAAAACAGCTGGGAATATGCAAGCTTTTCCAAGGTGACCATTTTGTGACATGTATGATAAAACTAAATGTATTTAAGTGTGTAAAATAACTTGGTCACCTGGTTTTTTACAGGCTATGACAGTCAAAAAAAATATTTAGCAAGCATGTTGTAAAGATATGTAAAATGGGTATTCTAGTAGTCAAGGGAATCTTTTACAGGTTCCTAAATAAGAAACTTCATAATAAAAAAGGTGTGATTCGGAAGTATTTTATGGGTTTTCAGAAAAGGAGCGTGGCCTAAGTGAGATATCTTCAATTCCAGAATTTGTTCAGCTTAATATCTGGGAGATCAGAGGTGCTTTTCCAAAAAGCAACTGGAATTTCTTGTTTTATTTTTCCTTGAAAACATTTCACTTCTCATCTAAGAAGCTTCTTCAGTTCTGATGTTTGAGAATGTCCATAGACATGTGGGAGATGTTTTTACAGTGATAAGGATGCTACTGTTACGATAAATTACACCCCATAACTTTGGAATCTGATTATTTTTGCAGTGTTATGGTCATGTTGAATTTTGGGGGTTGCTAAATGAATTATTTTTGAAAAATTGTAAAGGTAGTAAGGATTTAATTCAAGAGGTATGTAACAGTTGCTTTTGGAAATACAGTCTTATCTATTAATCATACTATTTAATGACTAAATATGTTATTTCACATTGATTTTATGATATTTTGTAATGTTAGTGATCTTTATATATGTATATGTGTATGTGTATATGTATATATGTATATGTATATAAAATATTATATTTCCCTTTGATGTTTTTTTTGTCAAGTTATTTGCTTTTTTTATTTTGATCACATCTTTTTTCTTTGTATCTTCAGTAAAGGTTTGTTAAGATAAATTTCAAAACAAATGAAAAAAAGTAGTAAAATTAGTAAGCAAATGATTTTCAGTTTTAAAAGTAACTAGCCTTTTTCCTTGTGCAGGCTACCGAAGAAGTTTCAAAAAACCTAGTTGCCATGAAAGAAATCTTATATGGCACCAATGAAAAGGAACCTCAGACAGAAGCTGTAGCTCAGCTTGCTCAAGAACTATACAACAGCGGTCTTCTTAGCACCCTAGTAGCTGATCTACAACTCATTGATTTTGAGGTAGGAAAATATGTACTAATGATAATTTCAAATTTGAATTTCATCAAAAATAATTACCAGAATAGATTATTTTTTTTCTAATCTCCATGCGTGGAATGTGGAGAGAAATTGGTTTCCTGCTGGATTTATGGATTATTCCTTGCAGCTATTTGAAGGGGTTTTTTTTTTTTGAAAACTAAACTAATTCATGACTGTAACAGCTGAAAGAAACCACATTGATGTCTTTTTGGATATAAAACGATTTCTTCGTACATATAGTTGTATAAGATTATGAAACATACACTGTTTGTCAACAAAAACTGACAGCCCTAGAACATTCCAGAGCTGACAAGTAATTTGCATAGTTGGGAACCCACTGAGGCCCATGGAAAGTTGAAGGATTCATACAAAAAAAGAAGAAAAACTCCAGTAATAAGTTGAATGAATCTCTTTCCCAGAACCTGAATAGGCCTATTAATTCCATATGGCTATTCTATAAATGGGAAAATAAAAACTGCTGGATAGGCTGCCAGTGTGGGAATGTGGTTTCTCTGTGATTACCTACATTATTAGTTATTTGTAATTTTATATAACAAAATATGAACTCTGCCTTTAGGGCAGGATGAAAAACATTGAGGGCAATTAGAGTTTTTTAAGAAGCAAACCATCTTCCCCTCTCTGTATCACAAGTGCCTTGTGTCTGAAGGCTCCCTGTGTTTCAGAAGCAGTAAGAACTGGAACATGTGAGAGAGGTCCAACCTAGAAATGAGGAGGAATTTCATGACACTGAGAACAATTAATCAGTGGAACAGCTTGCCTCCTGGAGTTGTGGGTGCTCTATCGCTGGAGTTTTTTTAAAAAAATATTGGACAACTATTTCTCCAGGATGGTATAAGGACTCCTGCCTTGGGCAAGAGGTTGGACTAGCTCTTAAGGTCCTTTCCAGCCCTATGATTCTATGAGGAACACGTGTTCAAAAACACACGTTAAATGGGAAGTGCAGAACTTGTTGACTAATCTTTGAAGCCTGGCCTTTATCTTACTATTTTTATAGAATGAATTGCATTTGTATTTTTTATTTATTTTTTATTTTATTTTATTTTAATTCCTTTTATATCCCGCCCTTCTCCGAAGACTCAGGGCGGCTTTACAAACTTAGCAGTAGCCTTCATTCTATGTATATGCCTGCTTATTAGGGCTTTCACACACACCCCAAGCGGCATTATTACAAAGTCAGCTTAATTGCCCCCAACAATCTGGGTCCTCATTTTACCTACCTCGGAAGGATGGAAGGCTGAGTCAACCTTGAGCCTGGTGGGATGTGAACCTGCACTAATTGCAGGCAGCTGGTGTTACTTAAGGAGGCATTAGCCCACTGCTCCACCAAGGCTCTATAACCTAGTAATGGAATATATTTTTAGAGATGTGCATATATATTTTTTAAAATAGTGTTTTCTATCATAAGGATGTTTGCTATTTTATACTAAAATTTAACAATACATTTGATCTTCAGTAACTTCTTGACACATACAGAATATGATTATAAGCTATCTTTCACACTGAAGACAATTTTTTTTCCTGTTTGCATCAAAAACATGGAACTTTTCTTTTTCAACACTGCCAGCATAATATGTGTGATTATCATCATGACAAAGTTATATCATTTAGAAATAGAAAATAGTTGAAACAAAGCGTTACTGTTGTTCATAATCACGTTTTTATGACAAATGCTGGCATTGATGATAAATCTAGAAAAAATAATAATAGGACTTGAGGCAGAGTTGGCCGGGTTATTGAATATTTTTTTATTATTGTGATATGCACTTTGAGGGAAGTAGTTTCTAGAAACATTAGTCAAACGTTACTGCTGTTTTGGGTCACTTTGCAGTGGAATTACAAATATTTGTATTTGGACTGTAGTCAGTTAGTGCCTTCTGTCTTCCTATAGAAGTATATTTTGCAGCATTTATTCCTGTAGTCTCATCTCTTTCCCCTTAGTAATAGAACTAACAAGTTATATAACCAACAACCAAAAAAATTAATAAAATATTTGCATTCTTTCCTCCTATGAATAAATACAATGAAATACTAAGAAACCTAAATAATGTGTGTAAAAGGAGGAGAATCACAGAAAATGATTCATTATAATTAGCTTATGTATTGTCTATGTGTATAGATTAGAGCCATGGTGGCGAACCACAGGTGGCACGCAGAGCCTTCTTTGTGGGCACGCGTGCCATCACCCCAGTCCTAGGCCTTCAGCTGGATTTTATAAAGTCTTTTCGCTTTAGGCCTCCGCCACTGTGTGCAAAAAAAAAAAAAAGGTTCAATCAATCAATTTCATCTTCTCATGGGAAAAAAAAGATCTTGCAAAGTTGGAATTGATTGATTGAACTTTTTAGTCCCACCCAGTCTGCCGTTACCACCGCGGCCATGCCCACCCAATGGGCCACGCCCACCTGGGACCGGATGATACATAAGTGGGTTTTGGGTTGCAGTTTGGGCACTCGGTCTCTAAAAGGTTCGCCATCACTGGACTAGAGAGTTGTGGTACATACAAACATTTGTGATTAGCTGATTCTTTCAAAGGGATTAGAAACATTCTATTTTGACATGCTAATAATAAATTCATAGCTAGTCAAGATGAACAAGGTATAAACTATGATGGCTGGAGAAGTTGAGTTCTTGGTGGCAAAGAGAATCTGTAACTTTAGGATGTAAATATCATACAGTCATAGGTGCAGTTGAAAGCAGTAGCTAAAAACCTTTTTTGTAGGAGAAAATAAAATCCTGCACAGGGAAATTAGTTTTGGTAAAATTAGGCAATTAAAAGTTGATATATCTTTGTAACTGCTATTCAATAGAGAATAAAAATATATATTTATATTTATAAAATATATATTTTATAAAAATAGTGATAAAACACAAGTCCTTCGACTGAATCAAATCAGTTTGTAAAACATAACCAACATAACATCTTAGTTTGTATTTTTGATAGGGCAAAAAGGACGTGGCTCAAATATTTAACAATATTCTGAGAAGACAAATTGGTACTAGAACACCCACAGTTGAATACATCTGCACTCAGCAAAATATATTGTTCATGCTGTTAAAAGGGTATGTATTATATTGTAAATATAAAATGATTGTTGTTTTTCTCATGTAAAACTAGTTTACATTTAATTATTTTCTATTTGGGTAGGGCTGTAGTATCACCTTAGTAATTATCTGTATAAACTTTATATGCAATTACTTTATAATTGTAATTATAAAGTGTCAACTAGTTTGTAGACCTAAAGAACTGCTGGTATTCCTGTAATTATCTGCAATGGCAGGAAAATTCTGAACTTCAATTACTTGTTAAAGGACCTCCTATCCCACCCCCTGCCCCCAAGAAGCCCATTTCTGCCAAATTTCATGCATGGGCTCTCCCAATAGCCTTCTTAGCACAGAGGTCCCCAATCTTTTGGGCATCAGGGACCAATTCCATGGAGAGAGGTTTTTGCACGGACCGGAGGGGGTGTGGTTTTGTGTGCTGCCTGCATCCCATGGATGAGGCTTTGCTTGTTTGTGCAGACCGGCTGCTGGCATCCATGGCGTGGTATTGGTCCACAGATCAGGAGTTGGAGATCCCTGTGTTAGCATAACAATGAGAAGTTTGAAACTTTTGCATCTGTTGGTCCTTAACCACAATTTATTATGTCATCTTAACTCTGGGCAAACTACTATTAAGTTTAATTAGTGGAAATGAGGCTTGTTTCAATAAACCATAATGAAAGGATGGGATATTATACTACATTTAAATTAATGAGAAATGCAAATATACCAGCGATGTGTTTTCAACGTAACTTCCCGTTTCCTGCAAGACAGAATTAAAACTTGTACTTCTACGAAATTCTTACCACATTAACTGTAGCCTAGCATTATTATTTTTTAATACAGACAATGTTTTAGAAATAAATCTTCCATACCGTATTTTAATGAAGGACGAGGGGGGACATGATAGCAGTGTTCCAATATCTCAGGGATTGCCACAAAGAAGAGGGAGTCAAGCTATTTTCCAAAGCAACTGAAGGCAAGACAAGACACAACGGATGGAAACTAATCAAGGAGAGAAGCAACCTAGAACTAAGGAGAAACTTCCCGACAGTTAGAACAATTAATCAGTCGAACAACCTGCCTCCAGAAGCGGTGAATGGTCCAACACGAAGTCTTTAAGAAGAGATTGGACAGCCATTTCTCTGAAATGGTATAGGGTTTTCTGCCCGAGCAGGGCCTTGGAATAGATAACCTCCAAGGTCCCTTCCAACTTTATTATTATTATTTTATGGAAGGTAGATTTAAGATTTCTCTGAAAGGCTTGAGTCAAATATCCCTGCAGAAGAATACTAATAAGTGTCTTATTTTAAAGATAAGCTTCCTGTTCTTTTAATGTGTCTTCATAAGTAGCCTTTAAGTGTGCAATTGTTCTCATTATTTTGTTTATGGGTTTTAATTTTGTAATTGTTTGCATAGTTTGTCACCTTGCTATGGAAATTGGCCCTTAAACATTGAATATTTGCTCATGAAGTAGACTGAAGTCTTCCCGCACAATGCGCTCTGTGTCTCTTGATATACAATTGATAGCCTTGTAGCAATGATGAATTATTGGTTCAGTTTTCTCAAATAAAGAACAACTCTTTGTGTATGGTCCCCCTCCAGATTGCTATTTCCTCTGCTTGTATCGTGCATTATTATATTGAAGCATCGTGCTTCATTTGTGTTCACAATCACAAACAAACGTGAAACCTTTCAACAAATTAATGAATAGTGAAGTATAGTTGCTGTTTAGCACAGAAGAATATTTATAATTGTTTTTCCCCACGTCGGGGAAATGAAATCTCTTCCTGTCATTTAAAAAACAGTTAAGTAACGCGAGAAATAACAAAATAGAAGAGTTTGTTTGTAAACAGAAAAGTACTTATTTCTTTTGATCATTGTTTGCTTCTTATTGAACACATGAACAACAAACACAGTGCATTCAAAGCTTGCAAAATATTGCTTATTCGTTCAAACTCAGCAAATAAATAATACACTAAAATTCCACCAAATTTTAAGGTCATATAGTTAAACTGTAAATTACTTAGGACTTTGCCAGTAAAACCAACACTTGTTTAATGAAATTCTGGATATTATTCGGCGTATGATGGTAATATTCCTGGAATTCCATTCATGAAAGCATTTTGTAATCTCACTCTATAGGGACGGATGCCATTGGCGGCGCCTCTTGGTTCTTCTTTAAATTCCCTGAAGCCCCTAGCAGTTGGAAAAAAGAAAAAGGCGAGATAGCTTGGTAGCATTAAGTCAGCAAAAGGTGAAAGAGAGAGAAGGGGGGGAAGGACACATACCTATATAGAAAAGGGGGATACATGGAACATTTTTTGCCCAGAATGTTTTTTTCTCCTTCAAAGCCTAACTGAACATAGAGACATTCATGCAGTAGAAGTGTTGTACCAATAAATACGAACTTAAATTTTTAGTAGGCAATTTAGAACATTTATAATCTGCTCTGACTGTATGCCTTTTTTGTTGATATTATATTTCTTACCTAAACAGGTATGAATCTCCAGAAATTGCTCTGAATTGTGGAATCATGTTAAGAGAATGCATCAGACATGAACCACTAGCGAAAATAATCTTGTGGTCAGAACAGTTTTACGACTTCTTCAGATATGTGGAAATGTCAACATTTGACATTGCTTCAGATGCATTTGCCACTTTCAAGGTTGTATTTTTTATATTCGACAATACTTAAAAATTTATATCATGACTGCTCAAATTCATTTTGGAAAATATATCAGTCAATTAGAGACCCACAAAATAACATTATTAAAATTACAGAAATAATACCAATATTAAACTGTACATCAAACTTTTAAAAAAGAGATAAACAACAATGTATAGCTTTTCAACTGTTGAATTCTAGAAACATATAATGGTGAGGGTTAATAGGAATTACAAACTTAATAATATTGGGGTGGGGCTGCAGGTTCTCCATCCCTGCTGAAATAAAAATTGCACAAAAATTATGATTGCACTAGTTTTCTTGAAATTAGACGTAAGCTTAACTGAGTTATGTGGCACATAAATGGAAAAGAATACAGGTAGTCCTCGACTTTCAACAATTCGTTTAGTAACCAAAGTTACAACAACACTGGAAAAAATGACTTAGGACCATTTTTCACAAACTGTTGCAGCGTCCCTATGGTCACATGATCAAAACTGAGATGCTTGCCAACTTTCATATTTATGACAGTTACAGTGTCCTTGGGTCTTGTGATCACCTTTTGCAATCTTCTGACAAGTAAAGTCAATGGGGAAGCCAGATTCACTTAACAAATTGTTAAATGGAGCAAAACTCAGTTAACTAATATCTCACTTAGCAACAGAAATGTTAGGCTCAGCTGTGATCGTGAGGAACAGCTGTATTGTTAAAAATTGTTTCAGACATCCTGAAATTATAGAAAAGGAGAGGGGTTATCTTTTAAATAACAATGTATTTTCTTATTTCAAGGATTTACTTACAAGGCACAAATTGCTGAGTGCAGAATTTTTGGAACAGCATTATGATAGGGTATGTATTTTTATTTCTTTGTTATAATTTCTTTCAACTATCAGAATAATCACATTATGAGAGTAAAAAAACAATAAAACATTTCTTGCCCAGCTAAATATTTTTATTTTCAGCATTTTCTGATTCATTGAATCAATGCAAGTTGTACCTGGGATGTGAGCAGTTTTTTTGGACAGGAAGTTCTTGCAGTTGTCTTAAAAAAATCTATGAATAAAATTATTTTTGTAAGAAGCAAACAACACACTCTCACTGTGTTGCCATTCCTGATAGTGATGCTAATCAGAGAAGTACATATGACAGCCTTGCTCCATCTACTGGCCATAGCTAATGATAAAAATATAGAGTTGACTGTTTATAATCTCAAGTACATGTTTGCCTAAAGAATTAACTGAAAACTCCATTCAGTAAGCTGCAGAATACTTATTTAGTTGTTTTATGTATGTAGTACAAGAATAATGCTAAAAAAATTAGAACAGTCTCTAAATGCATTGAAATTTGGTTTCTATGACTCGCATCCAGTTCTGTTGTTGTTTTTATTATTTCTAATTAAATGAGTCAAATAACTTGGGATCATTCTGTTGATTGGAAAGGCTATAATTATTTTTTTTCTCCCATCCAGTTCTTCAGTGAATATGAAAAATTACTCCACTCAGAAAATTATGTAACAAAACGACAGTCACTTAAGGTAAAAAAAAGAATCACTATGCAATGGTATAAGAAGACTTAGTTATTCTGTTTTTGTATATTAAATTAAAATGTGTCAGGAGGATTCTGAATCTTAGGAAATTTGTATGTTATTTATGTAACTTGTTAATACCAATTCTATAAGTATGCGTTGCCAGTCAATAATAACTAAAGCTTAAGCTTGTAATATAAATTTCTCCTTTTTACTATAAAACTACTCATTTTTTTTTAATTGGAAGCAGCAGTAGTAAAAAGATCATTTTGCCATTTTCCTTCACCTTCCTTGCATCTGTGGTCTAGTCTGGAAGAAGGCATCCATATTTGTTCTTTGTGCTTCCATTTGACAATTATTGGTCCATAAGGCAACGACGACATCCATTTTTATGATTTTTGGAATGAATCCAGATAATTTTAATAGTTTGACATGGCAGAGAATGACATGGCAGAGAATAGGGCATAATAGTAAATTAGCCTAATATCACTATTTATCAAAAGGAAATGCAACCATTGGCTCTGTTAACTATTGCTACTTGTGTGCTTTATAGTTCTTATGAAAAAACAATCCTGTTTGTTTATTGCTGTAGCTACTTGGTGAATTGCTACTGGATAGACACAACTTCACAATTATGACAAAATACATCAGTAAACCTGAAAATCTCAAGCTAATGATGAATCTTTTAAGGGACAAAAGTCGCAACATTCAGTTTGAGGCTTTCCATGTCTTTAAGGTAATGCTGATTTACAATTACAGTGTAATAAAGTTGCCTAGTAAGGTTTGAATAAATGGGAAAAGGATGGAGCCAGCAATTTTTGTATAAGTTTCAGAATCATAGTATGTAAATCCATGTAATTATTCTTATTTTTTAAATTCAGCATCAGAGATCTAAACTATGGTATGAATAAGTTTATTGCTTGCGAAAATAAATATCTGAATGCTGATTTTAGTTTCCTAATTAAGTTCCGCCTATTTATATAACTTTTAAATGGGTTTTCTTTGTATTTTGCTAGGCTTTTTATGGATATTTGACCTACTTCCCAATCTGGAAACAGCATTGGAAACACTGCCTAAAGAGAAGCATGGTGGCCTAGAGGTGGAGCTCTTGCCTCACAATCAGGAGGCTATTAGTTTAATCCTATGTAGTGGCAGATGTTTCTCTCTGGGCACAAAGAGAAAATATCTGCTGCAAACTCCCTATAGTAGGGCTTTTCAACCTTTTCACCCATTGTACTACTTTTAGGATATGGCAACATCCGAGTACCACCAGTCGCCTAGCAAGGTTTAAAAAACTTGATGACCAAAAAAAAAGGAAAAAATTGAAGTTCAGGTAGTCCTTGACTTACAGCAGTTTGCTTAGTGACTGTTCAAAGTTATAATGGTACTGAAAAAAGTGCCCTCCAAGCCACAGCCGAACAAGACACCTGCTCTGCCCAGCAGTGCTCTTTCTCCTGTCCATGGTTTTCATTGTTGTGAGCATTTCTGTTGAGGATTGGCAGCGGGGGTGGGGTGGGGTGTGTTTGGTTTTTATTCCCCCCCCCCGTCTGCTGGGTGGTTGCAGCAGGTTTTGGTCACTTTACATGATTCTGGGACACTGACCATCGTAAATATGAATCAGTTGCCAAGCATCTGAATGTAAATCGCAAGACCCTGGAGTTGCTGCAACATTCCAGCTGATCGGTGGTGCTTCTGGGCTCAGAGGTGCTAGGCAGCGCCCAGCTGGAGCCTGGCGCTGATCCTGGCGCTTCCACTGAGCCCTGACAGCCCCAAAGAAGTGCTGATTCTGGCGCTTTTGCTGAGCCCTGACAGCCCTGCATCTCCAGCCATCTCTTGCTCAGGCTTGTGCGGTGCTGCTACCGGTTCAGCTCATTCCCCTTCCCTGCTACCACTTTTCTAGGATGGTTGTGTACCACCTGCCAGGTGCCAATCTACCACAGGTGGTACCCGTACCACTGGTTGAAAAGCCCTTCCCTATAGAATCAGAAAGGACGTTCGGCTAGTAAACACTCAGCTCCCTTAAGTTACCTCAACTCCACCCTAATGCAAGAGATTACAGGGTCATTAAAAGAAAAAAAATGGAAACACTGTCTACATTGTGAAATTGTGATTCTGACAAATTTTTATGCATGGATTATATATGGTGATTCTGACAAATTTTTATGCATGGATTGCATATGGTACATTGTACTTCGGTCATTGTAAATGTCATGCATTGTATAGAGAAAATCTGTTGATATTTGCCAGTGCATTCTGATTTTAATTTTTCTGAAAATTGTATTGCAGGTGTTTGTAGCCAATCCTAACAAGACGCAACCTATATTAGATATTCTCTTAAAGAACCAGACCAAACTTATTGAGTTTCTCAGCAAGTTTCAGAACGACAGGACCGAGGATGAACAATTTAACGATGAGAAGACCTATTTAGTTAAACAGATCAGGGATTTGAAAAGACCAGCACAACAAGAAGCCTAATCTTCTATAAAACCCTAAAATATTAAATCCAAATTCAGCATTTGCTGTTAGATATTCAGCATCAGGCACTCTTATCACTTCATGAGGAACATTACTGCTAATCTGCTGTTCAGTGAACAGTTTATTTGTTTTTTTTTCTTCTCTTTATTTTTTAGTCCAAGTTGACAAACCTAGCTGCTGCTTTCTTGCACAATGTGGACTTTCTTGATATTTGTGTCTGAATTCAAGCACACTGCTTGTTTTTAGAAGTCCAGGGTGGGGGTGGGATGGGAAAGATTATTGGTTCATGAAACAAACATATAAGACAGTTTGAGATAGGAGAGAAGGTATTAGACTAATTTATGACAGGGTGCATGCTAGCAAATCTGATTCAATCCATATGTTTGCACTTAACCTTGTATGAGATGCGAGCACAATGTGATCTGTGCATATTTGGCACCATAGTATAAGATTATATGCCTTGATTTTTTTTAAAAAAAATGTGCAGTGCTTTAATTGTAATCAAAGGGGAAATGTATCTAAGATGTGCTTTCTGGGATGAACAGTTGTCTTGCAAATAAAATTGATACTGAAACATAGCACCGTCTAAGAATGACATCTCAGAGTTCATGAGGAAAATGTATATATGCCTTTCATTGCTTTATAGTTTGTTTTTGACAGTGATTTTCTGAGAATTGAGATGTAGACTTGGAAATACATTATAAGAATTTTTGTTAATTTTACTTCAAATTGTGTTTCAGACAATAGAGCTTAGCAGTGACACTTTGTGTTTCATTTCAACAATGCTTGTTTTATTCTGTATATAACTCCTACGCTGCTCATTTCTTTAAAAATGATTTAATTTGTACAGCAGAGGAATGTTAATGTATTAGTCTGTAACTTTTACCCGATACTGATACTGAATTTTGCAAAATGAAAGCTCATGTAAAATGTTACCTTGGATCACATGAAAATACTGATTTCACATTTCTTAAATACTGCAGCATTAAAAAGAATCCATTTTTTCCTGTATTTGCAAGTATAATGCAGTGCCATCAGTTAAAGTAGACTAAAAATATAGCTCTGGAACCCACTAAACCTGTATTTCTCCATGTTGGCCTTCTCCATTTATATTAGTGCTGTGTTTGGCCAATTGTAAATTATAAAGATTATGCTAAATTAATTCAGATTTGTTTTGCATGTGGGTATAAAGAGAATCTCTTTTCATATCGTTAGTAAAATAGTTGTGTTGTATTTAACTTATGTTTTCCCATCAACAACCATAATTTTCGTAAGTGTCCTAGTGTCAATATCCTGTTCCTTAATGCTGCAAACTATCAGTATTTATTTTTTAAAGACTGATTTTGCATCACTTTTTGTTACTGTGATCATAACAAAATGCTAGATATATCTAAAGTATGTTATCAAAATCTTATCTATTCACTATAATAGTAGAACTGAGATGACAACCAGCCAATTTTTTGAATTAGTATGAAAGTTCAAATTCCGCATGATTGAATCTGACTGAAAATGCTATACAATTATTTATTGCTTTCTAGCATCTATATGATTAAATTATTTTACAAATAATTTTCTGATTGACATTTTAGCTAATTTTTAAAGCCTTCATGATGGAAGTTGGAATAAAATCCAGCAAATAGGATTCTGATAATGTTGGGTATACATTTCTTTCAGCAGTCATAAGCCATTTGCAAAATGGTCTGTAATATCTACTGAAAAAGATCATTATCCTCTATTGAATCATTTATATAGACAGGCAAAAACAACCGTGGAGGTGGTAATATTATAGATAAGTACAGTACTTTGTCTTTTTTTATATTTTGGTTTAGTATAGCTAAGGCAAGGAAATATTAGGTGGCAAGCTATTCTCCATTATGCATAAGGCTTCCACTTTTAGAAAAAAAATATAGACATGCTAAAAGTTGTATATCTCTCTGTGTGTATATATATCTATGTGTGTGTGTGTATGTGTGTATACACACACATCTATCAAAATAGATATATGAAAGTTAAAAGATGGATCTGGATATTGATTTTGCTTCTCTTTATTTGGCATGGGACAAAAGGCTATACTTTAAAAAAAACATTAATCCTTGGAGTGTTGGCTTTCAAAAAAGTTGTATTTAAGACCATTTGATGTGCTATTCATATTAAAAACTATTGTACTGGAAATGGTTTCTTATCTGTGTGAAGGCTTAAAGATATTACTAAAAGTTATTTAATGTGAGCTTTGGGTTTTTTTTTCTAAATGTGTACAATTGTAAATTTGCTTCCATGAAAGCATCTCATTTCTTCAAATGAATGCATTTCTTATTAGAAGATCTGGCTGGCCCCTTAATTTAAATTGAAATAAAATTTTGAAGAAACACGAATTGTGTGCTATAATATGTATCAAGAAGAAGGTTCAGCCAAAATTGAGTATTTCTCCTAAGAAGTATTCCGCTTCTTGTAAAACATTGGCCATGCATTTAAAATTTTCATATAAGTAAATAATATCCAACCAGACATATTTACCAGCTGTTCTATTCATGGTTTATGTGGTTGTCAGAGTTCTTAAAAACTATTTTAGGTTAAATTTTGATCCTTCTAATAGAAATGGTCAAATATATTTGGAAGTTTAAAAAAAGACTAATTTTTTAAGACCAATTTGCTTTGCAAAGGTATTTGAGGTTACACTGCCATTGTCTTCTCCAAAGTATCCAAACTATTTATGGGTGAATATTTTGAGAATAGTAAGGCACCTGAGCAGTCTTCCTGCTACCAAATTTCCTTGAAGAGATCACTAAGTAACTTCACATTTCAATCTTTAGAGTAGAATTGCCATTGAATATTATATATAAATCTATGCCATACCATAGATTTATCATGGGTTTTGGAGTTCAGGCAGCCTCCATATATCAGTTTTCTGTAAGAGTAGTACTTTCTGCCTCCTAAAGGTATACTCACTGTTTAAAAGTTTTATGCAATTTTTTTAAAAAAGTACTCAGATCCGCAGCACCAATAAAAAGTCCTTCCCTCCTCACCCCAAAAAATTCTGCTGGATCTTATATAAAAGTGTATTAAAATTATTTATGATATTATGCTTGTTCATCACACTTAAATTTTTGTCTTAGAAACTTAACTGAAATGTTAGAATACAGACTTTCATACATCTTGGAATAGCATATTTGTAGAAATAAAATTCCCTAATTTTTGCAAGATTCTTGATCTAGTCTTGAATCTTCTTTTGTCACTGTTCCCGGTAGAATCAGAAGAAAATACATTATAACTACAAGCTGGCAGAGGAGCTGGTAACCTATAAAGTTAAACCAGAATGAAGTGGGCTAAACCAAACTTGTTTGTACCAAGAAGAAAGTATGTTTAAATATTAAGTGTATACACAACTGGGCTACTTCGGGTGGGAAGCGTATAATTAAAACATGCCTAAAATCAGCACACTGCATGTCCTGTGTCTTTCTTATCCTCTTCTTAACCTTTGGAGATGGAGTGGGTATTCCTAGGTAAGACGTGCAATGGATATATGATTGTATCAGTTTTACCATTGAAACCAAATCCCTAAAATTACCACTATCGTTATTAAATTACAGGTAGTCCTTGACTTACAACAGTTCGTTGAGTGACTGTTTGAAGTTGTGACACTGAGAAAAGTGACGTATGACCATTTTTCACACTTAACCATCATTGCAGCATCCCCATGGTCACATGATCAAAATTCAGGTGCTTGGCAATTGGTTTATATTATGAGATTTGCAGTTTCCCAGGGTCATGTGATCAGCTTTTCTGACCTGGCAAGCAAAGTCAATGGGAAAGCCATTTTCATTTAACAATCTTGTTACTAATTTAGCAACTGTAGTGATTCACTTAACTGGCAAAAAAGGTCATAAAATGGAGCAAAATTTACTTAACAAATATCTTGCTTAACAACAGAAATTTTCGGCTCAGTTATGATTGTAAATCAACGACCACCTGTATTTTAGAACCCCAATCTTCCATTTTAGGAGGAAGGGATCTAGTTTTGTACCATTAGTCCTGAATCCTACAGTTTCTATCCTATCCCTCACAGTCACCGGTAGAAGGATATTGGCATTCTTCTGTAGAGTAGCTTAGCTGAGAAGATCAGATTAATGATATTAGGCATTTATTCAGATCAGGCCATGTGAGATTTGTTAAAAAAAAACTAGAATAGAACACTAGAAATATGTTATAATATATACCTTTTAATTTGACTATTATATGGCCAGAAGAAGCTATATAGTAAGGATATAGAAGAAGGCAGTGCTTCAACTAAGAAATACAAAGGGGAATAAACTTCCTCTGCTATCTAATGAGAATTGAGTATATTCAGAAGGCAATTCATTTATTTCAATATATAACTAGAGCATCCTTTTAGAGTGGCTTTTAATAAAATCACAAAAAAATCATTAAAATAGCAATAGCACTTAGACTTGCATACCATTTCATTGTGTTTTACAGCCCTCTAGCGATTTAGATAGCAAATTGCTCCACAATCTGGGTCTTCATTTTACTGACCTCGAAGGATTGAAGGCTGAGCCAACCTTGAGCCTGATAAAGTATCAGCATCTGTAATGGAGCCCTGCATTTTACTGGCATCTAATGCACTCCTCTCAAATACTATCCTTACTTTAGCATTCTGTACCAGCTGCAGTCTCCAGACTATTTTAAGAGTAGATCCACAGAAGATGTTAAAATCCAATCAGAGCTGATCAACTATGTGGCCAGGCTGTCTCCAGAAACAGATGATTATCCAACTAAGTTGTGCATAGATACACCTAATAGAAGCCTTACAATTAAGAGATAAGTAGAAAATGTAAGGAAGGAATGGCGAAATGGAATAGAACAGAAAATGCAGGATGGAGATCATAGCTAGTGATTAGCTAGGATGTTTAACCATGCTAATATTTTGTTTCAGAACCTATTTGTTTCTAGGATTTCTAAACTTGTCCTTGGTAAGTGACATAGTTTTCTTACATGATGAGAAAGTATAGACAGAAATTAAATATCTTGCTGTATTTGTCAGAAGAGCAGAATGCACTTTTAGGCATCTAACCCAATGCAATGAATGGATGGCTAGAATAGTTCACATGTAGTCCATTTCAGTTTTGCATGTATTTACTCAAAACTTTTGGAATGTCACTTTCTCAGATGTACAGTTTTCCTGGAAAAATGTAAACATTTTCTAGCATCCCAAATTTGGTGCAGACAACCAGCACAAGATCTGGTTTTATATTTAAGGAGCTTGCTGAGAAACTGATATAACAGGCTGCATATACTGTCTGCGTCTGCTTCCATGTTATTAAAGAATCTTTATCCAGCTTGCTGTGATTTTGAGAATTTCTGGGGTTTGATTCTTAATTTCTCAAGTAGAAATGTTTGTAAATTTACTCTTAGTAAAATTTAAGAATGGTATATGTTCTCCCATAAAACTTGTGGAATGGTTTTTCCTCTTTATTTCCTCTCTTCTTTGTTCCACGCAGCTTCCTAGATACTTGCCAGTTATTCACAAACCTCATCTAAGCTTGCCCTGCTCACCAGACATGGAATTTACAGTATCCATAATTTCAGTCAATGAGTTGGCTGGTGTGGGCATTGTAGTCTGTCCACTGGAATGGATCTGGTTGGGAGGACGTGTGCATATTACTTTTTTTCTTTTTCTTTTTTAGCAAAGAAGGTTTAGTTTTACAGTTAACTAGCCAGTTTTTCACCACAATACTTGTGTTAGCCTTTTTAGGTAGACCAGGTTAGGAAATAAGACACCAATAAAAAAAGATTACTTTTTTGGGCTGAAATAATAATATAGAAAACTTGACAGCATTTTCCCTTTTCTTCCTCTTGCACCAAGAGGAATCAAAGTGGGGCAAACATTCTTTCTTGTGCCTTTCTGTTTTTGAGCATTAAGTTCCTGAACTAGTGGCTGCTGAATAGCAAGGCTCTTCTACAACTTGGGAGTTTTTTTTATTTATTTTATTTTTATTCCATTTATATCCCGCCCTTCTCCGAAGACTCAGGGCGGCTTACAAACTTAGCAGTAGCCTTCATTCTATGTATATGCCTGCTTATTAGGGCTTTTTCACACACCCCCCAAGCAGCATTATTACAAAGTCAGCTTAATTGCCCCCAACAATCTGGGTCCTTAACTATATATGTCAACACTGCTAACATCGGATGTTCTTGCTTTGACAAAAGATGAAGAAGCTATTTCATATTTCTACTTGTGCATCATTTTTAGAGTTAAAGTTAGTTGAAGAAGGGAGGGGGGAAGGAAGAATGTATGAGAAATTAGACATAAACAACAGTAGCGAATAGTCTCAAGATGGAATGTAACAAGAGATGATAAGTAAGAACTGGGGGGTTTATGCTAAGGATGGAGAACTAACCCTTCAAACTAATGGAGAATGAAAGGAGGAGAATTGTGTTTAATATTGTGCTAAGGGCAGAGGAATTCAGATTCCAGCTTCTCACAAGGATTGCTGATGTTATAGGGCGTTCTGGAAAAAAATGAAGGAGTCTATAGTGCAATGGTTTTTTTGTTTTTAATATGTCTCACTCACCAGGAAAAAAAAATTCTAGTAAAGAAACATCTGGAAGACTAAATGAAGTGGTACCGAGGCAGTCATTTTATCAGAACGGCCGTGTTTTCAGCTTAGAAAGGTTTGGAATCCTGGTCCAGCTGCTGTAGGTCTATCGGAAACAATGATAACCATAATTTATGCTAGCCCTATCACAGACATGTCAAACACAAGGCCCAGGGGCCAGATCCGGCCCGTGAAGTGGTTTCATGCGGCCCGCAAAGCCACCCTGGAAACAGTGAGGGAACGGCCCCCACTGCCTTGGCCCTGGCCCAGAGACCCTCCTTCTGCCAAAGACCCTCAGATCTTTCCCACTCCTGCCCAGGCCCCCATAGGCCCCCTTGATGCAAACGATGTAGAGCTGGCCACGCCCACCCAGTAGGCCATACGCACTCTAGCCACGCCCACCCAGTAGGCCACACCCACCCTGGCCATACCCACCCGGCCCCCCGAGGGCAAGCGCAATGCTAATGTGGCCCTCAGTGAAATTGAGTTTGACACCCCTGCCCTATCATAAGGCCCCTGCCTTATGGACTATTCTCCCCTCTGAAATTAGAATGGCCCCAACCTTTCGGCTTTTTGCAAAGTTTTAAACATTTGGCTATGTTCCAGGGCCTGGAGCTTGGAATGTGTTAAGGACCCTGTTGCCTGGCTTCACTATTAGTTGATTAATGGTCAGTGCTGCTTTTTGTACATATTTACTTTATGGAGGTTTTTATTGTTTTACTGTTTTTTAAATTGTTTAAATTGTTTTATAATTTTAGAATTGTAAGTTGCCGAGAGTCACTTGGTTGAGAAGTGAAACATCTTCAAAAAAACCCCCAAGAAAGTCTAGTTGCCTTGTGAAAAAGCATCTTTGGGATGACTAAAGCTATAGATTAAAATGAATTCTAAATAATTGTTGCTGATTAAGAACACACATATATTGCTTGACTGTATCTGCAGCATTTAGTTGGACAAATGCACTGAGTTATGCAACACTGGAAGTTCTATGTTGTTAAAGCAAGAATATCCGATGTTAGCAGCACTGACACCAGTTGCCTTGTGAAAAAGGATCTTTGGGATAACAATGACTTGGATGACTGAAAATTTCCATAGACATATAGCTTTACTCCAAAATGTGGTAATAACTGGACAAATCCAGGTTATGTTCAACTGCTGACCTGCATCTCTAACAGCAAGGTGTAGCACACAATCTTTATTAAAAATTCTCTGAGCTTTTCCAATAGAAATAATTGTCTGTATTATGTTTTTTGTAAGATGCAAATAGGGTAATTGCAGATTTTGTTAAGGTGAACTTTTCTTGGTTTCAAAAGCACCCATTCCTGCATGTTGTTCCAAAGTTCTCATAAATACTTTATTTTCATTTTATTGTCTTTTGACTTTTTATATAAAAATAGGCTGTTGGCTCAAGGCTCTTGAATTTTTGAATTCAGACTTTGAAAAAGAGTTATAAAACACCTAGTAATAATTTGTTAAAAGGCCTAATTTACATAGAAAGTAGATTTACCTAGTATATAGTGAACATTTTTCATGAGCAGAAGAGCTGAGATTATATCTACAATCAATGTCTCAAAGGTGCTTTTTCAAAAGGCAACTGGATTTCCTTTGTTTTTCCTTGAAAACATTTCGCTTCTTATTCAAGACACATCTAGGTGCCTTTTCAAAAGCACCTTTGGGACAATCATGACCTGAATGACTAATTATCTCCATAGACATCTACAATCAGTATCTTCCATATATGACTTACAGCTTAAAATGCAGGTGTAGGAACTGATTTTCACACAAACTGGAAACTCAGTAGTTGCCAATATTGCACAGATCCTGAGGAGGCAACAAACTGGATAGTTGTTCAAAACTGAAAAATTATTTCAGATTTTAAAAAATGGATTACAGATTTGTATTTGCTTCCCACTTATGAGAAGGGGCTACATATTCCTGAGAAAATGTATAATTGCAATGATTTATTTGTGTTCCAGTTCATTTTGAAGCACCTTATTGTTATAGAAGCTGAAGCATTGCCCTATTAAATACTCTAAATTCAATTTGCATGTAATCCTACAAAAAAAATCTGTAAATATTAAGATTTGCAAGCAAAAAAAGGAATCTATTCAGATTGTCTCCAGCAAGTCATAATCATAGAAAAAGGACTCTTTTGCAATAATGTCACAATACCAACTATATGTACTTATATCCCATATTTCATATGCATATTTCCTCAATCTCCCCATTGAGTCCTGATTATTGATGCCCATGGCTATTACATGAACTGCTTTCTTGTTATACAAACATTGAAAATAATTATGTACAAATTATGGAAAATCTGAATGAATTTAATAGTGCTGAAATGAATTAATACTATTAAAAATGGGTTTCATCTGACACCTCTTCCTTAGCCATCATTATGGAAATATCCTCTCATCCAAGATTAGAATGGCTCCAACCTTATTAACCTTTTTTTTAATTGAAAAGTTTTAAAATACAATTTTCCTTTAAAAAAAACCCCCTTCCCCCTCCCTCCTCCCCCCCTCCCTCCCCCCCTCCCTCCCTCCCTCCTCCCCCCCCACCTCCCCCCCTCCCCCCCACTTACCAGAGCTGAATACAAGGTATATATATAAAAAGAAAAAAAAAGAAAAGCAAACATAAGCAACCATGTACTAACAACTATAAATTCTAAAATCCATCACTCTCTAGCTTATATAGGATAAAACAAACCTTAGCAATATTAAATATATATAAAGAACTAAAATAAAAAAACACTTTCTAGCTTATATATGATAAAACAAACCTTAATAATATTAAATATACATTAAAAACAAGAAAAGAAAACCCCAAAATAGAAAGAGAAAAAAAACAGGAAAAAAGGAAAAAAGAATTATTCAGATACTATATAATACTTCTCAACCCTATACTTGTCCTAAATAGACTCCATCCATTTTGTCCATTCCATGATATAACGTTCTTACACATAATCTTTCAAATTAACCAAAATCTTCGCCACCTCAACCAAATCAGAAAACTTTAAAGTCCACTCTTCTGTAATCGGCCGTTCCTCTTCCAGTACCACATCTATAATTATTCCAAACAATAAAAAAGATTGCGAACAAAACTTTAACCTCCATTTGGAAATCTTCTATATATTCCACCAAACTTTAATCCAAAAAAACTCACCCTTTCCACAAAACCACCACATATAAAAAATATATTGTGTCTACACCCAGATCTTTTCCCACCTCCCATACTTGACTATAAATACGTCGTAGAAATTCCATAGACTTCTGCAAATCCTGCTATTTTCTCTTCTTAGATCGTTTTGCAGCAGCACGCGTCACCCTCTGTTCTATAGAATCATCCGACGAAGTTGTATCTTGATCTCCTCCAACACCGTTGTCTTCTATCTGACCACCTTCGACCTCTTGATGCACTCCTTCTCCAGATCCCTTTTCAGCTTCCAGAAGTGTTAATGGCGTTGCATTTAAAACATTATAGAAATCACGCGCTTGCATCACAGTAACCAGATGGTACCTTTTACCTTCGTGCGTCACCATCAACCCAACTGGGATCTCCCATCTGAACCTTATATCTCGTTGCTTGAGCTCTTGCACAAGAAATGTAAAATCCTTCCTTCTCCTTAAAATCTTTGGAGGAATTTCTTTTAAGACCAAAACTTCTTGATTAGCAATCACAACTTTAGTATCATAAGCAGCTCGTATAACTTCATCTCTAGTTTCCCTTTTTGCAAAATATACCACCACATCTCTAGGCAACTTTCTCTGTCTAGCAATCCATGAATTCACACGAAACACTTTATCCATGCCTCCTTTTATTTCAGATGCTGGCTGTTTCAACACTACTTCAAAAGCCTCAGAAACCAGCTGCTTTAGATCTTCCTTGGTATTCTCCTTTAAGCCTCTAACTCTAATGGCAAACTGCATCTGGTAATATTGAGCAAGACTCAGTTCTTTTTCCACTTTATCTTCATTCTCCAATACTTTTGCTTCTAATATAGCATTCTTTTGAGTCAATTCTTCTAGCTTTTCCTCCAATTCTTCCACACAGCGAGCCACTTTACACACTGAAGACAAGATGTCTGCCTTCATCACTCTGAACTTCTGTTCCATCCTCTCCTCCATTCTCTCCTCCAATTTCTCCAATTTCTCCTCCATCTGTACAAATCTATCATTAATTGATTCCAAAATTACCTGGGTGTGTTTTTCAAGAGCATCTTGTAAGTCCTTTGATGTCAATACATCAGGAGGATGCAGCGCCTGCAGTAATGATTGTTGCACAGGAGAAGTTCCAGCACTCCGAAGAGTTTTAGGGGGTGGTTTAGCCGCCATCTTTTACCAAATGTGACGCACTTTCACTTCAGATTTATAATCCAAAAAAGTCCATCAAGCTGGAGAGTAAAATATAATAATCCTCTTCACCTTTTCCTCTTGTATCGCTCTGCCTGCTCCTTTAATCCATAGTCATTCCTTCAGGCAGGGGTGGTCGCAGACGCCTGGCTCTGCTCCAAGAAATCAGGAGCAGAGGCGCCGGCCAGCTGGGAGCAGCCCAGGCTACGGGGGAGTTCAATCCTTCAGCCGCCCAAGCCATAAGCTCAGGCGGCCCTGGAGAACTCTACCCCTACCTGGGAGCTCGCCCCCTCCTCTTCTCCCGAGGAGGGGGCTTCAAATTCGCCCGAACAGCTGATCGGCGCTGTTTCGTGCGAAAAAACAACAGCTGAGCCGCGGGCAGCCCGGGAAGGCTGTCTCCGTCGCCGCGGAGCCACCGGAAGTCAACCTTATTAACCTTTTGTACAGCCCTAAAAACCTGACTATGTTCCTGAGCCTGGGATGCTAAATATGCTAAGATCCCTGTTTCCTGGCTTTATTGTTAATTGGCCAAGTATCTTGGTTGCTCTGTATATTTACTTCTGATTTTTTGATTGTTTTTTTTTTAAAAAAAATGTTTTAATTGTAGTACTTTTTAATTGTAAGCCACCCCAAGTCATTGATTGAGATATAGAAATTGAATGAATAACTATCTCATGTGCTGCAAGAATTACTGACCCCTTATATGTATCTCTTCCACCCAAGCTTTTTGTAAAAGCTGCTTATCCTTTGAAGGAGTATAAAATGTTCTGTAAGAAAATAATTTCAGTTCCTGTTTTAAAAGTTGAAATAACACTTGTCCCTATTTATAAGGAGACCCCAATTCCTTAATTCCAAGTTATAATTTAAATTTCTATAAATATTATAAACACAACATAATCATATCCACCTTGAGTATACAAAGCATTTCAACATAAGCATTCAAAACCAAGTAAATAAGCAAAACAAATAAAATTGCCCTCCCAAAGCTGGTTGGGGGAACAACAGGTTTCAGCTAAACCCTGGTAAGACAGAAGCAGATACTTGGAATCCAGAGGTTTATCCATCTTTAGTTCTGGATAGGATGGCAGTGCCCCAGACTTGCCACTCCTGCTCGTGTTGTGGCTGGGGGAGCCTTTGCACAATTTTGGATTGTACACCAACTGCACCCTTTTTTGGACCGTGAGGTTCTGTGCTCAGTTACTGGTCATTTCCTATTGCAACGCATTCTTTATGGGGTTATTCTTGAAGAGTATTCAGAAGCTACAATTGGTCCAGAATGCAGCAGCATGGACACTTTTGGAGATCTCTAGGGTGGCAAAACTGTTACACAAACTGCACTGGCAGTAGATTTTCTTCTGGTGCCAGTTCAAAATGTTGGCCAGTACCTTTAATGCCCTTTATGGCATAGGTCCAGGATAACTGAGGAGCTGTCTTTCTTAAACGGGATTGACCTAACCCAGGGGTAAGCAACCTTGGCTCTTTTATGACTCGTGGACTTCAACTCCCAGAATTCCTGGCTCATGAATTCTGGGAGTTGAAGTCCACGAGTCATAAAAGAGCCAAGGTTGCCTACCCCTGACCTAACCACTAGTGCTGGCAAAAGAGGTTTACTGTGGACCCCATCAGCCAAGAAATTGCAGCTGGAGGGGTCCTAGTGAAGAACCTTTTTTGTCATGTCCCCCTCACCCCCCCCCAAACAATTTGCTACAGGAAGTGAGGGTCACCCCCTATCTTTCTGGCCTTCAGGAAATGCCTTAAAACTTGGCTATGGTGGTTGGTCCCTGAAGAAGCAGTTGGTTGGAAGTGGCTAATATAATAACAGAGAAGTCACTGCCGCCTCTCCACTTTATAGCTCTGATTTTTTTTAGTTTCTTTTTAACATTTAGTAATTTTAACCTGTTTTTATCTCTAATCACTTTTATAATTTACTGTTTTATTATAAGCTGCTCAGTCTCCTTGAACTGCAAGATGAAATTGGTAAGTAAATAAAATAAATAAATAGCATCAATTCCAATCTCTCTCCCCCCCCCTTTCATCAAATAGTAAGTAGTAATAACAGCAGTTTAGCAGTATGTGGATGACAGGCGAGTAGACAAGCAGCAAACAATTTTAGTGCTTCAGTAAACAAACAAACAAACAGGCTGGCTCTTTTCACGCTCTCGAATTCGAATTCTGTGTGTCAATCAGACTGACATTCGAGGTAACTGGTTTTTATCCTGAAAGATTTCTCACTGGATTTTATTAAACCCCTTTATCGGCGGATTGCCAGACTTCACACACCTTTCACCCGCAGATTCGGTCTTGCGTGCAAACCTCCCGAGCAAAATTAAGGCGGGCTTTTGGGACGCACGTGCGGAAAGTCCGGAGTTTGAGCACGTGCGACTGAGCCTCCACAAACAGCAACCCCGCGATTAAAGGGCTCTATACAAAGAGAGCAGGAGCCGTCGCCAGTCAAAACCCGAGGAGAAACGGAGCTGCTTGGGTAGACCGTCGCTTCTCTTTGCGGAGGCGGGATCTCAAAAAAGCCCCGATCTTGGCGGCGCGTTGTGAGAGACGCTTTGGAGCGGCTTGCGCAGCCGGTGGACTCACTCGCCTGGGGAGTTGCGATCGAGCCATGGTGAAAATCGGCTTCCAGACGGTGACGTCTGCGCTGAAGCCGGAGAAAGAGGCGGCGGTTGCAACGCGCCGTGGGGCCCCGGCAAAAGGCCTCGTCCTTTCTCAGGATGCGGTAAGTACGTGGGAGACCACAGGCGCGCTGGCATTGTCAGATCAGGTTGGCATTTCAGTTTAATGGTCAGGATCAAATGAACGCTCTCAGAAGCCGACGCTGTTGTGGCATTGCGGCGTTCAACGCAGTTAGTGAAGTCGCGCTAAGCGCAGACGTGATTTTGGACGATTACTTTTGCCCAGGGTGGGGCTGTTGCATCGCGCAATACGGCCTTAACGGTATTTTGAGTAAAACAGGTAAGAAGACTGAAGTAGGTCTCGCGGGCGATCGAACTGAAGAAAAGAGCTTTCATCGCAAGCGATCCGAGCCCGGAGGCAGAACAGAAATTTCCGTTCATAGAGGGAAGGAAATGCTACTGCTGCACGACTTGTTTCTGGCTAGGACAGGGGTAGGCAACCTCGGCTCTTTTATGACTCATGGAGACTCATTTAGAGCCTTGGTGGAGCAGCGGGCTGATGCCTCCTTAAGTAACACCAGCTGCCTGCAATTAGTGCAGGTTCGCATCCCACCAGGCTCAAGGTTGACTCAGCCTTCCATCCTTCCGAGGTAGGTAACATGAGGACCCAGATTGTTGGGGGCAATAAGCTGACTTTGTAATAATGCCGCTTGGGGTGTGTGTGAAAGCCCTAACAAGCAGGCATATACATAGAATGAAGGCTACAAAGCCCTACATGGCATGGGTCCGGACTACCTACGGGAGCACCTTCTGCCAATGTCAGCACCCCACCGTCCTGTGCGCTCCCACAGAGAGGGCCTCCTCAGGGTGCCACCGCTCAAGGAATGTCGGCTGGTGGCCCCCAGGGGGAGGGCATTCTCAGTGGGTGCGCCAGCCCTCTGGAACAGCTTACCAACCGAAATCCGGATGGCCCCCGACCTCCGCACCTTCCGGCGCGAATTAAAAACTTACCTGTTCCAGCAGTCCGGCCTGGCCTGATAGCTCTAATTGGGGTCCCAGTTTGTATTTTACTATTGTTTGTTTTCACTATTGTTCATTCTGTATGCCTACCTTATTCTGTACACCGCCCCGAGTCCCTCGGGAGAAGGGCGGTTTATAAAAACAAATAAATAAATAAATAAATACTGCTAAGCTTGTAAGCCGCCCTGAGTCTTCGGAGAAGGGCGGGATATAAATGTAATAAAAAATAAATAAAAATAAATAAATGGACTTCAACTCCCAGAATTCCTGAGTCAGCTGTGCTGACTCAGGAATTCTGGGAATTGAAGTCCATGAGTCATAAAAGAGCCGACGTTGCCTACCCCTGGGCTAGGACGACTGGAGAATAATTCTCTTTCCCCAGCAAGCATAGTATAGTAAGCATTTCCTTTCCTTTCCACACGGATGCCAGAAAACCAGAAGTATCTGCTGTTCGTTTCAGCTAATAATGAAGCAAACCAAACCTAAAATCCCCTACTTTCAACTCTGGCATTCAGGTTAGACAAGGTTCCACACCACATCCTCTACAAGTTACATCTGCAGTGTAACAATTGGCAACCAGGGCATATACAGTCCGCTGCAGCTCTCTGGATTTAGACAAACTGTTTCCCAGTCTTTTAACTTTGATAGCACAAGCAACATTTGCTCGATAGGGATTTATTAAATCTCGTATCTTCCAAATATTTACCCCTTGTTGTACTTCTGAACGTATACATGTAAAAGTATTTTAAAGGATCATGATCAGAGCCTGGTATCTCAGTGACAAGATGGTAGGATGTGGGTTGTTTGGTACTTAAAAGCTGTTTTACCTTTTACCTACCAAAGAGCCTTGGTGGAGCAGTGGGCTAATGCCTCCTTAAGTAACACCAGCTGCCTGCAATTAGTGCAGGTTTGTATCCCACCAGGCTCAAGGTTGACTCAGCCTTCCATCCTTCCGAGGTAGGTAAAATGAGGACCCAGATTGTTGGGGGCAATTAAGCTGACTTTGTAATAATGCCGCTTGGGGTGTGTGTGAAAGCCCTAATAAGCAGGCATATACATAGAATGAAGGCTACTGCTAAGCACATTGATTTGTGCTTCTTAGATTGTAAGCTGCCCTGAGTCTTCGGAGAAGGGCAGGATATAAATGGGATTAAAAAAAAATTAAATAAGTCAGATGAAGCTCCAGCAGAAGTCTGGACCTTCTCCTCTCCTCTGTTCTTGTCCAGTCTTCCCCAAACACTCTTTTATTCTGTGTGTTTGTGACTCCAATTCCTGCACAGTATCATGTTGCCTGAGTTCACGTGAGTTGCAATCCATAGCATTGCAGAAGGCACCAGCTTAGAGAAAGCGGGGGTTCTTAATTATTTCACCTGGTGAAAGCCATATCCTGACCTTGAACTATACTGTGAACTTCTGGCTAGATTCTCTATTCCACTTTAGGATTGGTTTGGCAAATTTGAATGATACATGTTTCAGATTATTCCTGATTCTTTGACATGGATGAATGGCTACCGTTCTTCTTAGAGACTTGAATATCTCCAGTTAGCAAATCAAGGGAAAAAAGCCAAAGATTTCTGGGCAAGCAAGTCTGTTCGTTACCATGGGGACTTTCTCTATCAGCCCTTCTGAGGGGATTGTTCTGCTGCTCTGTGTTCTTTTCTAAAAATAATTTAAGCTTGACTTCATTCTTTGTTGTTTGTGTTGTTATATAATATCTCTACTGTTATCATGTTGGGGACCTATTTTTGTGTTCCACAAATTTCAATAATTGCAGAACATTTCTCTCTTTAAGCTGAAATCAAGTTAAGAATATTTCTAATTCTTGTGATCTGTAATCTAAAACAGCAGAGGTAATTTTTCCATCTTCTGTAGTTTGCATGTGACCGTGCCAATGGCTTTTTTTCCAAGTCTTGTGGTTGCCTTGTGCTGTGAATTGTGGTTGCATTAGTAGGTGAGATTAAAAGATATAACCAGCTCTACTAATTTTATTTTTAGGAGGCCTGTTCTGGTTAGACCACATGTGGGTGAAATTTTGGTAGCCAAAAATTACATGTGTGGTGTTTTGAGTAATTTCACAATGAGGCAAAGGCTGTGGCACCACAACACACACATGGAGAAGGTCAGGTTTTCTGGTATTTCTTCCCCTGTATTTGAGAGAAAAGTTTAAGCTTATAGATTGTAGGCCTACACTGCTTACACAGGTTCTCTTCTGTAGAGTTAAAAGAGGTTGAAGGAGGTTGTTACTGTAGACTAAAAAAGAAGTATGAAATTCAGTTTAAAAGATTTATATTTATTAAGCTTTGTGTTTGTTCCCTAAGACTTTTTTTTTGTTTTCATGCAAGGACCTCTCGCTAAATTTCTCACACATACTCTTGCACATAAATCTCTCAGTCCAGGCAACATAATTTTCAAATCCGAACCGGTATTACAAAGAGTTTCATATTACTGTTTTAGTACAATATTTCCTGGAAATTATTCCTTACAGAAATGAGAAGATAACTTAGGAAAGTCTTTAAATCTAAATTTGCTAGAAATTCGAAGTCTTTAGAGAGAAATTTATAACTATTCTCTTTGTATTTTAATTGATGTCAGATGTCAGCCCTTGATAAAAATAAACGTTTTGCATTCATTCAAAAATTCCTTCACAGAGCTACCTAATGGAAACAACTTTAAGTAGAATATTGACACATTAACTAGACTAGCCCCACACCTGAACCAAAATTCATATTTTGTGTTGCAGTCTAATAATTGGATTGACACTGGAGGCTTATATCACATTAGCAACAAAGATGGGGTTTTCTTCCTGAACTATAGGAACTACCATCTTTTTAAAGAGATGGGATGAGGTGGAGAAGAGATTTTTTTTAAAAATAGGCTGTCTATTAATTTATTTTAATATGGCCTAGATGTTTTTCATAATTACGAAAAACTAGTGTATGTGTCAACGCTGCAAATGTTGACATGTTTTTGCACTGACAATATAAGAGGCAGCCTTTGCTTTAACTGTTGGCTTTTGAATCACTAAAACGCAGGAGAAATGCAACCAGGATGTTTTTACAAGATAAGGGAGCCACTTCAGAAGGGAAGTGAAACTTTTTGGGTTAAATTTATTGGTAAGTGTGATTTATGACGTGTAAATAAGTGAGGGAGATTCTGTATGATGTGGGGTGTCAGGGGGAGGAGAATTCAGATTCTGGCATCCATCCATGAGTGCCGATGCTTTGTTTCATTATTATAGACTTTTTAGATAAAACAATACCTGAATGTTGTTTGAACTGTCTCATTAATCGGAACCATGACAGTATGATGCTCTGAGGAAATTTAGGCTCCTTGATATCATTGTATATATTAATTTTATCACTCTCCTAATTTCTTTTCTGGAAAGACTGCACATCGGAGTTATGGCACTCAAGGGTCTGCCCACAGACAGTTTCTCTGGTGCTCAGCAAGTTCTATTTTTAATTTATTTTTATGTATTTAAAAGTACCATCCTGCAAAGCAAGTTGTGTCCAAAAATGCTCTAGAAGCAAACAATTTATGTTTGAAATGTGCATAGAAGAAAAAAAGTGGCAGGCAGTATTGAAAAATTCTGAAAAAATGTAGTCAAGCAAAAAATAATTTCATCTGTTGAAATTTATGATTTTTTCCTTCTTTCCTTATATTGCAGTATGCTCATTTGTAATGATTATACACACACACACACACACACACACACACATCTTAAGTGTTTTTTGACCACCCTGTGTCGACCCAAATATGGGTCTTTTTTCTTCTTTTGTCTGTATCAGCCCGCAAACTAGGGCCGTCCACAAACATATGAGGCATAAGCTGTGCCTACTTTAATTATTGTTGATGGGAGATAAGCTGTCTACAGACATCCTTCTTTGTATTACTTGACTGTAGCTTGCTGTTACAATGTTGAATTGGTTTTATTATTGGGTAGGCTGATCTCATGGACAATGGAACATACAGTGATATCATTTGTTTGTTTGAAATTTATGTTCTTCACACCCTCGCACAAATGTGTCTGAGGCAATGTGCAGAGTTAAATTAGAAGACATGAGTTAAGGAACCAGAATGTGAAATGGCAGTTCATTCTTGTTTGTTTAGGCTACTTAGGAAGGTTTCATGTACATTTGTAAACATGCTACATCAATAGAATAAAAGAATCAGATAGTGCTAGTTAAGCCATTCACTCCAACTCATCCAGAAACCCAAATGAAATACCACCATAAGACTGCTTAGCCTTTGCTTTAATGCCTCTGTTAAAGATCCCTCTAGTAATTAGTTCTGCATCAGTCTTCACACAAAAAGAAACTATAGCCCCACATACCAAATAAACCACTGCAAAAGACATACTAGAAACAAAAATTAAAATAAGCAAGGAAATGGTAAGAGAACATCTATCTGACCTTAATCATAATCATAATAGTAAAGTAAATAGAAAGGGACCTTGGAGGTCATCTAGTCCAACCCCCTGCTCAGGCAGGAAACCCTCTACCATTTCAGACAAATGGCTGTCCAGTCTCTTCTTAAAAACATCCAGTGTTGGAGCATTCACAGCTTCTGGAGGTAGGTTGTTCCACTGGTTATTTGTTCTAACTGTCAGGAAGTTTCTTCTTGATGAATATAAATCACCGGGACCCGACAGATTACATCCCAGAGTTCTGAAGGAACTGGCAGATATTATCTCAGAACCATTGCACCACAAATATCATAAATCCTGGAGCACTGGGGAATTACCTGAGGATTGGAAAAGAGCTGATGTAGTTCCCATCTTCAAGAAAGGGGGGAAAAACAGACCCAGGAAACTACAGACCAATCAGTTTAACATCAATACCTGGGAAGATCCTAGAAAAATAATCAAAAAACAGATCTGCAAACAACTAGAAGCAAACAAAGTCATAACCAGTAGCCAGCATAGGTTTGTTAAAAACAGATCATGCCAAATCAATCTTATTTTATTCTTCGATAAAGTGACTAAACTAGTAGACAGCGAAATGCTGTGGACGTAGTATACTTGGATTTCAGTAAGGCATTTGATAAAGTAGACCACAACCTACTCCTTGGTAAACTAGAAAAAGGTGGAATAGACAGTATCACCATCTGATGGATCTGTAGTTGGCTGACAAACCGTACTCAATGACTAGTCCTCGATGGCACTACATCCACATGGAGAGAAGTAAGCAATGGGGTACCACAAGCCTCTGTCTTAGGCCCAGTACTCTACAATATGACTTAGATGAGGGAATTGAAGGGGAACTCATCAAATTTGCAGATGACACCAAACTGACAGGAGTAGCTAACACCCCAGAAGACAAACTCAGGATCCAAAAAGATCTAGACCAGGGGTGTCAAACTCAATTTCATTGAGGGCCGCATCAGCATTGCAGTTGCCCTCAGGGGGCCAGGTGGGTGTGGCCTGGGTGGGCGTGGCCTACTGGGTGGGCGTGGCTAGAGTGCGTATGGCCTACTGGGTAGGCGTGGCCAGCTCTACATCGTTCGCATCAAGGCTGCCTATGGGGGCCCGGGCAGGAGTGGGACAGATCTGAGGGTCTCTGACAGGAGGAAGGTCTCTGGGCCAGGGCCAAGGCAATGGGGGCCGTTCCCTCACTGTTTCCAGGATGGCTTCGCAGGCCGCATGAAACCACTTCGCGGGCCGAATCCGGCCCCCGGGCCTTGTGTTTGACATGTCTGATCTAGACAAACTTGAACAATGGGCCCTATCCAACGAAATGAATTTCAATGTGGAGAAAAGCAAAGTTTTACATTTAGGCAGGAAAAATCAAAGGTAATCAAAGTACAGATTGGGAGACATGGCTCAAAAACTGTGAGAGGAACCTTGGAGTCTAGTGGACGATCACTTGACTATGAGCTAGCAGTGTGCTGCAGCAACCAAAAAAGCTAATATAATCCTGGGTTATATAGGAATAGAATAAAGATCACACAAAATATTAGTACCGCTTTATAAAACCCTATTGAGACCACACCTGGAATGCTGCAGCCAATTTTGGTCACCATATCACAAAAAAGATTTTGAGAGTTTGGAAAAAAATCAGGGAAGAGCAACTAAGATGATCAAAGGCCTGGAGACTAAGACATACGAAGAACGGCTGCAGGACTTGGGTTTGGCTAGTCTAAAGGAAAGAAGAAATAGGGGAGATATGATAGCAGTATTCCAGTATCTGAGGGGCTGCCACAAGGAAGAGGGGGTCACCACAGGGAAGGATGAGAAACAATGGTTGGAAACTGATCAAAGAGAGAAGCAACCTGGAATTAAGAAGAAACTTCCTGACAGTGAGGACCATCAACCAGTGGAACAGCTTGCCTCCAGAAATCGTGGGTGCTCCCGTCACTGGAGATTTTTAAGAAGAGATTAGACCAGGGGTGTCAAACTCAATTTCATTGAGGGCCGCATCAGCATTGCGGTTGCCCTCAGGGGGCCGGGTGGGCGTGGCCTGGGTGGGCATGGCCTACTGGGTGGGCATGGCTAGAGTGTGTCTGGCCTACTGGGTGGGCGTGGCCAGCTCTACATTGTTCACATCAAGGGTGCCTATGGGGGCCTGGGCAGGAGTGGGACAGATCTGGGGGTCTCTAGCAGGAGGAGGGTCTCTGGGCCAGGGCCAAGGCAGTGGGGGCCGTTCCCTCACTGTTTCCAGGATGGCTTCGCGGGCCGCATGAAACCACTTCGCGGGCCGCATCCGGCCCCCGGGCCTTGTGTTTGACATGTCTGGATTAGACAATCACCTGTCTGAGATGGTATAGGTTTTCCTGCTTCAGCAGTGGGCTGGACTAGAAGATCTCCAAGATCTCTTCCAGTTCTTGTCTAGTCTAGTATTAGTATTAGTATTGAGAAGTTTTCCTTAATATTTAGTCAATATTTTCCTGCAATTTAAGTCCATATAGAAATGGAGCTCCTTTTTCTTATTACAGTGTGTTGTTTGTTGTTGTTAGCTGCGAAGTCATGTCCGACCCATCGCGACCCTATGAACAACGTTCCTCCAGGCCTTCCTGTCCTCTACCAGTAGCTTCTCCCTACATATCAATGCTATGAGTTTATTAAAAACTTATTTTTTAGTTCAAGATTCATGTCTGACTGCACACACCTTAGTTTCCCTTTAAATCAAGAATTCCAAGTATTATGACTTTCCCCAATATTTGTTACTTTCGGTTCCTTGATTTAACTATTTCTTAGTATCAGAATAAATTAGCTGATCCTATTGTGTTTCTTCCACTTTCCAAGGAGATCATCAAGTCATGTCAAGTCAAGCATATTTTTATCTTTTATAACCTTTTAAAATATTCTTTTTCCTTCTTAGGAATCCTGTTACAAAAGAAAATAGATGTACACAACATGGAAAAGAAGCTTGGCATAGAACCATCCTGCACAGGATATTCCATTAATTATCGATCTTGTCCCTTTTCTTTAAACAGGAGAAGCAGCTCTTATCTTTGCCGCAGCAGAGTTGGAGATCTCTTACTTGCATCTTCTTTTTGGCCCTGGGATTTTTGTTGTTACTGCTCGGCTTGATTTTAACATCAACATACATCTACAAATATTTATCTCTTACTCACTCAGTTGCTCACATGGGCATGGATATGGTATGTATGATTTGGTTCAAATCCTCCACACGATCGGAGGATTAACATTTCCACCTTAAAGCTTGTAAAGTAGTTGCTCCTTTGGTATGCTTGACCTACATGGCAATCTGAGACAACTGAGTTTCCCATTTCAGATAGCCAAAGTAGTTTTAGCATAAGCTCCCCCTTTATATATTTTCTCTATTTGATAGATCATGTCTCATATATGACAAATATTTACAAACATATAATTCTCAGTATAGCCAGAAGAGAAACATTGCCAAAATGATGTTTGATAATAGATAATATAATATGTGACTATTAAACTATAATTTATATTCATTACTGATAACTGGTCATGAAGTTTAAACAGAGACTTGTTCCCCATTACCTTTCCTGGAGACTCATCCTTGCTTGAGGATTTTCTCTAAAGTATTATTTCGAATTTAAACTTTGCATGGTAACTGTTCTTTGCCTGTAATTCCTGTCCATGTCAACTTGCTTTTCACCTTCCATTTACTGTCTTTTCTGACATACATGAAGGTGCAATACTGCTTCTGTACTTCACCCCACTCAGTCGCCTAATTTCATTCAATAAGACAGCAGCAACATATGCCTTCCCTTGCCTTGTGTATTTCCTGCTCATCTTCCTCATTGGGAAGAAATATGCTTTGGTCTAGCAGTAAAAACAGGAATTTCAGTGTTACTATATTTGGATCCAAAATAACCCTTCATTTAAAAAATATAATTGACAAGGATAAGACAAATATGCTTCATTTGAGTAAATACGGTATACAGAATATCAGATGAGGCATTTATAATATGCATGATATGTACAAATGTGATGAATCCCCTTTTGGAAAAACTGCAGAAAAGCTGCTTTAGGAGGCTTAGAGAAGGGAGTATGGATCTATTTAGACAAAATTATAATCCATTTTGGAAATTGTTCTTTGCTATCATGTTTACAAGAATTATATGTGGGAATATTTATTTTTATTCTGCCTTTATTATTTTTAGAAATAATGAAGGTGGCACACATTTCCAACACACCTTCCTCTATTTTTCCCACAACAACCATTTTGTGAGGTGAGTTGGACTGAGAGTGACTGGCCCAAGCTTACCCAGCTGGTTTCCATGCCTAAGGCATGACTAAGGCATGACTAGAACTCACAATCTCCTGGTTTCTGCCTTAATTAAAAGACTAAACTGGCTCTTGGATACTGAATAAAATATTGAAAAAAACTGCTGTCAGTAAGCAGCAAAAAAAAAAAAAGGTAGGGAAAGAATTAGGACTGCTTTTTTGTGACCAAAATGGCACTCACATGTATTAGAGTTACCAGACTTGGACTGCAAATATATGTATATCCAGCAGTGAGTTAAAGTTTTTTGTATCTCATTGTGCCATCTTCTGGGGCTTTTTTAAGCTTAGAAATGATGGATTCTCTTCTGAGAGTTTTGTAACCTGCTTCAGTAAAGGGAGATTTATTTGGAGGAAATACATTATAGAACTAGGCAAAACCTAGCTAACTGCATCCTACCAGGTGGTATATTCAGAAGTAAGAACCTGGATAAAGAGGCAGAAGGAAGTGATCTCAGATTAGCAATTTGATAGACAGGATGATAGATTAAAAACAGGATAGAGGGCATGTATAAGATCAACACTTGGTTACACATTTCTTATACTGAATTGTTGTCAGTGGGAATGAAATATCAGTTTTTAAGTCTCTGACATATTCTGCAATCCTAACTGAATTTGTATGTTTAGAAAGTTTAAAAATGAGACCATTACACAGCCAATTATGCTTGAGAACTTTTTATTAAACGATTGTAGCAAAGAACGGAGTATTACAATTATGAGGAAGGAGGTTTGGAGTGTGACTACTTTGAATTCGATGATTCGTCTGAAATCAGGACAGCGTATGAGGATGTGAAGATTTACCTTGGAGAGAATTATGAGGAGATCAGCATCCCCAGGCCCAATGTTGGGCATCCTGCAGACATTATCCATGATTTTCAGCAGGTAAGAAATTGGGCTGCATATGCTTTCATAGAAATGTCTAAGATAGAAATAAAGAAAAGCATAGAAAATACTTTTTAGAAAGTTATTTCCTTGAGCTCATATCATAAATAATATTCTCCTTTCAATATTCATGACGAATTTCAGATACAAATTGGGCTGAAAGATAGGGGACTGGGAAAAATCAACCAGAGATTTTATTGTTGAGTGGGAACTTGAATGTGTCTCGCCGTATGACATCCAACATTCTAAACCAGGTATGTCCGGCCCTTTGTCCAACCCATGGCCCAAGGGCCACATGCAGCTCCGGACAGCTAGTAATGCAACCTCGCAAGATCATAAACTTTTAATATGTGATTATACATATTAATTACATATTTTAGATGTGGTCCAAGACAATTCCTCTTTGCTCAGTGCATCTTAAGCAAGCCAAAAGGTTGGTTATTCGTGGTCTAAACCATATAGTACATGCCCCTTTTGTGATTTGACAGTCTGGTGATTCACATTGCCTTTCTGGGGTAGCGAACACTGTTACAGGTCCCCTTTAATATCCGAAATTATCAAACAGTGGCCTAACTGCCATTTTAATAAAATCTTTTTTGTCTCAGCACTTCAGTAATAATACAAAATATTCATATGGGAGAGCCTCCTACCAGTTCTAAGCATTTTAAGGAGCCTGATAGGCTAGGCACATAAAGGTTTGGAATGCCATGATATCAAACTTATTTTCCTTTGACAAATCTTACAGTTCTATAAGACATGCAGAAATAAACAAAAGAGATCCAGATCTTGCTTCTTTCATTGGGAGGTAGTGTGGTTTCAATCTGGGCATATATTTACTGATAATAATCATGGCATCACTCATCAGTGGAATATTTCAATCTTCAGTTTGTGGAATTTTCAACTGGCTGGTTAAGCTAAATTTTTGGTCTCAGAACAAAGCATACTGTATAATGGGATGATACTGTAAAGAGAACAGTGTACCTTAATAACCTTTTTTATTTAATTTATTGGCCTCAATTGGATATGTGCTGCTAGAATTTCTAATCAAATTTATTATTTATAGCCTCTGTGTGTGTGTGTGTGTGTGTGTGTGTACGCGCGCACGCTTGCTTTTGTGTGTGTGGGGGGGGGTTGTGTTTCTATTTTGTTCTGGCTCTTGACAGGCCACAGCTGGAACTAGAAAGCAGCTTCCTATGAGAAGGGTATAAAAGGTTAAATCATATGATTCTAGTAGCCTTTTCTCTGAGTGTCAAAGTGACTGTCATTGGTTTGTCTCCTAATACAACCTTTGCAACAACAAACTTGTGAAGCTGGGCTGTTGGGCTGTTAGCATTGACTTGGTAACTTCCTGGACTAGTCCCTACAGTTTTCTTAGCAGAACCTTTTTGGAAGTGGTTTGCTAAAGCTTCCTAGTAACTAACAGACTAACTGGACCAAGATCACCCAGTTAGCTTTGTGCCTAAGGCAGGACTAGAACTGATGGTCTCTGGGTTTCTACTCCTGATGGCTGAAGTTGGTCTGAGACACTACATCACCCAGTGAGCACGGAGATTGAGTGGGGACGTGAAACAAAATATTTCTAGTCCAATTCAGAAACGGTCACTTTTATCATATACAGGGTTTAAGCGTCCCAGATTGTTCTGTAAGAATTCTTGAATCTGTTTAGAGCACATTCAACTTGTTTTTAGCCTGTTTATTTGTTGTGATTTCAGGGATTGACCGCGTATTATGATTGGGTAGTAAATAAATGTTTCATTGGAGAGCTAAATACTACTATTGTCATGCCACTTAAGCATTTCTGGGAACTGACACTTAATATAAAGGTCAGTAAACAATCCTTTTTATTCTATATTTGATTACAGCTATATTCTATAACCATTGCACCCACCCTTGGAACTGATAATGCTTTCCCTTATAGTTCCAATAATAACCAGCTTAGAAAAGCTGTAGTAGGTTGATGGAACCCTGATATTTGACTAAAAAGAAAGTAGGATTCCCAGTCTCTGTAGCATTTTGACTTTTGAATGAATGTTATGAATTGAGAAATTCTTACTCAGCATTGATAAATTATCATCAGAAAAATGCAAAATAGCCATCATTTTGTAGTTCTAATCCCATTGTTATTCAGTGTATAGGTTGCATTATCCTCAGGTGATACAAATGACTTACTGTTGCTTGAAGTAATATTTATTATTTTTATTTTTATTTTAATTCCATTTATATCCCGCCCTTCTCCGAAGACTCAGGGCGGCTTACAAGCTTATACTGAAGCTTGGATCAAAAATTCTTGAAAAGTGAAAATAAGTTTTAGTCTTGTTGAACAGATGTTTCTTTCCAGAGGTTAAAACAAATTCTCAGTAAATTGGATTCTTTGATTACAGAAAGGGGAGTATTTTCCACAAACCAACATGATCCAGGAAGAGAAGATGGTGACAGAACATGCCACTGACCTAGATCTGTTTGGCTCCTATATTCGTAAACTCTGCCAAGGCAAAGAAACCTTCAGATTGGGCCATAGGATAGCAAGAGGATGTAAGGAGACCATCATTTTATATCTTTTGCTGATGTTTATAGTTTTTCTTAAATCAGAGATCCCCAAACTTTTGGGCACCAGGGACTGCTTCTGTGGAGAAAGGTTTTCCCCATGGACCGGAGGGGGCATGGTTTTGTGTGCTGCCTGCATCCCACAAATGGGGTTTTGCTTGTTTGTGCGGACCAGTTGCTGGCGTGCTGCGGCCCAATATTGGTCCATGGACCAGGGGTTGGGGACCCGTCTTAAATGGTCTGTAAATTTAGGCAGTTGTTATTTTTCAGTTCAACACGTGATATTGGCAGAAGAAATATACTAATAAGAGTAAAACAACTTTTAAAATAGTACCTAAATCTAGAGGTTGTTGCATATATTAATCTCATTAATGAATTGATACATACACATACGCGGCTTGACCTTATTTAAATAAACTTGCTGAGTATCTACCCATGTAGTTGAACCTCTATCTCAGACATGTGAAACACAAGGCCCGGGGGCCAGATCCGGCCTGCGAAGTGGTTTCATGCAGCCCGCGAAGCCATTCTGGAAACAGTGAGGGAACGGCCCCCACTGCCTTGGCCCAGAGACCCTCCTTCTGCCAGAGACCCTCAGATCTGTCCCATTCCTACCCAGGCCCCCATAGGCACCCTTGATGCGAGCGATGTAGAGCTGGCCATGCCCACCCAGTAGGCCATATGCACTCTAGCCACGCCCACCCAGTAGGCCACGCCCACCCAGGCCATACCCACCCAGCCCCGAGGGCAACCGCAATGCTGATGCAGCCCTCAATGAAATTGAGTTTGACACCCCTGCTCTATCTAATAATCATCTGAGTTGAACAAGGTTGAAACCAGTCCAAGGTGTTCCATCTTGAAAGTGTTTCTTCTTGGAAATTAGAAGAAAATCTCCCATGCAGGCATTCTAGGGCAGTGACCTGATGAGCTCATTTCTCCACTATAAGACCATGCCATCCAAACAAGCTTCTAACTGTACTGACTGGTTATTCAGTGATAGATTTCTCCCCCCAATTCCAGGCACTTGGTAAATTAGTTTGTATTTCGTTATATGTACCACCTAGTTACCTCAGTGAGATGGGCAGCCGTCTAAATTGTTTAAACAAATAGCCAGCTACAAATTGAGTTTAAAATTCAATGTTAAAAAATGTATTTTCATTTCTTTTTTAAGTTTGTCTAGATGCTGTTTCTGTAACAAATTGTTATATTTTGACTGGATTAGAACATGTAAATCATGTGAGAAAATAGCTTGAGAACTGGGTTTATTAATACATGACAATATTAGTAATGTTTGTGACCCTATGATTCGCATTGTTTTTGTTCTTATTTCTACATACTTAATTTAGAAGTTAAATGGTTGCATTTCTTTTCTTTTGTCTCTAAGAAACACCTACTTAATTTGACTTTCTTTTCTGGTTTCTTTTTCCAGATATCCATCGAGCTACTGAGAAGTGTCATCACATCCGCCATTTTGCAAATACTTTTGTGGTTGATACAGCAATTTGCCAGCCACTGTGAGAACTGCCACCTACATGTTTTTGTATCTTGGGCTTTGCTTCTTTCTTTTTGTAAGAAAATTTCTAAGAAAAAAAACTATCATAGTCTTGCTAAATTGTTATTTCACTGGTTTTTAATACTGGCCAGTGCTTTATATATTAATCTTCGTTAATTTTTCATAGTGAAGAGTGATAATAAAAAAAACATAATATAGTATAGCCTTTTCAGAATACATGATGTCCTTTAAGTCTAGAGTTGGAAACATGAAAATAAAGGAAAAAAACACAAGAAAAACTGGAATAGAAAACTTTTGACATATTGTTTTGTGTCCTTTGGCCTTTTTCAGACAATATTGTGAACTACTTCTTTGTAAGAACATCTGCTGAGTATATAAAATGTAAACAAAAGTGCAGTATTAATATTTTTCCAACTTAATATTTAAACCTTGCTTTGATAATATTTTTCACTAATTTTATCTCAACCAATAATTTTCTTTGATCATTAATCATGTTAAATTGTGGAAAACCCAAACCATGATGATAATGCTGTATTTTTTAAAAAGAAAAAGTAGATTTTAAGAGTGAGAACATCATCACTATGGAATAGCCATCTCCAACCTACTTGGGAGTCTTTCAGGTGTCATACATTTGAAGGATGGACATTTGCCTGGGAAAAGCTGCTCTGGGGTGAAAATAAACATTTAATGCTTTGTATATTTTATCTAGGAAAACATAATAAAATACAGTATTGTACTAAATTGCTGTTTTCCTGGAGGACTTTTTTGTTTTGAGGGTTTTATAGAAACATATGTTTGAATATGTTGTTTTTCAGTTTTTCCCAGCGATGTGTGCTTGTTATCAGTCAGAAATTATATTTTGGATGTACTATTTAAAGACCTAGTTCTCTTGAAAAGTTTATAACCCTAAAAAAGGAGAAAGAAGAAAAGAATGACTAGTAGCAAAGTGGGATGGATTCAATTGTAGCAGTAATGGATGCTTAATTAGAAAATCTAAATGGTCAGATTGGCTCAGATCAACTTGGAGATTTATTTGGTGGATATTTGGCTGAGTTAGAACAATTAGCCAGTGGAACAACCGCCTCCAGAAGCTGTGAATTCTCCAACACTGGAAGTTTTTAAGAGACTGGACAGTCAGTCATTTGTCTGTAATGGTATAGGGTTTCCTGCTTGAGCAGGGGGTTGGACTAGATGACCTCCAAGGTCCCTTCCAACATTATAATAGATGACAGAATTGAGGGCACCCAATTGTGGTAATTGAGTTTTTTCATTATTTAGTTCTTTACTAGCCTCTTATATTTTTAATTTGAATTTTCAGCTATTGCCATGTAAAGCACTGAACATGAGGTCATGAAAGTTAAACTGAGTTAAATGAAACACAAGAAAAAACTGCTGTAGCCTTAAGAGTAAAGCAGTAGAAAAAGCACTATATAAAGGATTTACATAGTTTTATTTTCCGAATAACAATATAGCTATGCTATTGAAATGCGAAACTGACTTCTCATGACAATCCATCCATGCAGACCAATATTGTGGAATGAGCAGTCATGTATTAACTAGAAAAAAATTGTGAGGATTAAAGGTTTCAAAAATCATCTCATCAGGAATATATAAACGATAGGATTCTGAGACTAAAGGGGGAAAAGGTTCACTCAAATATACGGTAACCTATTTTCAGCCACTGAAGTTTTGCCTGTTGATCAGGCATTCCTGGCAATTAGAAAAATTCCAGCCTAAAATTTGAAAACCCTACACCCTATTAAACCCAATTTAATTTCAATACATATTTTCAATACATATTCATATGAAAGCTACATTCCAAACCATCCTATTGTACTTCCACTAGCAAAATGGAACTTTTTCCTCATGCACCCTCAAAATGTGATTTAGTGTTGAGAATAAATTTTGAATCATAACTTAAGCGAAGAGAAGGTAAATGAAATCACTCCCTATGTAACCATTTTTTGTTTACAGAATATACAATTGGATTTCATTTCATAAAGTCAATGTGTGAAAGTCAAACTTCACTTAGTGAGGGATGACTGTACAATTGCTTTCATCAAATTTCAGGTTTATTTAGGAAAAACCCCTTTTTTCTTATTTCTAAATAATGAAAATATTTTATAAATGTAAATTGTTTCTGATCATCCACATGTTGATCCCACATTTGAAACGTATTTCCAAGCCCTTATACATACCAACAACAGTTGGCTCAAGGTCCACAAAAACAGCTCTGGGTACATGCTTGCCAGCACCGGTTTCACTAAAAAATGTATTAAAGGAATCATCTCCACCTCCTATGGTTTTGTCACTGGGCATCTGGCCATCTGGCTGAATTCCATGCTCAAGGCAATATAATTCCCAGCAAGCATTACCAATCTGAACTCCAGCTTGTCCAACGTGGATAGAGATACATTCGCGCTATTCAAAAATGTAATTTTTTAAAAACAGGCATGATTAATGCTTATTTCAGAAAATATTAATAATGAAACACCACAAAAATGACTATTGGCTTAGCTCTATATTTTGATAACGTACCCATTTGATTTCTAAAGTATATTGTAAAATATGCACTATTTTAATGATCAATTGCCCTTGGAACACCCAAGCTAAAGAAAATGGGTCTTTGAAAACGGTTTAATAATGCTAAGGAGTATGCTTTCTCTAGAGCCTCACTAAACACATTATACTTTTGTACCTACTGTGTGATTATATAAAATCTCTCCTCTCAACTTGAATTATGCAGTACCTCATAGTTCAGTCCCATAATACGTTTGCGCCATTACTTCACACCACTCTTTACTTTATTATAAAGCTCTTTCATCGGCCTCTTGTAATGCCAAATAAGTGGGACTCTGAATCTATACAACAGATCTCTTTCGTTTCTTGTTGGTTCACTGTTCTCAGCACTAAGACTATATTATATTCTTCCCCCCCCCCCGCTCCACACCATGGCAAATCCGAAACGGAGGGCCTTTCAGCCCTCGTGCTTTGCCAAATGCAAGAGAATACAGCGCCAAGCAACCCAAGTCCTCGACCATATCGCGCCTTTCGGAGGTAAGAAGCCTCGACTGAGGCGAAGCTCCCGCGGTAAAGTTCTCATGAGGCAACATTCCTCCACGAGCATATCATTCTGCTACCCGACGCTCGCGATTCCCTCATAGCATTTACTATGCCAAGAGGCTTAAAAGACCCCGATCCCAGCCACCCAAGTTCCACTTCGCACCATGGTGCCTCACGAAGATGACGAAGTTCACTACTTTCCCTCGGGGGTTCGCCGTTCAACTCCCGCCTGAGGGTGGCCTCAACTGTCGACCGTTAGAGCAACGGTTCCTGAACGCCAACCCCTAACTGCAGTCTGCTATCTCCATTGGTGGAGGCTGTTTAACTCCCGGAAGCTGATTGGTTAAACAAGTTCTTTTTTTAAAAAAAAAATCTGGGATGATCCTCAAATGATGAAGAATCAGACGTCGGTGGAATTTTGAGCGGGAAATGGCTTCTCCGCTGAGGGGTAGACTGGGCGTCTGTTAGGATCCAAATATTATGGATTCTCCTGCCGCAAGCCTAAATTTAAAAAAAAAGAAAAGAAAAGTGGAACCTCTTGCTGTGTGATTCTTGATACTTTCTGAGATATTATTTCATTCTATATTTTTCACACTTTCCTGGGTCTCAGAGAGTATATTGTAGATAGATAACTATCTATATTCAAGAATGATAGACAGACAGAGAATGGTATCATAAAAGAGAAACAGAAGTATTGTTGCATATTTTTTTCCTGAATAGCATTCCATAAAATACCACAATATATCTTGTTATTCTCTAAAGTTATTGTTAATATATGTATTTTTGTATGTAACAATATGCATTATATATTCCAGTCAGAATCAGGTCTTAATATTTAAAATATTTTAATTTTAAATGCCATTGCTTTTCAAACTTGGAAGACTGAACCACTAACAGCTATAAAGAAAATAGTTAACTCGCACTTGTTTTCTGTTGTAAGACGCTGTTTGGAAACTTCATTTTCTCATTCTTAGCCAATCAATATTTCACAATTATCTTATAAATTACTTTTTATTTAGACTGCTTAGAAGAGTGGCCCAACTGACAAAATGGGCTGGATTCATTTATCATATTTTTAGAACCCATAAATTAGGCAATGCTGTTAAGAGGGAATTGTACACTATAAAGTGAAAAATGAATGATTTTAATTGAAAATTAAAAATTGCTAGATTGTAAACTATTAAGAAAAAACTTCATTGTTTTAGAAACTGAGTAATGATTTAAGCAAAATCCTCATTCCTTTACTAGGCTTTTGTTCTGGGAAGATATGAATAACATTGCTCTTACCTGTCATTTTAACATTGAAGATAAGAAAAATGAAATATTTTAAACAATAATGCAAAAAATAAAATAATTTGGTAATAATATGTGTAATTTTAAAGAAAAATATACTTTTAAATATACATATTCAATTTTTTTGCCCAGAAAAATATTTTATGGAGTAACATAATCCCCTAGGAATCAGTTTGTTCATATAATTAAAAATGGTTGATCACTTAACTGAATATTGCTGGAGTGGATGGACTCAGTGGTATCTTCTAACTCTCTATGAAATGTGAATAAAAACATTCATTCATTGAAATGTTTTTTGAGGCTTATTATTTTGATGAATTATTTTAGAAGCTCCACAATACCTTCCTTTTTGTACATATTGTTGCGAATTTTTGATTTTTATTGGTATATCCTTATGCTTAATCTGAAGACAAAGACTGCTTTAAATGTTGCATTAGGTACTGAGTCTACTGAGCAGTAGGTAATATTACAAATGTGTTCTTTCCTATACCTTTAAGTGTGAATCTGATTGTTACAAAAAATAAGAATTAAAGAGAAGAATGAATTACAAAATATTCTTGACTGTTTTTTCAACCATGTTAAAAACATTTGTGCAAATTGTTAATTATATAGTAATTATCAAAAGTAGTGTCAATAATGTAGAAAAATATTGATTAATATTAATTTAGAAGGGCATTGTAATCTAAATCAGAGATCCCCAACCCCCAGTCCATGGTCCGGCACAGGGCCACGGCATATCAGCAACCAGGCTGTGCAAACAAGTGAAGCCCCATTTTCTGCATGCAAGCAACACATGAAACCACGCCTTCTCCCATCTGTGGAAAAATCTTTCTCCACAGAACCATGGGATATGTTGATGCAATATGATGAAGATAGTTCTGTAGGTAACCTGACCACATGCTATGTAGGGCTTTAAACGTCATATCCAACACCTTGAATTGGACTTAGAAACAAACTGGCACCAAATGCAGCTCATGCAGCAAAGTGTTACATGCACTGTTCTTTGAGCACCTAGACCAGGGGTCGGCAACCTAAAAAAGAAAAAGAGCCACTGGGAACCGGTTCCATCACAAATTAAAAAAAGAGGGAGCCGCGTGCGTGTGTCCATGCACGCGCATGCGCAAAAAGGTTTTTTGCGCATGCGCGGACGCACGCGGCTGCCATTTTTTAAAAAATGAGATGGAACCGGTTCCCGGTTGCCCGATGGCGACGGCCCGTCTGCAAAGCTGCCGCTTTCGGCAGCTTTGCAGACGGGCCGTGGCAGCTTCCGCAAAGAGCGGCGCCCCTGCCCATTCCGAGAGGTGCGCGCGCACCTCTCCGAACGACCGGAGGTGCGCGCGTACCTCCGCGCGAATGGGCAGCGGTGCCGCTCTTTCAGGAAGCCCGCCGCGGCCCGTCTGTGAAGCTGCCGAAAGCGGCAGCTTAGCAAACGGGCTGCGGCAGCTTCCGCAAAGAGCGGCGCCCCTGCCCATTCCGAGAGGTGCGCGCGCACCTCTCCGAACGACCGGAGTTGCACGCGCACCTCCGTGCGAAGGGGCAGCGGCGCCGCTCTTTCAGGAAGCTGCCGAAAGCGAAGGGGCAGCGGCGCCGCTCTTTCAGGAAGCTGCCGAAAGCGGCAGCTTCCTGAAAGAGCGGCCCGCTGCCCGTTCGCGCGGAGGTACGCGCGCACCTCCCCAAAGGTTTGGGGAGGTGCGCGCGCACCTCCGGTCGTTCGGAGAGGTGCGCACGCACCTCTCGGAATGGGCAGGGGCGCCGCTCTTTGCGGAAGCTGCCGCGGCCCGTCTGCTAAGCTGCCGCTTTCGGCAGCTTCACAGACGGGCCACGGCGGGCTTCCTGAAAGAGCGGCACCGCTGCCCATTCGCGCGGAGGTACGCGCGCACCTCTCCAAAGGTTTGGGGAGGTGCGCGCGCACCTCCGCCCATTCGGGGAGGTGCGCGTGCACCTCTCCAAATGGGCGGTGCCACTCTCCATTTGGAGAGGTGCGCGCGCACCACTGCCCGTTGGAAGAGGTGCGCGCGCACCGGGCGGCTGGGAGCCGCAAGAGACGGCTCAAAGAGCCGCATGCGGCTCCGGAGCCGCAGGTTGCCGACCTGTGACCTAGACTGCCCACTCTGTACCAGCTGAAGCTTCTGGATATTTTTCAAGGATAGCTCCATGTACAGTACATTGCAGCAATCCAGACAGGAGATGACAAAGGCATGAGAGCCTTCCTATCCAGGAAAGGGTGAAACTGGTGCATAACACAATGTTGAGCAAAGGCCCTCCTAGCCACAGCTGCCATCTGCTCTGGATATGTCTGGGTGATGTTGAAATGAACCGAGGAAACACTAAGCCATGTTGTGTTCCACAAAGCAGAGACTATGAACTGGACTTCTTACTCCCTATGAATACCGATTGGGATTGGCCTCTTTCTTCTGAGATGAACCAATGCAAACTCTGCCACTCAACTCCCTATGGCGTCCCAAAATGATACCATGGTCAATGAAAAAGCCAATAAAGAGAATATTTGTAGCTCAGGGTTGAAATGAGGAATCTTTGGTGCTCTCTGAACTTGGTTGTTTTCTTGCAGATGTTTCATTACTCAAACTAGATAACACACATTATCAGTGCTAGTATGGAAAGCTGCCAGGACATGAAGAGCAAGGATGGAAGTACCACCATCCTGCTCCTGCCAAAAGTCATCTATGAATGTGACCAATCCTGTTTCTGTCCAATATGCAGGCCTGAAAACTCACTGAAAATGGTCCAGATAATATGTTTCCACCAGAATCCTTTTTAGTTGTAACTCCACTGCATTCTGAACTACCTACCCTTTTTAGAACAGTGTGTGTGTGGGGTATCCAGTGATGGCTTCTTGAGGAGGTGGTCACCAAAGTCTCTGAGAATCTGGGAATACCTCCTCCAACAAAGATGAATTCACTATCGCTTGGATTCACCCACATAACACTTCTCAGGCAGCCTTAACCAGCCAGGAGGAACATTGATCTAACACGTAGGTGGTGGTGTTTACATTCTGGAGGATCCTGTTCACTTCTTCAGGTCTGACAGAATCAAGCTGTTCCCAGATTACTGGATAACTGCACTCCCCAGGCATCTCTTCAGGACTTTCACATTTGGTATCAAATGGATGATTTTTTGTTCCAGATACATGGAAAATTTGTCTGCATGGTCCTGCAGATGAGACCCCAAACCCCTTTCTGAGGACTTGTAAAAGGGTGCTGGGTGGCATTCGGTGAATGTAATAAGAGTGGAGAAGTATTGGCACTTTGCTGTTTTTCGCCTATGAGGTAGGTTTTGATAGCAGCTCTAGCTCTTGTTTGGTCAAGTTCATTCTTCATTTTCTTCCAATAGCATTCTAAGTGTTTCCTTTTCAGTTTCCTCAAGTCCTCTGGGAACTATGGGGAAGTAATGGAGTGATGGACCAAGAAAGGCACAGCTCCAGCCATCTCACTATTTTAGGCAACTACCAGGGCCTCCACAGAATCATTAGTTGCCAAGGGTGGACCAGTCAAATGGGTCCAGCTGCCCTGTGGAGGGGGTGAGCATAAGGGAACCTCTAAGTCACCAGGGTGTGATCTGACTATGACAGAGGAGCCAAGAAAAGCTCCTCTCTCAGATCACATTGCCAGACAAGAAAACCACATCCAGAGTGTGGCCACTGTCCCAAGTTGGTCCAAAAATGATCTGGGAGAGGTCAATGGCCATGATGGTGGTCTTGAACTCCAATGTCCCTTTAGAGATCCACTCCAGGGACCACAAGTTGAAGTCTCCCAGAAGCCTGGGAACTCCACAGCCAGCCCTGAGATTGTCTCCAGCAGCTCAGGCAGGGAAATTGCTATGCAACAGGGAGGCTGGTACAGAAGCAACAATCTCAACTGTTCCCATGAATCTAACTTCAGGAAAAGAGTCTCACAACTGGGTACTTGTGAAACAACAGCCCTGAGAGCTACCAGAGATTCCTGGATGACAACTGCAAGCCATCCTCCCCTGCCCTGGGGTCTTAGCTGGGGCAAAACCTAAACCCGACTGAGTATATTTCTGAGAGGACAGCCCCCCCCAATCTGCCCAGCCAGGTTTTGGTAAAACATGTCATGTCATCCTGCTGCTTATGACATCACAAATAAGAGGAGTCTTGTTATTGACTTACCTTGCATTAAGCAGGAGTAGTTGAAAATATTTGTCATACGTGGAAGTATTTGAAATTAAAACACATGCTTAAAAAATCCAAATTCTAGCTAATGAAAAGTGATGTATACTATTGCCATATGAATAAAAATAGACATTTTAAATGTTATCTTTATTGTCTAGAACAATTTTTGATATTCCACTAAAAGGAAGCCAAATACACAGAAATTTTGCGTGCCTACTGTTCCTTTAAAGCTCAGGCACGCAAGTTTGGCATGGAGTTGACAGAATTTGATCCCTGAATTTAACAGACAGATTAACTTTGCAAAGTGGCTTTTTCACTCCTTCCAACAGCATGAATCACAAGTTCCTTAGGCAAAGCAAAAAGTGTTTGTTAAGGAGGGTCAAGCAGGGTACAAAAACACTTGCTATATACATTTGGGGTATGTGATACATCAGAAAGCAACAAATTGTATTTGCCTAGTGTGGGAAAACAGATATCACAAGAAGAAGAGAGGAAACATTAGATGGTGTAATATTGGATCTAGACTGAAGAAGTTAATATATACCACTGAATTACTAATGGACCCAGACAATATATTGTTTATTAAGTATTTGATTGTAAAACTAGAAAATTAATAACATATTTATATATAAAAAAGAAAGCAACAAATAATAAGAGATATAAAGTAGATGAGATAATGAAACAGCAACATTTCCAGGAAGGAAATGAAATTTGTAATGTATATTGCCATATACATGGGAATATATTGTCTTCATATGAATACCTTAATGGAGAAGGCAGAGCTGTACTTAATCAAGAGCACGAAGAAAATTCTAATAAAAACCTTTAGGGGGAAGATGATTCCAGACAGGTCTGAAAGTATCAGAATTATTTATGGAGGTGTGCCTTTCCTAAATAATTTTAGTATCTTGATTCTCAGGCGCCTGATTCTGCGTCTTTAGTACTAGAGAAGCCTCCTGAAATTCCTGGCTTACAAAGTAATAACAAAATGCATCCAAACAGCAGTTGGTGCTAGCAAGTATAATAGCAACATTTAGAAACAGTTTTTGTTTAAGATTAGCATCACTAGCATTAATCGAATATATGTATATTACGAAATATGCAACATGAAGTGGTAAAAAGCAGATGATGAATGTGGTCAAATTTGCCAGAATTATGTTGATTGCTTTCTGAATGAGTTTTTTTTCATGAAGATGGATCTTTTTCTTCCTTGTGAGTTTTTTAATTATTTGAACAGAACAGAAACTCAAGATAATTAAAGGTATAAGAAATCCCCATATTATTGCAGCAAAAAAAGGCACTGATGATATTCCGTACCTTGTTTGAAAGCAGATTGCTTTTTTTTCTTCTTTATCCACATATGTGGATACAAGTATAATACTTATAATTATGATCCAGAAAAGTCCACAGACAAGAGCTGACTTTAAAGGAGACCTGATATTCTTTGCTTGGAGAGGATACCTTATGGCGATGTATCTATCAAGTGCAATAATGGTAATAAGAAAGATGCTCATGTATCGGTTGATAAAATATGCAAACTCCAAAACCACGCACAATTTGTTTATGTATGTAGGTATAGGTATTTCATATATATATAAAATGTTAGAAACTAGCTTGAAAGGCAAAGTGAAGAGAAATAAACAGTCTGTTATGGCTAAATTGGTCATATATACTCTGGTTTCAGTCCATTTGATCAGTTTGCAACAGAATACCCTTAAAGCAAACACATTGAGGATAACTCCAATAAAGAACACTGGTACATAAATGATTGCTTGAGCAAGAAGAATGTTTTTTTCACTAGTATGATTGCTGAAGTTCATTTTTGGGGAATCCTTACGGTACAGTATGTGCTGTAAAAGAAATGTTAAAAATGATTATTTTTGTAACATTTCTATTTATTTATTACATAAGTAATAAATATATAATAATTCATATTAAGCATTAGGTTTTATATTTATGTACAACTTTGGATTTTGTAAAGTACAGTTATATTAATCCTTACAATAATCTTATAAGAGAAAGTTAGTACAGAAAGTTATTTATGTAGTACTGAATTGTTGCCTACTGTATAGTCTGCAAGTAATTATTTTTGCAAGCCACAGTACAAGGCTGCATAAATGTAATATTTTCTTGTTATTGCTAAAACAAGTAGAATCATATAACTGAACATTTTTCAATCTAATTAGTGATCAGCTAAAAGTGCGGTGCTTCTGGATAGACGGTTTCTATCACTGCAGCTTTTCCATTTTTTTTTATTAAAAAGTTTTACAATACATTTTATCTTTAACAAACCAAAACAAAAAACAAAAAAACCCTCCCAACCCCCTCCCCTCCCACCCTCTTCCCCCTCCCCAACCCTCCCCAACCTCTCCCTCCCTTTCCCCTCCCCCCCGCTTCCCAGAGCAAAATACAGGATATAAAAAATACTATGCAAACAATCCTAAACTATTTAAACTACCGAACATTAACTCATATAAGAAAACTCCAAACATATATATATATATATATATGTCATATCAATAATTATACAAATACAAAATAATACTTTCCAATCTAATACCAAAACACAGGATATAAAAATACAAACAATCATGATCTAACTTACGGAAACAATCCTAAACTATTCAAACTATCAAACTTTAACTCATATAGGTAAATTCCAAACATACATATACGGTATATATCATATCAATAATTATTCAAATACAAAATAATACCTTCCAATCTGATACCCAATAAAAACAATTCCAAATAAACCAATTTATATCAATTGTCTAAAACTATTCCTCATTCCAACTAAGCTTTAAATTCACATTATCCTAATATGTTATACAACTTAAAATACTATAGATTACTTTCCAAACTTAATTTTTTTTATATAATCACATCATTCTTATATTCTTATATTCTATTACCTATTCCAATATTACCCATAAAAATATTACAAGTTAGCTTCAATCACAAAGAAAACAATTTATATCAATTTTATAAAACTATTCTTCTATCCAACTAAAAGCTTAAAATTTTTCATCCAAATAACAAATCATAACCTACCCTTTTAACCCTTTTCCATTTTTTAAAATAAAAAATATGGAGAGAGTACTAAAAACTTAGAGGGAATAATATATTTGTCAGACTGTACTATAAGATTTTATGACCGAAGCATGACAATTATAACAGCAAAAGACTTATTTGGAAATATCTAGACATATTTACCCAAAAGAACTTATGCTTCAGAATTTTAAGGATTTCACTGATATTCTTCTGTTTGCTTCTAGTTTTTTCCCCTCTAGGATGATGAGTCCTTTTTCTCAGCTTGCTTTTTGCCCATCTCTCTTTCTTCTGTTAATCAGCTCTGTGGTATTCCTGTGTTAAAACAGTTTCATATACTAACACTGAGGTCAAGAATGGCCTTATCAGCATTCAAAATCAAGGCAGGCTTGCAGAAATTTTAAAAAGTTGATCTTGATAATTTTTGGCGTTTCCCCAAAATGACTTTAGTGAAGACTTAGCCTAATGAATTTTTGTAATATGCTGACTGAAATGAAAATCCACTTAAAACTTTTGCTTGCACATTCCACAGCTAGCATTTTAGTTTAAAATATCCTCTTTTACTGAGTACCTCTACAATTCTGAAGTGTTTCTTCTGAGGGGAGGAACTTAAGGGTGCTGGAAATGCCACTGTCCTTTTATGAAGAAAGATAGTTATTTAGTATAGAACAAAACAGTGACTAATACATCTGTTGCTCAATATTAAGGAAATAATATCGTGTCTTGTGGTTTATCACAGAGTAAAACAGCATCCTTCAGTGCCCCAAACTAGGCAGGAAGAGAGTATTGCATTTTACTATAGTTTAAAATCTAGCGGCTTCAGCCAGGCTGCAATCACCTTACCATAAAGAACAAAAACTAGATTAACATATATAAGGCTTTTTATGGAATGTTATATATTTTAATTTATCCATTTTCAAGCCTTGTGAACTGTCTTGGAACCATTTTAAAACATTTTTAAGGAGAACAAGAATGATTTGAAGACTGAATTGCCAACCTGAATCTTTTTCTAGGTTTCTAGAGTGCAGTACTTGTACAGATAAACTTATCTTAAACTTTCGCTTCTTTCTACAATTCTCTTTTTCTTTCTTTAATTTTCTCAATGTTTGTTTCTATTTGTATTTTATCTTATAATGAACTTGAATAAAAAGTGGGGGGAAAGAAAACTGAAGCTTTGTGTGTGTATAGTAATAATATTCCTTCAAAAAACAAAGGGGGGAAAAGTAACCTTTGAGGAAAATACTTAAACAGAAAACATATCTGTGTGGTGATTAAAACCTGTACATACGAATTATTAGCACAGTGTATACGGTCCGATAATTACTTGGTAATTTTTGTAAAAGGAATGGAAAGCTAGCCCAATTTGATTTATAATAAATGGCAAAATATCCACTGCTTCTTTAATTTTGCAAAATGTAAATACTGATCTACTGATCAATTTATTTAAATAGGTTTTAGGGGTTGCATGTGGATTACTGATTTAACTCAGTAGAGCAGCTTTCAGGTTGCTGAATGCTTAAGTACAGTACAGGTGCTATTAAGGGAAGTTACTGTGCTTTGTTGTTGGTGGTGTGTGTGTCTCTGTGTGTGCCTATTGTAGTTGAATGGATTGCATGGTCTGGAAGTTTGGGGGTGGAGTGAAAGTAGGGGGAGAAGTGGGCAAATTGGAACCAATACAATCTTGATCATGACAGACAGAGGAATAATGGCACAAGTCTGTAGGCCGGCCAATCACAAGGATGGAAGTTCCCATGGCTGATATCATTCCCACTTTCACCCCTCATTATTTTCTTCTGATGCCAGGCCCTTGCATCCCCAACTCTAGTTGCTGTTATTGAATGCCAGAACAATGTTTAATAGAACTGCCCTCATCCATAGTTCTATTTTGGATTGGGCAGCTGACCTGGCATGTTTAATGAAGCCAGAGAGATACTGAAGAGAAATTGGACAGTAATATGTTGCACTCCAAAAAAAAAAAGCAGAGCCATTTTTAAGATTTTATGATGCATTTGCCATATGTTTAAAGTGGATCCAGGATGTAAGAAAACCAGGAAACCACAATGAGCGTGAAGTCTGCTGAAGATCCCAGTAACGACATGGTAATCACAGAAGAATGAAAGGAAAAAGTGACTAATTTCTGCCATATCTAAGGTCAGAGCTTTTTTTGTAAAAAAAGGTGCCAGAACCCACACACGTCATACAACCCGCCTTGTCTATCCTACAAGTAGATAAACATATTTTCAGCTGCCTTACTTGAAGGCATAGCAAGGAGACTGTTATGAGTATTACATCTTCAGAATTAAACATTTTAGTCACAATTTTAATCCATTATTAATTTTCAGTTAATAATGGATTCCTTCAAATAGTGTAATACTTTTTTATCTATAGATCTTTCATTTCTAATTTTGCCTTAATCAGATTAATGCTGATGGAAGAATATCTCTTTATCAATTTCACATTCAATTTATATATAATTTGTACTCTATAAATTCTGAGGAACATACTCAGTGGAGTCAGCATGGTACAGTAATTGTGAATTGCCCATGTTTGCTATGTTTTCAATCTTTTTTCAAGGTAAAAGAGCCTTGGTGGAGCAGTGGGCTAATGCCTCCTTAAGTAACACCAGCTGCCTGCAATTAGTGCAGGTTCGAGTCCCACCAGGCTCAAGGTTGACTCAGCCTTCCATCCTTCCGAGGTAGGTAAAATGAGGACCCAGATTGTTGGGGGCAATTAAGCTGACTTTGTAATAATGCCGCTTGGTGTGTGTGTGAAAGCCCTAATAAGCAGGCATATACATAGAATGAAGGCTACTGCTAAGCTTGTAAGCCGCCCTGAGTCTTCGGAGAAGGGCGGGATATAAATGGAATTAAAATAAAATAAATAAATAATAAAATTTCACCTGTTTAGACTCAGCAGCTAAGAAAAGTGACGTCTGGTTAACACTATGATTAGAGACTACTAGGAAATATACCAAAGCTGTAAGACAGACTGGGAAGTTTAAAACAAAACACATGTTGGAAGAAGCCAAGAAAATAACACCAACTATATTGCCATCAGAAGTCATGTTCAACTTGGAGAGTTTATTTCTACTTGTTGAAACAAAGCAATAATGATTGATAACAAATATAATTTATTTACAGTATATATGGCAGGAATTATCTGTACACTATTAAAATTCTCATCATGACCTTTAACTGGGCACAACTATGTATCTTAGGACAACAGTTTTTGAACCAAGATGGACTAACTTACAGAATTTATCCAAAATATGGGAGCCATGTCTTCTGATGGAATGAAATTTGGGGATGTTGTGACTGATTCAGTATTACTGGCTGTGGCAGCAGTCACATGATCTTCATTTTCAACTTTCTGTGACAGTTTCCTAATCTTTCTTTCCTCCCACCCAGTAGCAGCCACTTTCTTGCCTGCTAGAAAGGAAAGGGAAAGGAAGAAGGAAGGAACTTCATGTACCCTTCCTGGCCCAAGCTATCCCACTGTGAACTCTCCTGACCTGTGCTGCCCCTTGCATACGTTCCTTGGCTTGTACAGCACCTTTTGGCAACACCCTGAACTTCCTGAACCCACACTCTTCCCAAACACCTTCCCCTACCCATGTAGCACTTGTTAGCCACCCCCATACACTCTAGACCCTCACTACCCCACCCAGCAACAGGCACTTAATTGTTTCTGGGTTACAGGCTTGGAACTTCCTGCTGGTTTCCCCAATGGCTTTCTCTATGCAAGCTTCCCAGCAAGCTAAATAAATGGGGAAGTCAATGGAATTCTAAGGAGGGAGGGGGAGGAAGGAAAAAAGGAAAGAAGGAAGAGGAAGGGACAGTGAAGAAGAGAGGAAGGGTGTGATGGAAGGAAGGATGGAAGGGAGGGAGGAAGGCAGGAAGTAAATAAATAAATAAAATAAATGTGGAGAGAACAAGGAGAGGAAGGAAGAATGGGAGGGAGAGAGGGAAGGAACAGAAAGGGAGGAAGTAAAGGAAATTTCTGATGCTCTCTGCCAGATTTTCACAAGGAAATTCGATGGGAAACACAGAAGGAAGTAAAAAGTGACTCCCTTTCCCACTGCTTTTGTCCATTAATATAATATAAACCTTTATTGTCAAAGTACAACATGTGTACATTGAGATTAGCTGAGCCTCCCCCTGTGCTCTCTCCCCCCAACACACAGTGACAACAAACCCTCCATCCCACCACACTATGTGAACCAACTACACCACACACTGGCCTCCCAAGTCAATTCTGCATAAGATTACATCCCATTCAAAAGCCTAACAGCCCATAATCATGAGCATGCCCACTGTGCCAGATCTGGTGGGATGGACAGAAATCATTAGTGAGAGGTAGTACTGCAAGTAACGTGCATGTAACCATGCCATGTAGGACTTTAAAGGTAACATCAAGCTCACTGAATGGCATCCAGAAACCTACTAAGCGCCTTTGCAATTCATGTAGCAATGTTATATGGACATACTCTGGGGTGCCCAATACCATACATTTTGCTGAATTCTGCACTAGCTGAAGCTTCCAAATGCTTTTTAAGAATAATACCATATATAATACATTGCAATATTCCAATAGGGAGCTACCAAAGGGACTGTGAGCGGTGTCTCCTGATCCAGAAATAGACACAAGATGCATTTGTGCAGACTGCCCTCTCAGTTGGTCTAGAAGGATTCCATAATCAATAATATTAAAAGCTGCCAAGAGATAAAGAATGGCCAGAATTGTTTCGATACTCATATACCAAATCTGACATCTACAAGCATACTCAATGGACCAGAGGAATGTTGTGGATATAATTTACTTGGACTTCAGTAAGGCATTTGATAAAGTAGACCACAACTTACTACTTGATAAGATAAAAAAATGTGGGCTAGACAGCATCACCACCAGATGGATTCATAGCTGGTTGACCAGCTGTACTCAGCAGGTGGTCTTCAATGGAACTGCATCTACATGGAGGGAAGTGGGGTGTTCCAGGGCTCTGTTCTGGGCCCAGTGCTCTTCAATATCTTCATCAATGATTTGGATGAGGGGATAGATGGGGAACCCATCAAATTTGCAGACGACACCAAGCTGGCAGGAATAGCTAACACTCCAGAAGATAGGTTTAAGATACAGAAGGATCTTGACAGACTTGAACATTGGGCGCTATTTAACAAAATGAAATTCAATGGTGAAAAAAGTAAGGTTCTACATTTAGGCAAGAAAAACCAAATGCACAGGTATAGTTTAGGTAGTACCTTGCTCAATAATAGCAATTGTGAGAGGGATCTTGCAGTCCTAGTGGACAATCACTTCAATATGATCCAGCAGTGTGCTGCAGCTGCCAAAAAAGCCAACACAGTGCTAGGCAGCATTAACAGAGGGATAGAATCAAGATCATGTGAAGTGTTAATACCACTTTACAATGCCTTGGTAAGGCCACACTTGGAATACTGCATCCAGTTTTGGTCACCACAATGTAAAAAAGATGTTGAGACTCTAGAAAGAGTACAGAGAAGAAAAACAAAGATGATTAGGGGACTGGATGCTAAAATAGATAAGGAACGGTTGCTGGAATTGGGTATGTCTAGTTTAATGAAAAGAAGAACTAGGGGTGACATGATAGCAGTGTTCCAATATCTCAGGGGCTGCCACAAAGAAGAGGGAGTCAAGCTATTCCCCAAAGCACCTGAAAGCAGGACAAGAAGCAATGGATGGAAACCTGTCAAGGAAAGAAGCAACCTAGAACTAAGGAGAAACTTCCTGACAGTTAGAACAATTAATCAGTGGAACAACCTGCCTCCAGAAGTTGTGAATGCTCCATCACTGGAAGTCTTTAAGAACAGACTGTACAGCCATTTGTCTGAAATGGTATAGGGTTTCCTGCCTGAGCAAGGGGTTGGACTAGATGACCTCCAAGATCCCTTCCAACTTTATTACTATTATTATTATTATTATTAAACTCAGATAACTGAACCAGACTGTGTCTCAGTCATCTCCAAAGGACCTGCACAGCTAGAGTCTAACCCCCCCTCTAAAACAGAGTGACTTTATCCATCAGATGAGAAGCATAATCATCACAATGAGTTTGCAGGGGTCCTCTAACCTCTCCTTATCCAGGAGAAACTGGGTCACCCAAAACAAGGTCACTGGGCAGCTATCTGCAGACACAATACAGATGGAGAAATTAACCTGTTCTCTCATCTTTATTACCACAAAGTAGTCCTTAATGTAGTTTTCAGTATTCGATTCAATGTTTCAGCAGGTTGACAATATAACAATGAATTTCTATGAAATGGAGGTTTGCCAGACTATTTTAACTAAATACTTACAGTACAGCACTGTTAAAATACTTTTCAGATAGTAATCTCTAGCTTGCTTGCTTATTTATTTGTTAAATTTATAGCTGCCCATCCCTCTTCCTTGACACTTAGTTGTGATTTTTGTAAGTTCACTTAACCAATCTAAACATATTTAGTATAGATAAACTCCTGAGTCTTGTTAACTTGCCTTAAATCTAAGATGATACCTATACTTAATCATGTTATTTTTCCATATTGCGTATGCAGATAACTGTACTGAATCACTGAATCATACTATATGCCATATTAAAGGAAGTCTACAAAGCAATTCTCCTGTTGTGTTTGTACAAATATTTCATTTGTATCTATTAGCCATGGGGAAATAGAAAATTGCCAACTGAAGGTTTTAGAGAACTTTTGCTTGTCAGTATAGAAAATATTCAGGAAGATGAAGTTTGGAAAAAAAAACTCTCCCAGACACGCCACCTACAGTTTCCAAAATGACATTTAAAAATTGTTAACAAGAATATCATGTTTCCATCTGACTGCAGATAACTGTACTGAATCACTGAATCAACTATATGCCATATTAAAGGAAGTCTACAAAGCAATTCTCCTGTTGTGTTTGTACAAATATTACATTTGTATCTATTAGCCATGGGGAAATAGAAAATTGCCAACTGAAGGTTTTAGACAACTTTTGCTTGTCAGTATAGAAAATATTCAGGAAGATGAAGTTTGGAAAAAAAACTCTCCCAGACACGCCACCTACAGTTTCCAAAATGACATTTAAAAATTGTTAACAAGAATATCATGTTTCCATCTGACTACTGAATCTATCTGGTATATCAGACCTTAAATCCATTGCAACAGCAAGAGTACACATGGAAAACTGTCAATTATTTAGATATTAAAAGCGACTGAAATAAGAAGACAAACAGAATGCATGTGAATAACTAATACATTAATTTGAGGGGTTTCTATCTTTCGTTTGGGCTACTGTTCTACATATTTCCTGTGTACTGTATACTTTACATCCATCAATTGCAGTGAGGTCACAAAACCATATAAATCATTCCAGGTTGCAGATAGCCACCAAATTCAAGGGATATTATCAATTGAAAAAAGCTCTCATACATTTCAACTATACAGATCTGCTAATATGCTTGTCTTCCATCCTTGGAAAGGGAGGAAAGTAGGCTATTAGAAAGATCACTGCCCCATAGCCTGGACATCTTTTACGAGGCTGAGGCAGAGTAAATTACTGGCTTAGCAATGAGCCAGTAATGCTGCCTTCACAAAAAGTAATGTGGGTTGGCTCTCCTCTTCCTTTGACTTGTGTTCAAGGGGGTGAAGGGAGTTGCCACTGGAGCATTGGATATTGTTATACATAACACTGAGATGAGATATAAAAGAAAACTCAATTAATCAACACAACATTTATTTTAAAATATCTATTCAGGCAATAAATTCATTAAGATTGAATACTACACTGCGGTGAGTTTTTGGACAGGAAGACGAAATAACTGAACTGCTATGCTTCTCTCCACCCCCAATCAAATAAAATCTATATGCTACAAAATTTCTTGTTGTCATGACTTTAAACTGGGTGAAATTGGGCATCAGAGGGCAACCCTTTTTTGAATTCAAATGGGCTAAGTTACAGATTGAAAATACAAGGCCCATAACTGCCAAGGGAATGAAATTTGGGAAAGATGTGATTTTTCCCCCCAGGGCTACTGACTGCTGCTGCAGCCATGCAACCTTCATTTTCAATGTTTTGTGACAGTTCCCCAGCTAGTTCCCCACCACCACCACCCTGAAGCATCATTTATTTATCTGTCTGCTGGAAAGAGAAGGAAAGGAAAGGAGAAAGAGGGGAATATTTCTGAAGAAGTTTTTTTGATTCACACCAGAAAATTCAGTGAAGAAGAGACTGATCACATTATTATTATTTTTTTTTTGCCTGCCCTTGGTCATTCTGTTTCACTGTTTAGGTAAGGAAATATATCTGAAATGATAACCCAATGGGCAATGGGTTTAGTAAACAATTAAAGGCAAGAGCAGATATTGATATTGGCCAGAGTTGGTGTAAAATCTATAGTTTTTATTCATCACTCGGAGGATGAGCCAGAAGTGACAACTAAATCACAAAATACCCTGGCAGCAGACTAACAATGAGATAGAGGCTACATTGTCAGGACCTGTCAGAAGGTCTCAAAAAGTGATCACATGACCCTGGGACACAGCCAGGTCTTTTTTCTCATAGAACGCTCAGAATGGTGTTCTGGCACCTTTTTTTTGTTTTGCAAAAAAAAAAAAGCTCCCTCTAAAACCCTATTGCAGGGCTAGGCAATCTTGGCCCTTTTTTATGACTCATGGACTTCAACTCCCAGAAATCCGGAGCCAGTCATGCTGAGGGGAAAGGGAGAGGTTTCCAAGCTGAGCCATGCTGGCTCAGGAATTCTGGGAGTTGAAGTCCTTGAGTCATAAAAGAGCCTGCACTAGAGGAGGACATTAAAATTATTTACAGGGTTACTTCTTTAGAAACTAAACTTTTAGAATGTAAAGCAGCTAATTCAAAAAAGCCAACAGGAAAGAACCTCACATTTTTCATCTGCTTCTGTCTTTTGGAAGGTAAAATTAGATAACAAAATAATCTATTTCCTATGTTAACATCTCTGCAATGAAATCAATAAAGAAATGAAAAGAAATGAGAAACGTTTTTCTCAATTTATGTCTAATTTAGCTAATGCTAGAAAAAATAGTATCTTTTGTACATACTCTTGAAAACTATTTTGAATCTAACCATCTATTATAACTAAACCACTTTAAATTAAACAATTCTTAAGAATGAAATATTGTTAATTTGGACTTTACTTTTACTGTTTGGACTGTTGTGTGTTTTGAAAAATAGATTATTTAGAATCTAGTTATGTTGCACATCAGTCTTTAAATAATTAACCTAGTATATACATAACAATATATGATGTTTTCCATGCTAAGCGTAACATCAATAACATTTATTAAAAAGGCTAAAATAATTTCTGGTGGTATTATCATTCTGTAACAGGATATATTATTTTTCATTTCCAGTGTTTATGAGATTCTCAGTCATCCAAGTCATGGTTGTCCCAAAGGTTCTTTTCCAACAGGCAACTGGACTTTCCTTTTTCTTGAAGATGTTTCATTTCTTATCCAAGAAGCATCCTCAGTTCTGACGGAATGCTGGGCAATGGAAGGATTTATATTCTTTGCAGTCATCTGGTCGTTAGCACTTTGAAGGTAGGTCATTAGTTCTCTGAGAGTCATTGAGGCCTTTTGGGGGTGTCTGTTCCCTGAGGCTCACCTGCAAATGGGTGTGGAATCTTCCGGGAACTGCTGAAAGGACTGTGTTGTAAATAGGAGATAGGTGGCGTCCTATCCCTCCCCTCTCTATTGAGAGAAGGCTGTTCAGTTTTAACATAGATGGTCTCTTTTACTCTTTTTCAAACAGTAGACATCTCTGTCCAGAATGTGAACTTTCTGAATTTCCAGTCTTTATTTGTCTATCGGCATGCCTGTCCTTACAAAGGCTCTCTAAATTCATTATATAAATATATGTGTGTGTGTTTGTGTATATATATATATATATATATATATATATATATATATATATATATAGATAGATAGATAGATAGATAGATAGATAGATAGATAGATAGATAGATATGTATATATGGATCTTTGGTTATTCGGGTTTTCCCCGCGTAGAACTAAAGGTGTAGGGGCGACGTTTCGACGGAATCCCATCCGTCATCATCAGGCTGGTGGCTTCTGCTTCCTTCTTCTGGGAGAAGCATGTGGCTGTTTGTTCCTCTTTTTTAAACTGCCAGAGGGGGTGTGTTCTGTGGGTGGAGGTGTGCTCTGATTGGGTGGGGGAGTAAGTGTGTTCTGATTGGGTGGGAGTGTGTTTTGAATGGTGGGTGTGTTCTGATTGGGTGGGGGTGTGTTCTGAGTGGATGGGCTGGTCTCAGCTGCCAGCCGTAGACCTGAGCTGGTGAGTTGTGCTGCTTTTGTTTGGCTTCGTGTTTGTGGTGGTGCCATGTTTTTATAGTGGGTGTCAGTTTGCTTATTGTGTGGTTTGGAGGGGTTTAAAGTGGCTGATGTTGCAGCTGTAGTTAGGTTTCTGTTTTGTGGTTGTGCCTCGTTATCATTGTGGGTTCGGATTTGCTTTTTGAATGGTTGTGTGGTGGTGATGTCATGTGGTGTTATCATGAGTTTGGGTCTATCATTCTTGGTGGTTGGGACTCGTCTGTCAATCAAGGCGGGTTTCCAAATGGTTGGTAGGCGAGAGGTATCATCTCATTTGTTTATGCTGTGGGGGCGTTTTTCTATCTCAATGGCTTCTCTGATTATTCTGTTGTTAAAATGTTCAATTTTGGGGATAGTTTTGGTTTTTTTAAAATCAATTTCATGTCCCGTGGCTTCAAAGTGTTGGACCAGGGATGAAGTTTGTTCTCCTTTTCTGAGTGAGTTTTTGTGCTCTTCAATGCGTGCACTTATTCTTCTGTTGGTCTGTCCGATGTATGTAGTGGGGCAGGTGGTGCATGGGATTTCGTATACTCCTTGGTTTTCTAAGCCAATTATGTCCTTGGGGTTTCTTAGGATGGTGGATATTTTTCTGTCTGTGTAGAATGCTGTTTTGATGTTGTGTTTTTGGAGGACCTTGCTGATTCTGTCTGTGGTCCCTTTTAAGTATGGGAGGAGGGCTTTGCCATTTTCTTGTTCTCTGTCTTGGGTTTTTGTGGGTGTCTCTCTTCGGATTAAGTTGGTAATCGTGTTTCTTTGGAATCCATTGGCTGTTAGTACATTAGTGAGAGTGTGTAGTTCGGTTTTTTGGTGTTGTTCGTCAGCTAGGTGTTTTGTTCTGGAGATGAGTGTCTTGGCTACGGAGTTGATCTGTGCTGGGTGGTGGTGTGAGAGTGCGTTCAGATAGCGGTTTGTGTGTGTTTTTTTATGGTAGATAGTGTGTCCTAGGGAGCCGTTGGATTTCTTGTAGACTAAGACATCAAGGAAGGGAAGTTGATTGTTAGCTTCTGTTTCCATGGTGAATTGTATTTTGGGGTGTAGGCTATTGAGGTGAGGAAGTCATCCAGTTTTTCTTTGCCGTGTGGCCAGATTACGAAGGTGTCATCTACGTATCTGAGCCAGAGTTTGGGTTTGTGGTTGGATTTTTCTAGAGCGAGGGTTTCAAAGTGTTCCATGTAGAGGTTTGCGATGACAGGTGAACTAGATAGATAGATAGATATTGGCTTCTGAAATAGATAGATAGATATTGGCACAGAAATGTAGAAAACTCATGTAGAAGCTTTCAGTGTTGGTTCTGAAGCAGCAACTGCCAAAATGGTGTATTTTAAAAAATTTCAGTCACAAAAATTAGACAGAAACCAATTATGTCTAATTTTTGAGAATCAGATTTTTAATTGTATTTCTGTAATAACTGCTGGGTTATTACGTTCTTGCCACTCATTAAAAATGCATTCTGCAGAATGCTAAGTATATCTCTGGCACATGTTGCAATCCTGAATTAAGGCAAATTGAATGGAAGAAATGCACCTTGGTTTCTTGACAGGACCCTTAAAATTCTTACTTTTAAAAATTAAAGTGCCTTGTGATTCAAGACAGGCTTCCAAGCCCAGAATATCGGCTTCACACTCCTAACATTGTGCTTTCCTTAAGCCTGGTAAAGTCACTTTTCCATAATTGTAAATATCTTCATCTGTACCTTGATTAAGGTGCTTCACCATATTCTTTTCAAAGAGCTGTGGGTGGTAGGCACCCAATGTGCATGCTTGATCAAAGGTATCCTGATAATAATAGCAAAGATTTGTTTGCCTCTTAGAGGGGAGAAACTCATAAACAGTCACTTCATCACAGAAGTGCATCATAAGAACAATGCCTAGAGAAAAGAAAAAGAGAGATAATTTTAGGCATGTTAAAGAAACAATTTAACAGTAAAGATATTAATAGTAACACAAAACAAAACAAAGAAAAAACCACTTTTTTTGCCCAGAAAGCTCCAACAATAGAAAACTTGAAGGTCTCTATACCAATCTTTTCCTAACTTGGTGTCCACTAGATATGTAAAACTGTAAGTAATGATAAATCATTTAAAAGTATTAATCTAGTCTAATATTATCCAATTTAATCTATTAGAAAGTGCATAATCACAGGGACAATTTCAGACCTGCTAAGTACATAAATCATTCTCTTTTGATCTTTACATGAGGTGGATTGTAAATCTGAGTTTTTTTCCCCAGAATACACTTAACAGCAGGCTGTAACCCCAAAAAAGAAAAGTACTTAAATTGTACTCTCCTGTTGGGTCTGGAAATAAAGTAGGCTGGGACATAAACTAATTTATAAGATAGCACACTCCTGTGCTAGTAACTGGTGTGATGTTTAAAGTTGGTTCTATTTTGTTACTAAAAATGTGCACAAAGATTAAACAGCATTTGCTACATACTGTAGTTTAGGACAGAACACTTATTTTCCATATGTGTTTGGTGTATATATATATATATATATATATATATATATATATATATATATTGCTTAAAAAATAAAGGGAACACTTAAACAACACAATGTACTGTATTTAATAGTAGGATGTCTTATTTTGTGTTCCCTTTATTTTTTGAGCAATATATATATATTCAAAATTGCAAAACTACTGAAAAAAGTGACTTATGGTTGTTTTTCACACTAATGACCATTGTATCATCCCCATGGTTGCATGATCAAAATTCAGACACATGGCAACTGGTTCATATTTATGATGGTTGCAGTGTCCCGGTGATCACGTTATTCCCTTTTGTGACCTTTTGAGAAGCAAGTTCAATGGGAAGCCAGATTCACTTAACAACCGTGTTAGTAACTTAACAATTGCAGTGATTTACTCAACAACTGTGGTAAGAAAGATCATAAATTAGGGCAAAACTCACTTAACAAATGTCTCACTTAGCAACAGAAATTTTGGGCCCAATTGTGGTCATAAGTCGAGGACTACCTGAATATAATAGTAGTTACTCATGATCATCTTTGCACTTTATTTCTGTAAAATAGGGATACAAATCAAAAGGAGAAACCAAAGACTTACCAAGCATGCCAGAAGAGGGTGGATTTGGCTGAATATCCTCTGGTGAATTCTCCTGGAGGATATCCCAAAGTTGCCATTGCATGTAGGGATTCAGGATATAAAAAGGCTGCTTGGGACGTCTCTTCCTATAATGCTTGTAGTTTTCAAAGAAATGGTAGTCTGGTTTCTGAAACCACTGAATCCAGAAATGAAAATGAGTTGCAACTCTGCAAATATGATCTTTTTAAGAGCAATATACAAACTGTGTTACCCACAGCTGCAGGAACTGCTGAGGATGTGCCAGAAGAAATGCTGATTGACCTATTCAGTGCATTGCCGGAACCTGAGCAAGTTAATATCATTCAAAGATTGGATGACCTAAAAGAGGCACTGACAACAACTCAATCTACAGCAAAGCCTCTATTTAATTTGGCTCCACTAATTGCACAAGCTTGTGACAATAATCAACAATCTGCCTTTACCTCAATAGTAAAAAAGGTAGTGTCACACAGGCTGACAGTGGGGTAACTGCACTGACTGACCCAGCCTCCGAGAAAAAACTGAAAGACAAAGGGCTTCATCACACAGTGCCCCTAAGATGACAAACATTAAGGATATAATCCAGCTTCCATCCTCATTTGATTTAGAAGTTCCCACAGCATCTTTTCACAAGATGAATCCTCAGCTACCCCCCTCCAAAAATGGACATAAATAGACTTTTATAGACTTATATAGACTTTTATAGACTTTTATAGACATTTATAGACTTAAGCCGGATTACCTGCCCATTGGAAAAAAAATCATTCAAGAGCAGAGGCACACTGGCCACCAAGATATAGAGGAGCAACAACAAGTTCTGCAACCCACGAGGAGAAATATCGAACCTCACAACAACTGTGTTTATATGGGAAGCATAGATGATATCGACCCAGCTCCAATATCAAGTTGACATCTGGCATTTTTACCATCTGGCCAACAACCAAGCCAGACCACCTTGCCTCTGAGAACCCCATACAGATGATGACCTGGAATGTAGCTGGCTGGAAAGGGATGGTTGATAGTGGACTAATGAGCTTTCTGTCTAGATTTGATGTAAAAGCCCTTCAAGAAACCTGGTTAACTGAAGTGGACATACCAGTACAACTGCCAGGCTTTCAAGGATGGGCCTCCCCAGCCCAAAACACAAAGAACAAAGGGAGACCCTCTGGTGGGCTATGCATTCTTATAAAGCAAGAGTTGCAATGGCAGAGGGAGAAACTATATAACCAAGATAAATATCCGTACTTCCTAGCCGTCAAATTTGAATATGACCAGTTTGAGTTAATATTGGTAAATGTGTATATTCCTCCAAGCACATCCCGGCACTTTAATTCCGAATACTGGATGGGCTTGGAAGTTATCCTAGAAGATATATCTGTACTGTACCCTCAGTCCACAGTAGTGTTACTAGGAGATCTGAACACTAGGCTGGGACCCTCTTTGTATAAGCTTGCCCAGAAGAAGGGAATCCCAGGGGAGTTCTTTGATAACTATCCTCAGTGGCTCTCGAGAGACTGCAAAAGTAATGCTGCTGACCTGCTCCTAGTCTCCTTAATTTTTAAGGATAATCTCCAAATTTTGGGAGGTAAGAATAAGAATTACACATACCTTTATACATACCACTCAGCCAATTCAAGCAGCATACTGGATCTCTTTTGTGTGTCTAGAGATAAAGCTGACCTCTTTTCGGAGGTCACAGTACACCTTAGCGACAATAGCGACCATCAGCCTGTAAGCGTGACATTGCGAAGCCACTCAGATTTAAGACCATATAACATAGCTGACAGATGGTTCACCAAAAAGGTAGAGGTGACCCAAAATAAAAGGTTAATGTGGGCCAAAGTTGATACTAAGGCAATATTAGAATGCCTTAAAACAGAGAATGCTACTAAGTGGGCTAGAACAATCCAGTCATCTACTATTGACTGTATGTCATCCTTCAATGCATTCTCCAATGTTTGTAACATACTGAAGAAATACCTAACAGCTAAACCTGCTACAAAAAGAGCCTGAGTGGGTAGACCTCGCTGGTTTGATCCTGATTGCCAGCGACAGAAAAAGAAATTGAAGGCAGCCATGAGGCTTGCCCAAAGGAATCCTACTGCCCATATACAAGCTAAGATGCTGCACACAAGAAGGGAATATAAAAAAAACCTATAACATTAAAGAAAAAAAGTTTTGCCATTTCAATTTGGTCAGAACTCGAGTTGGCTACCAGAAGCCATAACTCAGTATTATTCTGGCACTCTGTAGCAGGTATCCTGAAGGAACAGAGATTTGCATTTGACATACCAATCTCTGCTGAGGACTGGGAGAATTATTATCAGTGCTTGTTTGCTCCCAAGAAACTGTCTTTAAACAGTGATTTAGTAAACCCTAGAACTCCCCCCTTGGCCACCAGACTCAGAAAAAGAAGATACAGTCTATCATTAAATGCTTAAAGAGCAATAAAGCCCCAGGTGAGGATTTTTTAAAGCCTTGGTGGAGCAGTGGGCTAATGCCTCCTTAAGTAACATCAGCTGCCTGCAATTATTGCAGGTTCGCATCCCACCAGGCTCAAGGTTGACTCAGCCTTCCATCCTTCTGAGGTAGGTAAAATGAGGACCCAGATTGTTGGGGGCAATAAGCTGACTTTGTAATAATGCCGCTTGGGGGGGTGGGGGCGAAAGCCCTAATAAGCAGGCATATACATAGAATGAAGGCTATTGCTAAGCACATTTGATTTGTGCTTAGATTTGTAAGCCGTCCTGAGTCTTTGGAGAAGGGCGGGATATAAATGGGATTAAAATAAAAAAAAAATTACCAGCAGAATTATTCAAGAAATTTCCCAATTGGTGGGGCCCTGTATTAGACTGTATCTCTTTTTACGCACATAAATAACACCTGCCATATACCAGATGGATGGAAGATGGCAATAGTTGATCCCATATATATAAAAGGGAATAAAAAGGATCCTAGTAATTATAGGCCCATCAGCCTGATTGACACTGTAGAAAAAAATATATGTTAGATATCTTTTGAACAGAATTGAAATCTGGGTAATCAACATCCTCACAGAAGAACAAGCAGGTTTTAGACAAAACAGATCTACTATTGATAACTGCTTTGTCTTGAACCATCTAATTGCCAAATATGCCTATAAGAGGAGACCCCTGTTTGCTGCTTTCATAGACTTTACAGCAGCATTTGATATGGTAAATAGAGAAGTACTATGGAGTAAATTGACATCTCTTAAAATAGAGCACAGACTCCTGGCTTTGATTAAAGCCCTTTACATAAGTACCTGTTTGAGGGTGCGGTATGGGGTTAATGGGGTTAAGACTAACAGGATTCACACAAAGGGATAAGGCAAGGGTGTATCCTGGCCCCATTATTATTTAGTTTATACATCAATGACTTGCCAGAGATAATGAAGGATCCCATGGTACACATGCTGATGATCCTAAATACTTACTGTAACAGCTTGCTTTATGCTGATAATATTATTTTATTATCATACTCACAAGTAGGATTACATAGGCTATTAAGAAGATTCAGCTCTTATTGCCAGGATAACTCCCTAATCATTAGCAAATCTAAATAAAAAATAATGGTGTTTAGAAGACACCATCAGAGACATAAGTGGCAATTAGATGGTAAACCAATTGAACAGGTTAACACCTTTGCATATTTGGGCGTAATTTTTTCCAAGACTGGATCTTGGGTCTGCCATCATCAACGGGGTACATTTAGAGCAAAAGCCTGTTTGAATTTACTGCTCCAACTAAAGAACCATAGTTACCCAGGGTGCCTAGCCCTATTAATTAAAGTTTATAAGGCTAAGGTTACCACAATGCTCTTGTATGGAGCAGAAATTTGGGGTCTTTACTCAACCACAGTCCTAGAACAAACACAGTCCCAGCATTTGAGATGTATTTTGGGTGTAGATCCAAGAACATCTGCTGTAGCAGTTAGAGATGAATTGGGAATTCATACATTATCTAAAATTAGAGCTTATAACTACTGGTGCAAAGTTAATGAAATGGAGAATGATAGACTCCCCAAGTTATGCCTACTAGGGCAAATAAAAGTACAATCACAAATCTCCTGGATCACCAAACTAACAAATTTTGTAAGAAGCTGTGGCCTTCCTGTCTCTTGCATAACAGGAGAACAACCCCAAAAAAGACTTGCCCAAAGAATTAAGGATAAAGAAGCACAAAATGATATAGTTATCCTTGGTAAGGTGGCTAACTTGAAATGGCTGAGTAAATACAAACATACTTTTCAGGTAGATAGTTATTTGAAGTTACAACTGCCAAAACATCTTAGGGAGATATTTATGCAAGCGAGATTCGAACAGCTTGACACAATGGTCAGATATGGGAGATTTCATGCTATACCCTACAATGAGCATCTCTGCATTTGCCGAGCGGCAGAGGTAGGAGATCTGGCTCACATCCTATTTGACTGTTATCTGTATAAGAGGGTGAGAGACAGGTATCCAGGTCTATATACCAAATGAATGACCTATTGGGATCCCCATATCAAAACAACTTAGCTTATGTCCGGCCAGAACTTGAAAATAACATTTAACGCAGCACAGTACTTAAATAAAATAGTTCGGTTGAGATCTGCATATGTGGGACTAATTGGGGTAGATCGCAAGGGCGACTCCAAAATATAATTTTATCATATTTTATCTCTATCTTAAATTATTGTACACTATTACAATTTCATTTTAGATTGTATTTTATTCCCATTTCATTTTAAATCATATTTTATTCTAATTCCATTTTAAACTGTATTTTATCAAATTCCATTTTAAATTGCTTTTATCAAATTTTGGTAACAATTTGTTGCTGGAACTTTGCACCTTGATATGGCCCAAGGGCTAATCAATAAAGACTTATTATGATCCTTTTAAAAATATTTTTAATGAAAGTTTTAATAACAGAGAAAAAATAAAATACAAACTAAACTGAAAAACAAAGGAAAGCTAAAAAGAGAATAGAGAGTACACAGAAAAAAGTAATTAAAAATATAAAGAAGTAGCTTCCAAACACACACAGATACACAGATACACACATACACACACACACACACACGATGAACCAATTTCCGATTGGATTTCTCCCATTCTTGATGAATTTTTATCCTTATACTGCTTTGACTTACTCATTTCTAGCAAGTAAATAGCAGATTTGACCTTAACATGTGTTTTCATTAAAAAGATTTAAAAATGAATATTAAACTGTTAAAGGTAAATATAAAATAACTATCATTTATAAATTTCTTCAACATTATGTAAATATTTATATGATGTAGTATAAAAAGTAGGAATAACGAAAGCTCTTATAACAATTGTTGCTGAAATGACAATCTCAAATAATTCTGTGGGTGTGGGTGTGTTTACAGGAGCTCCTTCTGCTATCCCTACAGCAATGATACACAATAAAATATAAAATAGCATATCATTAAATAAATACAAAATGTAATAGAATTTAAATGTACTTTTACTAGTCTAAATGTCCCTGGATCTCTTTCTCAGATATAGTTCAAGAATAGATAACTTAGTCTAGAAAGAATACAGTACAGATGTCTTAAGCAATGATTCCTTGTACAAGAACTCTCTCGTGGTTATAGATATGTTAAATTAAAAAACTTTGTTTTTATAAAGCACAAGGTGAAACAATCAAAATTAACAGTGAAAAGAGTTCAGATGAAAGAAATTTTGTACTTTTACTTCCAAGTCATACAATTATGCTTTTGGGAAGGATAGGAAGGCAGTAACTATGTTTATACCGTGTTTTGTTACTGCGTGTCTGTGGCACCAGCAATACAATACTCAGACTTTTGAGAACAGCTTTATTTGAAAACCTATAAATTATGTTAAGTGGCTGTTGCCAATCTCCCAAGCAGGAATATTTTGTGTGATGCTGATAGTAATGTTATATTAAAAGAAAATTCCATAAAAGGAGTTCATTTAAATTGGAGACCAGAAAACATCTCACTGAAATACTAAAAGGAAGTACATATGAAATATGGCACTATCCATGCAACTACACATGGCCGTCCACCAACTTTTCTAGACATCCTGTATACTGTACAGCAATGAAACTTACCTCATAAATACTTGCATGATATGGTGCTGGATCCCATACAATGATGATTCCAAAGTTGAACTGTACATCTGAAACAAACTTCTTTTTTTCAACTGTAATAAACTATGAATAAAAAAAAGAGATAAAGATCATTGCATTCTTTCCTGTTTGAAAATCCTGGGGCATCCCATTCCCAATCTGAATGTCCTCCATGTATATACAGTCCAGTTCCTAAAATACTCAGTTCATTAGAATTCCGAAAGTTGAAGTGCATATATCTGAGATTGTTGAAGGCTAACTTGAGTTAGACGACATGGCTTTATTGGGACTATTATTTTAGATTAGCCTTCTCCAACCTGATGCTTTCCAGATGCATCACACAACTTCTCTGTGTAGGACTTGAGGTAACATGAAAGATCTTGTATATACAGCACAAGCAAAACCAAACATACTTATTTTCATGACCACCAGCCCTTAAGTTATGTGACAGTAGAGTTAACAGGAATACATTATTGCTGCATGAGTTTTACATTTTCTTTTCTTGCCTAAGTGAGGTTTCAGCCATAGTAAATTACATACTTTTAGGAAAAAGTATTCAAGGACATGAATACAGGCTTAATATGTGAGTCATATAGTAGCCACACATACGTACAGACTGAGTGCAATTCTAATTTTGAATGTTTAAGCAAAGATCTGAAATGCATTTCCAACATCCCCATGATCTCGAACCTTTACTTTCATACATATTTTCCCTATTTTATTTGCTGAAACAGTAAAAAAAATAATAATAGAAATACCTCAAATACCTTCACAGAGATGCACCCTCACGCCCACAGGCACTCCCCCAGATGAATTTTTATCATTTAAAATTTTGCCATAGCACTGAACAACCCTAACCTCTAGCCCTAACCCTGACCCCATGGAATATCAAACCTCCCGAGTTGAGATCTGCACTGACTCTCCTGAAGGGTAAGGGCCCTGAAGATCTGGTTTTACCAGAGGGCCTGGGGTCCCAACAGGGAGGTATCACTCTGGAGGTGGTTAGTAGATTGATAGAAGACCTTATTCTCCCCATTGGTCTTCATGGTCCTTTCTCCAGACATCTTTTAATGATAAATATTTTGTAATGTAGTGGGTCCGACGCAAGGAAGAGACGCCAGCCAGAGTACGAGTTCAGCTCTTTATTGGGGGGGTAGCGTACTGAAGAATGAGGGTTACCTGGCCTCCTTAAATACCTAGCCAGGTAGGCGGACAGCCAATGGGGTTGGCCCTAGGTTTCCTTCCGAAACTAGGTTTCCCGCCAAAACCGTTCAGGCCAATGCCCCCTGGTGGCTGTTGCTATGCAGGTGCCTGCATACATAACACCCCTCCCCCCTTAGAGAAGAACCACATAACAACTATAGAACAATATTATAACTATATACACTGTGTGTTAATACAAGGCAACTGTGTGGTGGTCACTTGCACACATAGTCCGCTAAATAGGCAGGCGTCCTGTGGGGCTGGGTGGACTGTCTGGGTGTGGCTTGGCCCTGGACTTGGACAGCCGGTTCGTGAAACCTCTGTGCTGGGTTGAGCAAAACTGGTGACAGGGGGCCCTCCTCCTCTGGTTCCGGTTCTGAGTTGTTCCCGGTTGGGCTGGCCTCCCCTGGGGTGTGGCTATCCAGTTGGGCGTGTGTGGTGTACTCAGGGACCCTTCCTCTGAGCTGGTCGATGTGTCGCCTTATGAGTCTGTACCCCTCCACCCCCATGATGTAAGAGAGGGATCCAGTTTTCTCAACCACTGTCCCTGGAATCCATGGATGCCCTGCCCCATAGTTCCTTGCCCAGACCAGGTCCCCCAAGTTGAGAACCCTGTGTGCTGGTGATGATGATGATGATGGTGGCCTATCTGTCTCTGCTGATACTCAGTCCGGGTGTAGACGGTCCAGCTTGGTGATGAGATGCCGTCCCCATCGAAGTTCTGCTGGGGCAACGCAGCAACGCATGGTGTAGTGTGTTGCCCTAGTAACTGTGAGTTGCTGGTACTCCTGCACAAGATTGAGCCTTGCAAAGATGGCGCCGCCTTGGAGGGAAGCGAGAATGTGGCTGACCGTGGAGACCGGGTAAGCGTGCGGGTTTAGGGCACGGTTCACCGAACACTTGTAGTTGGCGCAGATCCTTATTTCCCCATTGGAATTGAGCAGGTTGACGATTGGGGTTTCCCACTCCCCCCCATCTACGGGCTCTAAGATTCCCTGGGCCACCAGCTTGTCCAGCTCGCACTCGATTTTGTGTTTGAGCGCGAAGGGGACTCGCCGCAGCCGGACCCAAACAGGGGGAACGTTTGAGTTAAGCTTGAACAAGATGGGGGGCCCTGTGTACCGGCCCAGCATCCCGTTGAAGACGTCTGCGAACTCCTTGCAGACGGCCTCGACGGAGTCTCCCTGGATCCGGTGGATCCCAGAGACTGTGATTCCTAGGGCCTCAAACCAGTCTAGACCAACCAGGCTGGCTCTCCGGCCTTCTACCACTACAACCTCCAGGTGCTCTTCATGACCCTTAAACCCCACCGAGACGGTAGCCTCCCCCCTTACCTTGACCGGCGAATTCTGGAAGTCAGTCAGGGTTAATTTTGTAGGCCGTAATTTAATCTGCTGCTTACTCCGGCTATTAATATAGTTAAGGGTCTCATCCAAAATGATGGAGACCGCGTACCCGAAGTCAAGCTCCATGCTGCAAGGAACGCCTTGCAAGTGGATTGTTAATCTAATTTTGGGTTTGAGCAGTGTGGTTAATGGCCAGCCGGCTCTCAACATAGCCAATTCGCGTTTTGGTAGGGGCCCCAGTACCTTCGAACGGCGATTCCTCCAGTTGTAGCTCGTGGATCTCTTCTCGGGGGCGGCGGCTACGACAGACCGCGGCTATGTGGCCTGTTTTCTTGCAGGCCCGACATGTGGCTGACCGGAACACAGAGGCTGTGCACGTGGTTTCCACCACACCCTGCGCACTTCTGCGGGTTGGTGGCATTGCTAGAGGGCCTGGGCTTGTCTGGGCATCTGCCTCGCTGGTCGGGGGTCGGCTTCCACTGGAGGAGGTCGATGCTCTGCTCGTCCTCGGCTGTGGTGACCTGCCGGTGGATGCTGACCGCCTGGCTGTCGGTTCTGGTCTCCTGGACTGCTTGGACGGCCCCACAGGCCGCTTCGTGGGCCAGGATGGTGTCTTCAGCTTCCTGGAGAGAAACCTCCTCTCTTTCGAACAGGCGCTCTTGCAGCTGCCTATCTCGTAGGCCGCAAACCAGCCAGTCCCGTAGCCGCTCCTCAAAGTTCGAAAACTTGCAGGCGATGGCGGCTTCTCGTAGGGCGGTGAGGAATTCGGCACTGGACTCATCGGGGCACTGGTCCCTTTTTTTGAACTGTGACTTCATGGCCAATTTGGACCACTGGGACCGGAAGTTGGCATTGAGCTTGGCAACGAGGTCCCGGTACGCGACGGTATTGATGGCCTCTGGGGCGAACTGGTTCATGGCGATCTCTAGGAGCACAGGTCCCCCGATGAAGAGCAGGGCTGCCGCCTTCGCGCCGTCCTCTGAGATCTGGTTGAACCGCATGTACAGTTTGGCGTGAGCCAGGTACCGGGCCCATGTCTCGGGGTGGCAGGTGTCAAATTCGCGGGGTTGTCCGGCCCTTGCCATCGCGGTGCTGGTTTCGGGTCTTGAGTCACGGGTGCGGTGACCGGTGTGGTCCGGTTGGCTGGCGGTCTCGTTGGGAGGAAGGGAAGATTCCTCTTTCCTTCAGCGTGAGGTGCACTCCCCAAGTGACTTCAGCTCATTGTCGGCAGCAAATCCCATCCTCGTTGCCACTGTAATGTAGTGGGTCCGACGCAAGGAAGAGACACCAGCCGGAGTACGAGTTCAGCTCTTTATTGGGAGGGTAGCGTACTGAGGAATGAGGGTTACCTGGCCTCCTTAAATACCTAGCCAGGTAGGCGGACAGCCAATGGGGTTGGCCCTAGGTTTCCCGCCGAAACTAGGTTTCCCGCCAAAACCGTTCAGGCCACTGCCCCCTGGTGGCTGTTGCTATGCAGGTGCCTGCATACATAACACATTTAGTATAACTAAACATTATTGTTACTGTTTTATCTGGTTTTAATGTTTGTATGCTGCCTAGAATCCCCTCCAGATGAGATAGGCAGCACATAAATAAAATATATAAATAAATAAAATTTTGCAGGCAGTATACAATATACTGTAAACACCTATTCTACTGTGTGCAAAGCTGGTTGACTATGGCTTACAAACTTATCTTACAATAAATGGATGCCATATTCACAGCTAAAAGAACTCAAGCAGGACATCCATGAGCCAATTTGATTATTCCAGAGAAACAACAAATGTAGGCCCTACAAATACTTTTTGCAATTTGAATCTATTCTAACCCAAGTAAACACAATATCATTGCCTAGATATATAGATATGAAAATAGATAAATAAAGTACAGGATGAAGAAAGATACAAGATATTTACAAGTGATCACCAGTTGGAGAGTGCATGCATTAATTTTTATTCAGATAATGCCAAAGATCCAACTCTGATAGGCAGCAGAAATCGGTCAGCGTTCCCTCTTTCAATTTTCCATACAATTTCTATTGTGTAATTTTGTAATAAAAATCTAGCAAAGCCTTTAATTCTCAAATGCCTGCAACTTTCTCCAAATGTAAACATTAACTTTTGATAAAAATGCTGCTTCTAGATTATAGAAAAAATAGAGGGTTTACCATAACCATACAGTAACCATACAGTAAGAGTTAATTTTGTTTTGTTCTCATAATTGTTGTTTAACTATGTACTCAGTTAAACTTGTATTTCTACGGAAGGAATGATTTTCAGTGGCTCCATTTTCATCACCGCACTGCATTCATCATATGCTTCATGCATTCCAGTATTGTTTGATGGGGTCAGCTGCAATGAATATGGAATCTCTTGAATACTCCTTTACAACCTGGTACCCTCCAAACATGTTAGACTACAACTTTCTGAAGTCTTTAGAATTGCAATGCAGTTTGAGGCATTGCAATTCTGAAGAAGGCTACTATTGAAATATTCTGGAACTGTGGTCCAAATAAAGTGTAAAAATATAAAAAATAGATTGTTATGAACTGCAGAGAATATGAATTCTTTTCTGACTAAATTAGATTTCAAATTTTAACTATGTTGAAGACTGAGTCATAAAAAATGGACCCAGTTAAAGACATGCAGTCTTAGAATTTGAAATAGAATACAGGCTCAATCCATCATTCATGATATTTGTTTTCATTCTTTCCTTTGATCACTTTACAACAATTTTAAAATATAAAATGAGGAATGCACTAAAGTAGCCTTCCCCTCTTCCAGGGTGGTAGACTACAAATTCTGCCATCACCAGTCAGAAAATTTACAAGTGGCATTCAAGGTAGTGTACAAACACTTACAACTTCCATAACAACTTCATTTTTTTTCTTTTTCACTAGTTACCTCAGAAATCTACATCAAACCCAATTATTCTATGTCAACTCCAGATATAATTATTGTACCACTGACTGATAGGACAATTAATGCTTAATTCTAAGTAAACATATGCAGAATTATACTGAACTGTCCTGAAATCCATAATAGGGATTATTCCCATTACAACTTTTAGGTAGAGTATTATCATCGTTATTCGCAATTATTTTCTTTTCTTTTTACTAGACAAAGGGAGAATAATTTTCATGGTGATTGTACAATTCCAGTGAAGCTTTTTTTTCATCATTGACATTAGTTTATAGGCACTAAAGATATTTTTTTCCGGCAAAGACTAATAATAGCATGCACGTTGTGGGTCAGAACTGTAATTGCAAAGGCTTAACACCTCCCTCCCCCCACTACCCATTGCGTGCAGAAAGTTTCCTGTGTCATTTCCTCAAAATCCAAATCATATACAAATCACTTTCTGGCAATACATTTATTTTGAGTCAAAGCTGTACTTTGGAATCAAAGCTGCATCTCTTGACTGTTTTATTGTTTGGATTCCTGCAACATAAATAAGAAGCCGAATTGTTTTTTTAAATTTTTATTACACAATATGTTAAGAAGTATCTAAAAGTTTCCATCTAAAAGGATTGATTGCATAGCTAAAAATAGTGCCTTGCCTTTAATTACACCTGAGTTTATTTTGGTTATTCTTTCACTCAAGTTGGAAAAATTGCTTTCAATGTTTTTTAAGAAAATAGAAACAGAAAATTTCAGTGAAATTCTCATGAGGCTTGGCAGTCTTTGCATAGATGACAGGTGTCCATGCAGCCCCTCCCTTTTATCACAGAATGCAATTTCCAGGTTCTGCAGCCCTTTTGCTTCCCAAGCTTCAATTAAACTCCAAGAAAAAACAGAGAAAGGAATTCTCTTATGGGGCATTTTTAATAATGAAACATGGGCACCCAGCATATTTATGTAAAGATTTGTAATAGAGAATAAATTACTGCACTCTTCCTTTAATAAAATAATAAAAAAGTTAGAACAACTTGCAAAAGCAGAAGAAACTATGAAAATATTCAAAAGCCCCCTGTTCATAATATAAAGAAATAAAGAAAACTTTCTGGAAATTGGGAGACATATCTTGACAGTCTATTAATCTAGCAAAAACTGTACCTCTATTTTTGGACTATGGTCCTTGAATGTCAGCTATAAAAAAGCTGGCAGGCCTAAGGCAGAAGTAGATATGATCTGGACAAAAGCTACATTAAATTAATAACATTCAATTAACATTTAAATAAACTAACAGATAATGATCTGGACAAAAGCTAAATTTAACTTAATATCCAATTACCCCTTCATGGATTACTGCCTTGTCCGTGGTGAAGGGGCTTGCGTAATTCAATGAAGCTATTAGCTATGCCGTGCAGGGCCACCCAAGATGGACAGGACATAGCAGAGAGTTCTGACAAAACATGATCCACTGGAGATGGAAATGGCAACCCACTCCAGTATCTTTGCCATGAAAACCCCAAGGACAGTACCAAAAGGCAAAAAGATATAACGCTGGAAGATGAGCCCCTCAGGTCAGAAGGCATCCAATATGCTACTGGGGAAGAGCAGAGGGCTAGTACTAGTAGCACCAGAAAGAATGAAGCAACTTCTCCCACTTCTCTTGTTACTTAGCTGACTTACCCGAGAATTAACAAGACGTATTGTAGTTTTCTCACCAACATCTACCTGAAACCCTTTGGTAGGGGCTCCATTAAACCTCAGGACTGCATCATGGCTGTCTGAAAAAACAGAAAATATGAACTGAGTGCATCTCAGATCAAAGTCTTCAACATTTCAGTAGTTCAGCTATGAAATTCTCCTATGTTGTACAGAAAAAAACTAGGAACAATTTTCAATGTCATGTCAATGTTCTTGTCATGTATTTGAAAAAAAGTCTTATATTAAGCTGTGGAGTTGGGCACATATGGCTTTGTCCAATGCCTGCAGCTGCCTCTCTTACAATAAAGGGAAACATAACATGATTCTGATTGATTGCAATTAACTGGAGTGTATGAGGAACAACCATATGAACCTTAATCTGGACAAGTTGATAGCAGGGGAAAATGGCTGGGGCTTCCAGCCAGAGTTTTCAGCTTTGTCCAAGTTCATGCCCTCCAGATATTTGTATTCAGAACAACAGAATAACAGAGCTGGAAGGGACCTTGGAGGTCTTCTAATCCAACCCTCTGCTCAGGGAGGAAACCCTATACCATTTCAGAAAAATGGCTGCCCAATCGCTTATTATTAAAAAAACCTTCACTGTTGGGGCACCCACAATTTCTGGAGGCAAGTCGTTCCATTGATTCTACCAGTTACTTCAGGATAAACTAGTTTTTCCCTGCCCCATTACATGGAAAACTGAACAACAAAACATTTAATCATATTTACTTGCATTTATTGTAACAGAAAAATATACAAATACAAACCTATTTCTGCTCCCAAATGTGACTTCTTAATAGATCCTGCAGAGGATACAACTGCACATCGGCCTAGCTTGCCCAGTTCCATGCTGATATTTTTCTTAGGCAGGTATGTCTCCCATTCAGGTGTATTAAAAGGGCCATCAGATGCAATTATCATCCTAAAGTCTACTTTTTTCTGAAGCTGGCACAACACTTGCTCTGGGCTGAGTTTAGCAGCATTCTTTGGTCCAGTGTATTTCACATGATGTTTGTTCATTTTTAAGTAATACTTTCTTGCCATTTGGAGTCTAGGGCTAAGAAGTCGGGAAGAACTATTCTTGTTCCAGACTATGATTTCTTTTGGGTTATGTTCAATATGGTTAAATTTAACCTGGGATACTTTGTTAGACAAAATGACTTTGCCTGTGCTATTGACAGTTTTATTCTGGCCCATTCCTGATTTCATTGTAATCCATTTCCACAGCTGCAGATGATCAGTTTGGCTTTCTGTTTCTATGGAGACGTAAATTCCTTTCCGTATTTCCTTCCACAGACAAACAGTCAGGACCAAAATGAAAATGAGAATTCTGAACGCCCATTTTCTAAACAAGTTGACACGAACCATAATGTACAATTCATTAGGTTGGAAAATTCAGTGTTGGATGTATGGACCTGAAAAATGAAACAATGTAAATATATTAATAGGGAGGGACAGAAAGATAGCATCTATAGATAGATTAGTGTTTTTTAGAATGTTGCTCTCCAAAAACTGATTGCATAAGATTGCCACTGTCTTTAAATAGTTCCTATAGCTCAGATCTTGAGAGACTGGACTAGATCAATTTTCTATTAATATAAGTTTTTTATTGTCCTGTGTTATATAAAGTAAACAGACACCTCTCTTTCTCTTTTCCTGAGAGATAAATGAGATAAAAATACAGCCAATACATTTAAGAAGAGATCATTGTTTTAGAGAAATGCCTATACTGGATGCATTTACATGATGGAGGACCACTGAACTGGGTAGAGAGGTGGGCATAAAATCAGGGGATTCCTTTTCATTAACTATTTCATTTCTACTAATGACACGTGCTCACAAACATACAGACTCACAAATATAGAAAGGAAAGGATGTCTATGTGTTTCCTTTCTGGTGCCTGCAAAAAGACTGTGTTTCAACTGTTAATTAGCCATCCTTTTTTTAGCATAGAATCATAGCACGTGCAGGTTATATGGGACCTTAGATATCACCTAGTGCAACTGCTAACCAGTTCAGGAACCAACTCCACAGCATCCATCTCAGATGTATCCTTAATGGTTCCATAAGTAGGGATCACCCAGCAGAATACACCTATACACAGACTAGAACTAACAGGGCAACAACATAATGATTACAAATGGTTTGTGGTTGCAAGCCTTAGTTCATTTTGAGCTTTAGCTTTCCTCATTTCATCCTTGCAGGCACGGACTATTTGCTGATATTCTGTCTTAGTTATGTGTCCCTCTTTTCACTTATTATACTTGTCTTTTTTATCTTTTAATTTATCAGAGAGTTCTTTATGCAGCCATGCTGGTTTCTTTTGAGAGCTGTTATTTTTCTTCTTTGTTGGTATTGTGCTAGACTGGGCCTTTATTATCTCACTTTTCAAAATTTCCCAAGCTTCTTGAGTTGTTTTCCCCTTTAGGATTCTCATCCATGGAATTCTTCCCAAGGTCTCTCTAAGTTTATTGAAATTAGCTCTTTTAAAGTCCAAGTCTCTAGTTTGGCTGTGTTCTATTGCTTGTGCTTCCATAATGTTGAATTCCAATATTGCATGATCACTTCCCCCCCAAGGTTCCTGTGGCTTCGACACTTTCTATCATTTCATCTCTGTTAGTGAGAATTAAATCCAATATGGCTAATTTTCCCCTAGTTCCCTTCTCTACTTTTTGGGAGAGAAAGTTGTCTGCTAGGTTTGTCAGGAATCTGTTTGATCTTCCACTTGGTGCAGAGTTTGTCTCCTAGTTGATATCAGGGTAATTAAAGTCCCCCATTACTATTGTGATGTGCTTCCTACATACCTTAGTTAGCTGACTAGCAAAAAGTTCATCTATTTCCTCTGCTTGGTTGGGCGGCCTATAGTATACACCTATGGCAATGTCATTTTTTTCACCTTTTATATTGACCCAAATGCATTCAAGTTTACAGTTTTCATCATTGTGCTCTATTTCAATGCTTTTCAACCTTTTCACGCATTGTACCACTTTTAGGATATGGCAACATCCGAGTACCACCAGTTGCCTAGCAAGGTGTCAAAAACGTGATGACCAAAAAAAAAAGAAGAAAAAAAGTGATGAAGTACAGGTAGTCCTCAACTTACAACAGTTTGCTTAGTGACTGTTCGAAGTAACAATGGCACTGAAAAAAGTGCCCCCCAAGCCACAGCTAAGCAAGACACCAACCTGCCTGCCAGGCAGCACTCTTCTTCCTGTCTGAGGTTTTCATTGTTGTGAGCATTTCTGTTGAGGATTGGCAGCGGGGTGGGGTGGGGTGGGGTTGGTGTTTGGTTTTTATTCCCTCTGTCTGCTGGGTGGTTGCAGCAGGTTTTGGTCACTTCACACGACCCTGGGACACTGTGACCGTCATAAATATGAATCAGTTGCCAAGCATCTGAATGTAAATCACAAGACCCTGGAGATGCTGCACATTCCAGCAGATCGGTGCTTCTTCTGGGCTCAGCAGATGTGCCGGGATCAGTGCCGAGCTCCAGCTGGAGCCTAGTGCTGATCCTGGCGCTTCCGCTGGGCCCTGACAGCCCTGCAGCTCTAGCCATCTGCCACCGGTTCAGCTCATTCCCCTCCCCCGCTATCACATTTTTAGGATGGTTGCATACCACCTGCCAGGTGCCAATGTACCACAGGTGGTACCTGTGCCACTGGTTGAAAAGCCCTGCTCTATTTCTGTGGAGATAAAGTTATTTCTTATATAGAGAGCAACTCGACCTCCTCTTTTGTTTAGCCTGTTTCTTTTAAATAATTTAAATCCCTGTAGCTGTGTGTTCTATTTGTGGGTTTCATCCCACCATGTTTCCGTAATGGCAACAATATCATATCCGCCCTCATTTACTTGAATTTCTAGTTCACCCTGCTTACTGTTCATACTCTGCGCATTGGTGTATAGACATTTGAGTCTTTTATGATTGACCCTGTGTTTACTTGCTACATAACTTTTGTGGTGCCTGACTTCCCCTATTTTCTTAGATTGCCGGGGACAGTGATGTTCGGTATCAATTAACTTACTGTCCCCGTTGTTTAGTTTAAATGTTCCTCCAGAAAAGCTGTGAATTTATTGCCAAGTAACTCAGTCCCTTTCTTGGATGGATGCAGACCATCTCTTTTGTACATTTTTTCATTGGACCAGCTACAGACATCGTGACTAATATAACCAAAGCCTTCTCCTTTACACCACTCCTTTAGCCACATATTAAATTCTGCTATATGCTGGCCTTTTCCATTTTGCTCCTTATAGACTGGTAAGACCTCTGAAAAAGTGAGCCTACAGCCTATCCTGCTGAGTTCCTGCCCCAAGCTCTGGAAATCATTCTGCACACAGATTACATCCTTTTGGGACAGATCATTAGTGCCAAGATGTACAATAGCATCCACATCACAGTCATTGCTGGCATTGTTGACTATTTTGAAAATACGCTTTTTGTCCCTACTGGCAGTAGCACCTGGAAGACACCTGACCTCTTTTGAAACCTCTGTATCCTTTCCTAAATTTACATCCCTTATAACTGAATCACCAACCAGAAGGTGGCTTCTCTTTTTGGATACCTTTCTTTTCTTGCATGACTGATGTGTAATACCTGTAATGTTAAAAGATGTTTGATTATTCTATTTAAGAATTAGCTAAAATTTAAAATAGAATTTGGTCGAGTATAAGTAATTGTAGATTGATAAACATAGGCTGTGGCCCTGTCAGTAACGTGTGATGTATTAGGATGTGAAACAGACAATGTTTATTAGGTAGAACATAGCTACTCAGCCACTGTGTACATGTTAGACGCTATAATTTTTGCTGTAATGAAATAAGGGAAATTTGGGTTGTGAATATTATTTGGGATGTTAAAGACTAAATTTGAATAATATAATTAAAATTAAAATTAGGTAAACTTTAATAATAGGTCATAGATATATTTCAATGAAATTGAATTGACAATTTTTTTTAACTGACCATGCTATTTCTAGAAGTTCATTAGTTTAAACTGGTTGTATGAAATGTTAAGGGAAATAGAGAAGGATGTTTTGATAATGTAATCTGAATTATGTACTGAAAACTTTGTTACTGAATCTCTGATTACCCAGTCACCATGATGCTTTCTAAATATGAAGATTTTAACTGGAAAACCAATAAAACTTGTTTTTTTTAAAAAAAAGAATAATCTAGTCACATACAATAATCCATCGGCAATATTTGTGAACTAGCAGCAGTTACGAATCATACCTCAGTAATAGCGATCATTCAATTTTCTTTCTTATCCTCCTCTCTCTTCTACCTCCTCAGGAGAATTTCCCAGCCAAACTCCTGTTTGCTTGTGCGAGAAGGCAAGCTTCAATAGCTGTTGCAGGAAGTCTTTAGATCAAGGGCAGATGGGCTTTAGTAACTCTGAATTCTATGCAGCTGTTACTACTCTAACGACTGTGTGAACTCATGCATACAGAATAGTATCAAAGCTAAAGCAAGTAAGATATTTTGCAATCACAGATAAAGAATTATATAATCATGTGTTCTGGCTCTTCATTTAAGGAATAGATGTATGCCTTATACTTTCCACTGGGACAAGTGACATCAGTAATAAAGAGAACTGATAATGATAAGCAGGGCTTTTTTTCCTCATAGAACGCTCAGAACGGAGTTCCGGCACCTTTTTTGGATGGAACCTTGTAGGGTAGGCAAGGTGGGTTGTATGACATGTGTGAGTTCCGGCAACTTTTTCTTTTACAAAAAAAGCACTGATGATAAGTGATTTCCTATGCCTATCTTGGTATATAAATGGTATATAAATCTCATTTATGGGGAACTGAGACTTCATACCAACAAGCTGAAGGAAGCTTTTGAGTAATTCAGGAGAAACTCTCCACTAACTTGCAGTTAAGATTAATAAATCACTACAGCGGTCGTTTCTTGGGGCTGGTGTTAAATATATTTTGCATTTATCACAAGAAAAAGAATATCTAGGATTCAGCATATTTTACTGAAACAGCAAAACAGTGTCCCTCTTTAGCATTGCTTAAAGTACCAACTGCACTTTTTCATGTGGTAAACCTATTTTATTTCCAAAATTTACATGTTAGTACTGAATTAAAATCAAGTTTTTCCTTAAAAAAAAAGCCTAATAATTTTATTGTTGATTAGTGTTGCATAAGCTTTCACAATAAAAAACAATCATCTGCAATCACAGACTTCATTAAATTGCAATTCCCATTACACTAACCATTATCACTTAGTGTTTGCTTACATGAACTTTCATCTGAGTTTCAAAAGAAAGTCACTTTTCTTCAAATCATTTTTATGTAAATGTTATAATATAATTCCATGTATCTATATTATGTAGAATCTACATTTTGTACAATCATGAAAAGCCATCATGAGCAGACATTAGGCTATTTTATAAAAATGATCCTTCCAATTCTATGATTCCATCATTGTGTTCAGAGGTTAAACTATGATTAAAGCAACTTTTGAAGGAAGGTAATTTTTATTCTGGTCAGACTTTTATATACTTAGCTCTGAATGTACTCCGAATATTCTGCTCAACCAATGTACATACTCTCCACTGGAACTTTTTGTCATGAATGAAATTAGTGTATCAACATAGAAATAAAGGAAGTAGGAGAGCTAATATTGCTCTGGATTGTCTCAGATGTGGAAGCATGGGGAGTGGGTCCTAGGAGTGAGTATCAGGAGAGACAGCTGATTCTGACTACTTATGCACTGATTGGGATACATCTATTTCTGTGTGAGAAGAAAAAGCCACCATGCCACCCTGGCCATCCATACCATCCACTAGCCCTAGTCATCCTTGAGCTATCAGTGAGCATCAGACCACAAAACTAAAGATTGCCTAAGCCTTTCAGCTAATTTTGACACCTTGGCTAAAACTAAGCACATCTCTCAGCAGGAAATGAGCAAACACTGGCAACCCAATTAAAACAGAAAAAAATCACCTCAAGGTATGAAAATCTGTCTCACACACACAATAGGATGCCCCCCAATTGTAAAGCTATCACCCAACGTCAACATGTGCACCCAGAAAAGGACGATTACAAGACCTTGCAGGATGACAAACCACATTTTCTCCCACCTGACTTGTCTCACCCACCCAAGTGAACTATTTTCACAGTGCTTTCTAAAACAAGAAACAAACTCTTCTATAAATAATACAACTGACTTTTATCATGTGCTTGTGGCCACCTTTGATCGTTGGCTGTTGGTTTCACTGTTTGATTGTCAAGTAAACGTTACCTTTTCTTCAAGCAATTGTCCTGAGTCCTTCATTGAGATATCTGCCTCTGAATCAGACTGAAAATTCTTCTGACAACTGTATAATATCTATTTTTCTTTGTTACTAAATAAATGTTAGCATGCAAAAATTATGATAAAGAAGAAGCAGTTGGAGAAAACAGAACTACAGTATCAAAACTGCTTGCTTTAGTAATTTACATACGTTTAAAACAGAAACTTTTATGGTATAACTTTTGATCATCCCAAAGTAGTCTGCTGCCAGTAAAAATGTGTGTAATTAACAATTGCAGTCCTGTGCACATTATATTCATGTAATGAAGAAAGAAACCATTTTATGTAAATAGTTTCTGTAAATGTCATGCAGGTTGCTTGTGTAGTATCAATTTATCCATAAATCTACAACTTACTTTTCTGAAGTAATAGGCAGCTAAAACACTGTATTCATTTTGCTGAAGAAAATTCCAAAGATAGAAATTTGGGGAAGTCTGTAATAAATAAACAATACATTTTAAAGAGGCAGGAACAATAATTTAAAACAGTCATAAAAGAATAAGATAGATAAGAATAAGACAAATTTGAGAAGAATGTTCCCTGTGCTAACATGTATAATAAAGGCAAAGTCCTAGAAATTTACTATCATAAAATTTAGTTTCATTTGTAACAAATATTTATCTTGTTACATGTCACTATCACTTTACTTTTAATGTGCATACATTGATATATACTATATCAATAACATTATTGCTTGGCAATAAGTGGCGCTATGGTAGGATTTTAAACCCCATTCTGGTCTAAGACCATCATGATGGAAATTCTAAGAATGTTAAAAAAAAGGCTTGAGTAAATTACATACACTTTCAACATTTAAATGAGTTTAACAATAATGCTCAAAAATAGCACCAGAGCAATAATGAGTCACTAATCATGTGCACTACATAACAGATCAATTCCTAATTATGAACTAAAATATTGTTTTAAATATATTGTCAAAATATCTTTGCTAGTTTGCTGACATATTTATTCCGTGCTGTTGATGAATAATGAAATTAAAATGGACAGGCATCTATAAAAAATTAACATTAGAAATGAGCTTGATTTCTCACTGTGTTCTCTTAAAAATGCTGTTTTCTAAAAATACAAATATTGGTGTCCAATAAAAGCTGCAAACCATACTTGGTGAAATAAAAGAATATATGTATTAATGAAAAATTCATGGTGGATGATTGTGCTTCAGATCAATGTATAAATATCTGATATCTATGTCTGCCAGTTAAACATGAGTAACACACAGCCTGATAATATTTAAAACCCTCTCTAAGAGTTCTGAAGTCTTCAGGAACAAATTAACAAATGCAAATAACTGATTCTTGAATGCAAAAAAAGCACATCCTTGATGTTTTTTGAATTATGTATAATTATGTACATATTATAATATTTCTCCCTCTAAAATAGCTTACTCTGCCAAATACTACATGTACTCCAGTTGGAGTAGATGAAAGGAGCATTTACAAGGAGAAGGAAATGATTAATAGCTTTGTGGGATATTGTTTAGGACTTAAGGGTTGCTGAAATTAATGTGACCTAATTTAATCATAACCATCTATACCAAGTCCTCAGAATAAAGCAATCTTTTTAAAGCCATGTTTTTATGAAATTGTGATAAAACATTACCATTATTATGTAAATTTGATTGATGGAGTATAATGAAGATTAGATGTATGGTTGGCTGTATTTTTTGAAAAATGGGATAATTTTGTAATGAATAGAATACTTGAATTCAAATATACTATCCTTCATTTCTACTGTTTTGAATGTAACAACTGTTCTTGCTCTACATAGGTCACACTAAAATACTCAGTCTTGCTAATCATAGTTATAGCAATTGGAATTAAATGTTGAATCAGTTGAACAAAATGCAGTTTCCATATAATTTGAGATAATATTTCTTTCAGTTTGGAATGATTTGTGAAAGTCAATTTATTTGGCAAAGGTTTAGAGTTCCAGGATATATTAAACACTTTTGTAAAAGTGTTCTTAAATGTTTGGCATCTGGGTTAGTCATATTGAATCTTTTGGAACTAAATGTTTTCCATCAACAGACAAGAAAAGTAAGTTGGCATTTTCCACTCATTGGCACCGTTTACAACAACAGCACTTACTGCTGTTTTGATTGCCAGCTCATATTCTTCTCATATGAGTCTAAACCTCGATATGATAGTCTGTATCCAAGCTGAAAGGGCTCTCTTCCATGTGGTTACTGTCTGACAAAATAATTTACCAAGTGCTTTCCAATTACTCAAAGTGCAAAAGAAAATTTATGAAGATTCCACCATAGAATATTTTATTTATTTATTTGTATCCCACTTTTATTATTTTTACAAGTAACTCAAGGCGGCAAATATAGCCAACACATCTTCCTCCTTCTATTTTTCCAGGTTGCCCAGTTTTATGCTTCTATTGTTCTACTTGCTTTATGTGTAGCTAAAAAAATATTTTTATCTAGTAAAGAGGGAGGGGATGGTGTTTTATATGGCCAAATTTAAATTGCAAGCTTGTTTGATGATTTCTTAATCCAGAAATGTATCTATCTTAGTGCAAAACTAAATTAAACTTTGTATGAAAGAGGAAGGGAGAGAGGAAACAGGTGCCAGCAGAAGATACTGAATGTCACAACTAGATTACAGCTGCTCAAAAGACAACCTAAAGCAACAGCAACCTCTTTCAAAAGAACCTGCAGTTGAAGAGAAGATATTAGGCCTAATAGACTTTCCCTTTTGCATCTACTTAACTTGTTTTTTATACAATCATGCTTGTTGCTTTCCAGATAATTTTTTTAAAAAAGCAATTACTAAGCTGCATTAAAACAAATGGGCTACGTGCAACCCCCCCATTTTACAATTTTCTTTGGTAGTATATTCTTGTTCAGGGACATCCCTAAGGGCAAAACCCCTTAGCTATTTCAATGGCAGTCCCAATAAGAGATATTTTCTGAGCAGAGATAAAGCAACAGTCTTCCAAGATATTTTTATTTGGAAGTCATCTTCCTATTACTTGACTTTTTGACTTATAATTACAGTGAATATATTTCCTTAGAAAAATCAGGGACAAACCTGAAAAAGAGGAAAATCTAAAGAGGTTCATAAGAATAAAAAATTGTTTATGAATTTGTTTTACAAGGTTTTTGTTTGCAAAATTCTAGGGAAAAACAAAAAAATGTAATTCAATTAAATTAATGTAAAGGACTGCTTTCTGAAATACTGTAAAGGACTGTCCTTTATAATAAAGGATGTATGGTCACTGCACTGATAGTACCTTCTAAATTTCCTTTCAGAACAGATGGAAATACCATGAGATACAAATAGAAGGAATCTACAATACTCGTACACACCAAAAACTACCCTCCCAATTTGTGTATTAGGCAAAAGACAGGCAACAATGAAATGATGTAGAACAAGTACACATACCATTTCCTTTCAGAGGACATTGCAAAAGGAATAAGCAGAGACAAACCAACAGTCATTTCTGTCCAAAGTCCACATTCTGGACCGAGAGGACCGCTGGCTTGAAAGAGGGGTCAAAGAGGCCATCTATGTCAAAACTGAACAGCCCTCTCTCAATAGAGAAGGAGGGATATGACATCATCTATCCCCAGTCTACAACATGGTCCTTTCAACAGTTCCAAGAAGGCTCAACATCCATTTACACTACTCAGGTGACCCTAGCGACACAGAGAAGCTAAAAGAATGCAAATGACCAGCTGTCTGCAAAGAGTATAAATCCTGCCATTCCTCACCATCCAGTCAGAGCTGAAGAAGCTTCTTGGATGAGAAACTTCTTCAAAGAAAAATAAGAAAGTCCAGTTGCCTTGTGGGATGGTCTACTGTGGTTTACACAGAATAGTTTATGCAACCAATACTGGCATGTACTTGCCTGCACTCTCTTTTATGGACTGCCCATCTTCCATAATGGTCCCAACAAGAGGCAGGGTCAAGAATTAAGGGGGCTTAATGTATGGAGAGGCACAGCTACCATGTTTACCTGAAAATAACATCTATCCCAAAAATAACCCCTACCTTGATTTTTACATGTGTACATAATATAAGCCCTACCTACTAAATACACTCTAGTTTTGAGGCAAGGCACATGCATAAAAGCAAGCTAGGGCAGGGATGGGAGTGTGGAGCTGCCCCATGCACCCCATACCTGCTTACCTTAGGACTGCTGCAGCGAGGCCCCCAAACCCTGAAACCTGTTGCGCCACTGCCCAAGTTCTTCTGTGGCCACTTGCAGCTGCACACCATGTGGCACATCATGCCAGTGCTGCTGCTTAGAGCAGGATGCCATGTGGCTCATCAAGCTGATCATGCTGGTGCTGCCACTTTCAGCAGGCTGCCTGGCTCATCACAGCAATTGTGCCAATGTCATCGCTCATGGCAGGAAGCCGTGTGGCTCATTGTGCTGATCACACCTGTGCCACCAAATGTGCACACCATGGTGGAACACAACATGTGGCCTACTACCGCAAGCAGCAGCACTGGCACCACAAGCCATGCAGCTTTCTGCAAGTGGTGGCACCAGTGTAATCAGTGTGATGAGCCATGAGTGGTGGCACTGGCTCAATATGCCTCATGGTGTGCAGCTATAAGCAGCCACAGAACTCAGGCAGCAGCCTCCTGCCATGAATGACGGTACCGGAGCAATCAGCACAACACGCCATGCAACCTCCTGCCACAAGCAGTGGCACCGGCGTAATGTACCACATGGTATGTGGCCACAAGTGGCCGCAGAAGATCTCAGGTAGTGGTGCAACAGGTGTCAGGGTGTGGGAGGCCTGACTGAGGCAGTCTTAAGGTAAGCGAGTATGACATCCCCTGAATATAAGACCTGGTGCGTCATTTGGAGGCAAAAAAAATTATGACCAGGTCTTATTTTCAGGGAAAATAGATTTAGCTGAAAACTAGATTTAGCTTATTTCTTTAAGTTTTTCTTATCCCATACCTTAATCAGTTTCACTTACTCTTTCTTACTTCTTTTCATTGCTTACTTTAAAAAGAAATTGTGTTATCTTTTTACATTATGCACATAAAAAGAGAATATAGCAAACATACTAGAAATAGAGAAAATGCATACAAAAGCAGAAATAATAATAATAATAATAATAATAATAATAATAATAATAATAATAATGATGATGATGATGATGATGATGATGATGATGATGTTGGAAGGGACCTTGGAGGTCATCTAGTCCAACTCCCTGCTCAGGCAGGAAACCCTATACTATTTCGGGCAAATGGCTGTCCAGTCTCTTCTTAAAAACTTCCAGTGTTGGAGCATTCACAGCTTCTGGAGGCAGGTTGTTCCACTGATTAATTGTTCCAACTATTAGTTTCCATCCGTTGCTTCTTGTCCTGCCTTCAGGTGCTTTGGAGAATATCTTGACTCCTTTGTGGCAGCCCCTGAGATATTGGAACACTGCTATCATGTCACCCCTTGTCCTTCTCTTCATTAGACTAGACATTCCCAATTCCAGCAACCATTCCTTATATGTTTTGGCCTCCAGTCCCCTGATCATCTTTGATGCTCTTCTCTGTACATCTTTTTTACATCATGGTGACCAAAACTGGATGCAGTATTCCAAGTGTGGCCTTACCAAGGCATTGTAATGTGGTATTAACATTTCATGTGGTCTTGATTCTATTCCTCTGTTAATGCAGCCTAGCACTGTGTTGGCTTTTTTGGCAGCTGCAGCACACTGCTGGCTCATATTTAAATGATTGTCCACTAGGACTCCGAGATCCCTCTCGCAGTTACTACTATTGAACAAGGTACACCCTATACTATACCTGTACATTTGGTTTTTCTTGCCTAAATGTAGAACCTTACCTTTTTCACCATTGAATTTCATTTTGTTAGATAGCGCCCAGTGTTCAAGTCTGAAAAGATCCTTCTGTATCTTAAGCCTGTCTTCTGGATGAAGATATCTTCTTGATGAAGATATTGAATAGCACTGGGCCCAAAACAGAGCCTTGGAGCACCCCTATACACACTTTCCTCCATGTAGATGCAGTTCCATTGAGGACCACATGCTGAGTGTGGCCGGTCAGCCAGCTACAAATTCATCTGATGGTGATGCTGTCTAACCCACGTTTTTCTATCTTATCAAGTAGTAGGCTGTGGTCTACTTTATCAAATGCCTTACTGAAGTTCAAGTAAATTATATCCACAGCATTCCTCTGGCCCACTAATTTCGTTACCTGGTCAACAAATGCAATAAGATTTGTCTGGCATGATCTGTTTTTGACAAACCCATGTTGGCTTTTGTAATGACATTTTTTGCCTCTTTGGCGTCTAGTCATGCTGGCCACATGACCACGGAGACGTCCTCAGACAAGTGCTGGCTCTTCGGCTTTGAAATGGAGATGAGCACCGGCCCGTAGAGTTGGAAATGACTGGCACGTATGTGCGGGGGAACACTTTCTTTCAAAGTGTTTGCTGATTTGTTGCTTGGTTATCTTTTCCAAGATCTTCCCAGGTATTAAGGTCAGGCTGATAGGTCTGTAAGTCATTATTAAGATCCTGTTTCTCTTCCATCAGCACAAAGCTCCTTAAATCGCCTGTATTTGGGTTGAGGGAATGGCAAGAGTAAAGGTTTGTGATGGACTATGTTTAATCACAATTTGGGACAAAGCCTATTAATATTGTATTTTGGAACTTGTTCTAGTCCAATGGAATGTTATTTGCTTGTGTGGAAACATGAAGGCTGAGAAATTAGAAAGTCCCAAGTCTTTACTGACACAAACCTACAATTTATTCTATAATGTACCAAAACAATCTTGGATAATTGAATTTTCAATCTACTTTTCACATTTCTGTAAAATGTAGGAAATGCCCACTTACCTCTTAAGTATACAACAGGTAATAAAAATGATCAATATTTTGGCAGGATAAAGAGTTTTTCTTATCACTCTAGGAACAAGATTTTCTAATTATTGCAGGAAATCTCACAAAGCATTATCAACATGGGCTTGTTCTAGCAGGAAGTTCTTACCCTGATAAGATTTGTTCCGGTTTGTGATCGCAGCGCTGGTGGATGTTCGGAGTAATCGCTCTCTTTGCGGTCTGGTTTTCTCCTGCTTGCTGTCCAGAAATTCTGGGAGTTGAAGTCCATGAGTCATAAAAGAGCCAAGTTTACCTGTCCCTGGGCTATACTAACTGGAGATGCTGGAAGCTGCAATTTCATGGATAGGGATCCATCTTGGGGATATATGTATAAAAGTATACAAACTTTGAACCACAACCTAAAACTGTGATTACACTGAAAAGATCTGCAAACCAGCATCATTATCATAAATTATGTTCTATATTGTTTATTTTTTTACAGTTCTAAGAGTAAATATTTGTTATGACAAACATTATTACATACAATACTGGACAAGATCACATATAAGTATAAAACATTGCAGGATTTTACAGGGATAGCTTAATCTCCATTTAAAGCCATCCTTTAAAGACTAATTTCTTTATTGCATTATTTTTATCATCAATTAAAAAGTGTCTTAAAGCCTTCTTATTCAGATTGGAATTCATTGATTTTCATTCCAGAAATATTCACAATTTACTACAAATGATACAAACAGTTAAAAATTCCACTCTTTTTTGACATGTCTTTGAACCAGAGCAAAGATTAGGATTCTGATTGGTGCTGGTAGCCATTACTTACACAGTGTACAAGTATGTAGTTGTCTTTTAAGACAATTAGATGTGTTCAGTGAAGAGAATCTATTCAGGGCTTTAGCAAAAGCCATCAAGTTCAAAGAAGATTTCATTGTGAACGTGCAAATAGAAATGTTGGCGGAAACAATTGCCCATAATCCGCTGCAAGAAATGGAGGCTGGTTTTGCAATGAAATCATTTATGGAGAAACAGAATGATCACAAGTGGGAGAAAAGGCAGTGGAAGTGGGAGGGACTTCCAACTTCCTGCCAGCTTCCCTATTGACATTGCTGGTGGGAAACCGGCAGGAGCATTACCAATTGCTTCTCCTTCTTTTTGGCTGACTTATGGAACTGCCTGCCATTTGGCCAGCGAGAGGGGGAACAAAGAGAGAAAAACTGCACCCCCACTTCCCAAGCCTCTCCTTAACACACTTTAGATCATTCAGAAGAGAGTTGCTAGGTAGCTATCTGCCACTGCATTAAGGGTGGAAAAGTACTGGTGCTGTGCTACCCTACTGTCATGAAGCAAGTTATAAGACAGCAAGGTTTTAGGATGACTTTAGCTTGGGCTTGGGCATTTCACTCATGATTCCCCCTGACTACTGCCACGACCTTGATGACAACCTACATCAACCCCAGAATGCCCTGTCACTGCCTTGATGGTGAAGCATGGCCACCATTATTCAATGGATCACTGGTGATCTGGGTCATGTCCATGGCTTTCTTTCTTTCACAAAGTATATTATGAAATAAGAAATGGTTTGCTTTGTATCCAGACCTTCGATTACAATTTAGTATGCTCAAATAAGCAAGTGTTCTTAAACCAATAATATAAACTCTGGTTTAAAGTTTACTTACAGACCAGGCTTGCTTACCTGCTCAATCATAATTTCAACTTTTGGCATTTTATGAAGCTATTCCTCACTGGTTGCATGAAGAGCAAAATAAGATAGAAAGGAAAGAGTTTGGGGCACATCCATGATTCATTAGCATTATAGTGTATAAATCCAGGAATCCTGCTTAGTCATTGCAAGGTCAACATTTGGAGAAAGAAAATAGAATCTGCAGATATGAAACAGTTCTTAGAGAAGGCAAAAATGGCCCCTGAGGTTTATTTTAGTCCTCATAGCTATCCCTGACCATGACCACTAAAAACTGATGGCATGCATCCACCATGCTAGGAATCAGATGAAAAATATAGCCTAAAGCACATATAGTTCCTAGTTGAACAACAAAAACAAATAGTTTATCTTTCCCAAAATCTGTTTGTCTACAGAATTCATACCAAAAATGTTGAGCCTGCTTTGGCTATCAAAATTTCATCCAACCCTGAAGCACACTGCCTTCTTGGCTTCTCAACTTGATTAACTTTGCAAACTGGTTGGGAGGAAATAGGAATAATCAGTGCTTTTTTTCTAAAAAAAAAAGGTGCTGGAACTCAGAGGTGCTGTCACTGGAAGAGATGCCGGTGTCTTGCTATGGCATCGCTGCCTGTCCTTTGCACACCCACCCTTGCGGCTCAGAGCCATATGCCATGGGGATTCCCCTTCCATAGCTGCCATGGGGATTCCCCTCCCCACAGTTGCCACGCCATGTCCTGTGCTGAGCCCCCACCTGGAGCTGCTCCGAACCCCGACCCAAAGCTGTGTTCCTTATGGCAGCGGTCTCTGGCGCCAAACAGCTGATGGCCTCCAGCACCGGCACTCGTCCACTTACTGCCCCATTGCTTCCAAGTGCAGTAAGTGAGCGAGCGAGCAAGTAGCGTTTAAAAGCATTTGGAAGTGATGGGGCAGTAAGTGAGTGTGTGAACGAGCAAATGGTGTTTGGAAGCGATGGGGCAGTAAGTGAGCGAGCGAGCAAGAGGCCTTTGAAAGAGATAGAGTGAGTAGGGGAGAGACTGAATGAGGTGCCTTTGAAAGAGACGGAGGAGTGAGTGAGAGCGACTGGAGACTTTTGTGAGCAAAGTGTGAGTGAGTGGGGGGGGGCTTTTGCGAGCGAAGGGTGAGAGAAAAAGGGAAAAGTGAGGGGAGAAGGGAAAAAGAAATGGCACTGACTTCTGACTTCCTCTGTTGCAGGAGTAGAAGGAAGCATTAACATTGAACCTCAATTTTTTTCTTTTCTATAATATTATAAACTAGCCATTTCTATAACAATAAATGAACCTAACCAATGAAACCCAAAATACCCCCCCTTTTTAGTAATCAAGTTTTTGACACCTTGTTAAGCACTGGTGATGCTTGAATATTGTCATGTCCTAAAAGTGGTACAATTTCTAAAAAGGTTGAAAAGCCCTGATGTAAATGTAGCCTAAATTGTTTATTGCCATCCTATTTGCAAATAATATCTTACTTACCTAGCTGAGATGGTGTAGTTGGGCAGCAGGGAGTGGTGCAAAGTTCTTGCCTTAGCTGCAGACAACTTGCCTGTGCAACGTTTGCCAGTCGGTCTTTTGGCGTGCTCAGCAGCAATTCCTATTGGCCTTGCAAAGCCAATAGGCCAGGCGTAGGCAACCTTGGCTCTTTTATGACTTGTGGACTTCAACTCCCAGAAGATGTTACATAACATAACATCAACTGGAAGATGTTAAACTGTCCTTCTGTTTCTTTCCTTCCCAAAATTGTGTTAATGAATCCTCTCTAAGCTCTGCTGATCAGCTTGTCCTGGATTGTTTTGCCACAAAACGGAACGGTTTGCAAGTTGCAGTTGAGACAGCGCATCTCATTTTAGATATATCACATATAATTGAAGCTTGTAATTAGTTGCGTGTGCACGCTCAGCAAGTGTGATGTATTTGTGCTGGCATTTCTAGGCCTCTTTCCAACCACATCCAGAAAAATTTGTAACAAACATTGGAATTCTCAAGGCCATGTTTGGTATTTCCCAGCAATCTGTTACTGGAAGGAAAAAGCAATCCATGCTGCATTAGTGATCCCAGAGAAGCATTTGCATGTATACAGGCAAGTATTTTTTTATTTTTCATTTCTTCCATTTTTGAATTTATTTATTTATTTTATTATTGGGACTTATATGCCGTCCTATCTCCTGAAGGACTCAGGGCGGCTAACAACAATAACATACAATAAATACAGAAGTTAAGATAAAATTAAAATTAAAGGCCTCTGTACAATAAATTAAAATTAAAATAAATTAAAAATTAGAGTTAAAAGAATTACTCCTGCCTAGAAAAAAAATAAGGAAAGAAGAAGAAAAGAAGAAACTTCTAGTGATGATTAATTCATAACTTACCTTGAACCTCTGTAGAATTTGATATGATATATAAGGAATTGTTGATTATATAACCTTTGACTTCTAGCTAATATATCATAGAAAGAAAGATAATTTCTTAACACTAAGGGTGTCATGCATGTTTTGTGCATGGGGAAAGTATAATTGTAATGCTATCTGAACAGTATGTTTTTAAGTCTTAGCTGCAGATTCTTGGTTTTGTTATCTAGCCCAGAAGTCCCCAACCTTTTGGGCACCACGGATGGGGCTTTGCTTGTTTGTGGGGACCGGTTGCTGGCATGCTGCGGCCCAGTACCGGTCAACAGGTTGGGGACCCCTGGTATAGCCCAAAGACTGCAGACTATGACTTGTAAAAAGTGGGAGCATGACTTACATTATGTTGAGACCTACTGAAGGCTTATCACTAAATACTGTGATGGGAAGATATTCAAAGGACTGCAATATCTGCCACAGATGTTGAACTAGCTAGAGTTTTAAAACAATTCAAATTTGACAAGGCTTCAACAATCCTCTTCCACCTGAAGCCTTCTAAATGTGTCGCATTACATTTTCAAATTCTTCTGGCAACAGAATGACTTGTAGTGTCAGGTTATAGAAGGATGGTCAAGACTGCATTTTCACAGTTAGGTGTAAAACATTTTCTATTTCAGTCACCTTACATACATGTATGAATATACTTAAAATGTTACAATATGAACAGCTGGCCTGGATTAGCCACAAAGGGACAGCAGGCACTTTTCATGTTTCACCTTCATTCCTTTGGAGAGCAAAGGGATGGATAATGCAAGGGAATTACCATATTAGCTGTGCTTGTAGAACAGAACACTTAGATGTGGCTATGTGGTTAGTTGATGGTTCAAGGAGTTTACAACCCAGAAAATTTGACTAAATAAATCATGTTTCACTTAACCATGCATAAACCTCTTTTATTATCTGAATGCAAACAAATGCAAACGATAAACAAGATTATGAAAACCAAAACCACATCACCACCACCACCATCATCATCAATAGATTATTACATACAGAGCATATACAGAGTTCTACATCGGCATCTCAACGAATGGTAGCCACTATCATTTCTAGCTAATGTACATAGTTTGTAATTTATTTGTAAACTATAATAACATCAACACTGCAGAACACTGAGTAGTTGGGGTCATAAATTTGTTTTCTCAGTGCTAGAGAATAAGTCTCAGCTATAAGAAAGGCATGGAAAACCTCTTATCTTTGTCCTGATGTGTTCCATATGATAGGAATGTAATTCAAAAGAATATGTTCATTTGAAAATATTAAATATTGTTTCAAGATTGAATCAGCACTTTGCTGCACTTCCTACATCCTCAGTTAGGCAACAGGAGGCAGATGGTTTCAGGTATGCAGTTTAGGCATTCTATTTATAAAATGGTCAACTGTTTAGTTAATCATTACATATTCAAATTAAAGGCAGGAGAGGGTGAGGCACAATTGCTTAAGTCAGGGGTGTCAAACTCAATTTCATTGAGGGCCGCATCAGCATTGCGGTTGCCCTCAGGGGGCTGGGTGGATATGGCCAGGGTGGGTGTGGCCTACTGGGCAGACATGGCTAGAGTGTGTATGGCCTACTGGGTGGGCGTGGCCAGCTCTACATCATTCGCATCAAGGGTGCCTATGGGGGCCTGGGCAGGAGTGGGACAGATCTGAGGGTCTCTGGCAGGAGGAGGGTCTCTGGGCCAGGGTCAAGGCAGTGGGGGCCGTTCCCTCACTGTTTCCAGGATGGCTTTGTGGGCCACATGAAACCATTTCGCGGGCCGGATCTGGCCCCCGGGCCTTGTGTTTGACATGTCTGGCTTAAGTGATAATTCTTGGTACCCTCAATAAATTATAATTCGTAGGTTTCAGTGAAATAGATGCCTAAATTTAACTGATAATAACTGATACTGTAAATTTGCAATTTAAGTCTGCTATGATTTAAAAATACAGACACACAAATAATATTTGTCATTGTATAATTTATGATATATGCTGTGTATATGTAATTTATATATGTTACAAATTATACTACCCACCCTGCACCCCAAAGTAGATATGGAAATCTATTACAAAGAAAAACATGAAGGCAAGCAAATGTATTATAAAGTATATTTAATAAAACAAGTTATTTTAATGGCTCCTAAAGCAGATAAGCTCTACAACTATCTATTTCACAATAAATCTGCTAGCTTTTAAGATATTACAGAACTCTTTCTGACCTTTATTACTAGCTCTGATTTAAATAGAATGGCTTTCATGCCATACTGTAGATCCCATTAAATTCATGGTTTTTCTCACCCATCCTTTAATTCAACCTATCAAGGTGATGCACAGTTTTAGCACACATGTTAACAGTAATAAGAATAATAAAGAAAGATGACAAAATTTTCTTTACAACTTGAAGACTGTCACTGGCTGATTGAATGAAAAGCACGAATGAATAATTTCTCTTAAGCAAAGACTCAAGATTTAATCCAGGTAAAAAGGGAAGGGAAAGGAAACACCAGGCCTATTGCAAGACACACCCACCCACCCCGTGAATCTTTTTCTTGTTTTGGGCTGCCTGAATTAGCAAACTTGCCTGAACTCAGTACAACCTGTGATTATAGCAAAGCAAAGTAACTAGATGTTTACATGGTTTCCATATGGACAAGAAAATTGTGGGAGAGAAAAATTTCTTGATCCAAATGAATCATTGTCCCCTATAAACTTTATGTCCCCTATAAAATTTCATTTACAATTGAAAACAAATATTATTTATGTATATATTAAATTTATATGCCACCTTTTTTCTTGTAGAATTCAGTGAATGTCACGAAATGTGTAATAATAAATTTAATTTCAAAATGCTGATAAAAAATATCCCTTCCTTGATTATTTCAGCTTGTTTGGTCTTTCTTTTCCTGGTATTTATGTGTGTGTGTGTGTGTTTGTGTGTGTAATAAATAAATAAATAGGCATTAACTATTTAATGATACTCTGAAAATGGTACTTCACTAAACAAGTTATTTTGTATATCAGTTTGCATTCCTAAATGCAAGATATATAACCTTTGAATACTTGTGAAATTGGACTTGACATTCCCTCACAATATTTCAACCAATCAATCTATCACCCAAACCGACCAATCATCCAACCAATCTCAATACACTGTAAAGATATGAAGCAAGTTGGAAAATGCTGTCTCATCTTCCAGGATTTTTCTTAACAATTTTTTGATGGAGTGATTTGTGTGTAAAATCTAGCAAAGGACTCAGTTGCTTACTCAAAGATCATTAAGAAGGAGAAAACATGGATCTGTCAATATGGATATGAAGAACTTCTAGTCTAGAAATCTAAAACTATCTAAAACTTCTTCAAATATCTTATTAAAGCATTTTCTCATCTGTGTATTATTCTACTAGTTTTCAGTGTCCATATTTCTCATATTTCTGATACTGTTAGTCTAATTAAATCATTGATTGAAATAAATAAAGATTACTATAATTATTCATATAAATAGGTAGCTAATCATGCTATGCATTTTTGTGGGGATCCTAATTCTCATTCAGACACAAATCTTAGTCTCTGAAAATTGGTACCTAATTTGCTTTCTAAACTGTATCTAAAACTGTTGCCATCTTATGTATTGCCTAATACTGTATGTATAAACCCTATTGAATGAAACTACCTTTATCTGTGCCCATGTAATTTAAAATGGGGTGAAAAGTACAATTAAAAAATACAAAAACCCAAATTTGTTTTATTCCAATTTCACTTCAACTTACAATCCTTACAGCTTGGCAATAGGAAATGCCAGTTCAATCCATTTGAAAGCAAAATGAAAGGTTAGAAAAGACTCATCATGGATTTTATAAATTAAGCAGGCAATCTAAACTCTAGATTATAATGTTTTTTTCCACTGGAAACATTTGTGATTTCCTCTAGATTTCTGAACAAATGTGGATGGTATTAAGATCAACTATATAACATATATTCAAATAAATATGTAAGGTACAAACATATTTGTAAAGAAAATAAGTTGTGATTAAACTGTGCAGGGCAGGCAGACTCAATGGTTTGTGCCCATTTCTAGTATTATGTCAAGAAGCAACTTCCTGGTCTTCAATATCAAACATTGCACAAAACAAACTCATGCAGAGCACAAGATACCTCATTTGGTCATAACAGAAAACAGGAAACAAGGATCTCCCAGAGAAAACAGCAGTATACTTGTTCCTATTATTATGTCAGCAAGTTGCTCTTTTCTGTGGAAAAACCGCTCAATATTTCCAGTTCCAACTACGTTCATTAAATAAAAAGTGCATAAATTATTGAGAAGACTAAACCTGGAACTTTTTCACCTTCAACTCATCCATCCACCAGGTTAATTCAGAGATACCTGGTTTCTGGATTGGCTTAGTCAAGCATTTCACACACAAACAAGGTAGCACAATTATCACTGCTACCACACAACACACTGTACAGACAAACCCCATGAATCTTATTTGTTTTTGCTCTTGAACTTCCCAGCGTTTGAAAACTGACCTGTTCACAAAGAGCCAGGAAGATTATCACCATCAGGCCTAACACTTAAAGTAAATGAGAAGAGGGCCAAAGAACCTATGAATAAGCTAAAGACAATTGAAATGTTCACACAACGTGAAATAAAATTAAGCCCTTCATAAATTCTCCAGGTATAAGTTGCTTGCTCCAAGGAAATATTCCCCACTCCTAATTGCTATATGTATATAGACACAAAACAGAAGCGTCTAATTATTAAGCACCAGAAGTCTCACCTTTCCGTCCAGGAACATTGTCAGAGGTTGGAACATGAGATTGGGACGACTCTTGCGATCTCTTTAAAAAGGATGACAGTTATAGATCAAAACTAAGTTTGGAATAGTTTGCCAGAGATTCGGGAAAGGAAGTTCAAAGGAGGCGACAGCGAAATTACATCTCACGCCTCTGGAGCAGAAGCGATCCTAATGGCAGCTTCGCCGCAGAAAGCGCAAGGATGGGAGCAAAGAAAACATTTTCTTTCCTTCCTAGTTACCCACGTGCCAGATATGTAATCCAAATGAATGTGCACGTGCGTATGCGAATATTGATCCTCGGAAGTTGGTGGTGTTGTTTTTTTTACTCACTTTAAACTGTTATATCTCCCCGTTTGTTGCTACTGCTAATGATGGTAGTGCTGCTGATTCTGGCCGCGGCCCTGGGAGTCGTCCCGTCGCCTGCCTGTCCTCCTTCTTTCCTCCTTCCTTCCTTCCTTCCTTCCTTCCTTCCTTTCCCTCGTCCTTTCTTTCTTTTGCCTTTGTTACCGCCCTGAAATCCAAGCGTTCAAAAGCTGCGTCCTGTACAGCTGCGGGCGCCTTTACGCCTTTCTGTACAAAGGCTGCCTGCCTGAACGAAAGCCTGACCCCCATTGCCACAACACACACACACGGCTGGGGTGAGAGAGGAGGGCGGTGGGTAGGTAGATGGACGGGAGGATTATGCAAACGTGAGTCTGCGTGCGGATGTGTGTGTAGGGTACTATGTGTGGTGTGTGTGTGGTGTGTGTGTGTGTGTGTGTGTGTGTGTGTGTGTGTGTGTGTGTGTGTGTGAGGGGGGATGCCCTCAGGGAGCAAAGCCTTGTCCAAGGCCGTGCGAGGGGAGTGGGAAATGATTCAGAAGCTGCACCGCTTCACAATTTGCTACGCTTCCTCTCCTGTCCTGATGGGGAGGTGGAAGTAGGGCTACCCCATTGTCTCTGAAATCCAGCTTGCTATATCCAGCATACGTCCCGTAGTTCTTTCCCACGCCCTTCCTGCCCTGAGCTGTCCACCCGGCGACTTCTCCAACCGTTCCCATGTGAGGTCGGAAACCCGGGCTCCCCCGTAAGACTGGGACGCAGAAACTAGGGCAGAGAGATAAGAAGCGCGCCCAAGATGGATGGGGAAACAGAATTCACGGGAAGGAAAAAGAGCGGAGCGAGAGGGAGATGGAGAAACAAGAGTACCCGTGGGCCACTCCGGCCGCGGAATTGATCCGGCATCAGCGCGGCGAGCCAGACACTGCGGGGACTTTGCGCCGCGTCTTTGCCGCAAGTCAGAACAGCGGGGTATCTCCCCCCCTCCAAAGAATGGGGTTGAGGGGCGATTCCGCTTGATGAGAAAGTGGTAGAAAACAGTACCTGAATCGCAAATTCGATCAAAATAGATGGCTAAAAAAGGGGGGAGGGGGGTGCGGAGAGTGTCTTTGAACTTGTACAGAGTGCATGTCCTGATCACCGCCCCCCCCCGCTGCTCTTTAGAAATAATTCAGAAGCAAGAATTTGGGGTGCACAGTTCCTTGGCAGAAAGACCCATGCATCTTCTGCTCTAGAAACCATGACCAATGAAGATGGAGGTGTCTGTTTGCAAAGGCTGGGTTTTAGAAATATTAAGCAGGTCTCTGCCCCAGCCTCTTTATCATATAAGCATACTGGGTGTGGAGTTCCCAAACCCCTGACCCCTGTTAGGCAGTGTGCTGCACAGCTGGAGGTGAGCAGTGGGCAAGCAAAACTAAAACCATTCTTCCCCCGCCATGGAAAAATTGCCTTCCATGAAACTGGTTCCTGGTGTCAAAAGTTTGGGGACTGTTGTTATAAAAGACACAATGACTTTTAAAACCTTTATGGTGCTAAGGAGAAGCCCAGCACTGAACCCTCTCTCTCAACACATGTCATATTTATCTAATAGAATAGGGATCCCCAACCACTGGTCCATGGGCTGGTACTGGGCCATGGCATGCCAGCAACTGGTCTGCACAAACAAGCAAAGCCCCATCCGCGGGATGCAGACAGCACACAAAATCATGCACCCTCCAGTCCGTGGAAAAACCTCTCTCCACAGAACTGGTCCCTGGTGCCCAAAAGGTTGGGGATCTCTGTAATAGAAGATCACCCCAAATTTAAGATGAGTCTTCCAAGAATTAAAAGTATGCATCAAACTTACAATCCAGACAAAAAGTCTCTGCAGTTTTTGTCTGCACTCTACAGCAGAAGTCCCCAACCTATGGGGCCCAGCCCAGTACCGGGCCTGTCCTGTTGGCCACCAGGCCGTGGGAATGGCTGGCAAGTACATGCATGTGTATGCATACCACCCTAAATGCACTAGCGCCACTGCACGGGTGCTAACAGTCTTATTTGAACTTGCATGGGGGCACTAGTACCGCTGCCAGCATCACATGAGCGCCAGCGGCCAGTTTGTGCTTGTGCTCACACGCTAGTAGCCCACTTCTGCATGCACAGGGGTTGTTTGTGCATGCACACACCAGTGCTACTGCCATGCATGTGCATTTGCACATGCGTGTGCGGGGCTGTGTGTGTTCACTTTTCCTGCTCTTCCCTTTCCTTCTGGGCTGACAAGCGGAAAGGTTGGGGAGCTCTGTTCTACAGAGTTTCTGTACCTAGCCAGCCTAGAGTTGCCTTCTCCAAGTGAAACCAATGGTTTCCCCTCACCAATGTATGTTACATTATGGTTGTTAAAACCTATTCTTTAAAATAGGTTGGAGCCAAGACAAATCCTGAAGTTTTAATTGAATTAAGAATTTAATTCAATAATCTGCCTTATTTATAAACAGAAATGAAATGTCTATATATTGTATTAACCAATCTTTCTTTCACATGCTCACAAAGGGAAACATACTGCACGCAAAAATTCTCCTCCCTCCTTTTAGGAGGTAAACAAATAAACAAATCAACAGGATGAGGGAGGGGGAGCCATAGCTATATTTGGAAAGGAAGAAACACAGCTTGAGAGGAAAGATAAAAATAATTGAACAGAGAACAAACTAAATAAAAATAAAAGTAATAAGTGTTATAAAAAGGGTTGCATTTGCCTGGCAAATAGCCTCTCCCAACCAATGGTAATCTTCAGGAACCGTGATGGTGCAGTGGTTAGAATGCAGTATTGCAGGATAACTCTGTCAACTGCCAGCAGTTCGATCCTGATTGACTCAGGTTGCCATCCTTCCAAGGTCAGTAAAATGAGGACCCACATTGTTGGGGACAATATGTTTACTCTGTAAACCGCTTTGGGAGGGCTGTAAAGCTCTGTGAAGCGGTATATACGTCTAAGTGCTATTGCTATTGCTATATCTTCAAAGACATCAACACTTTTCAACACTGATGTCAATAGCCATTGGCACCTTCGAATTCACATAGTGCCTTCCATTCTCAGAAGGAAGATCCCACCCCAATTCAACATTGTTAATGATTTCAGATAAATTTTGTCTACCTATCAGAGAAATAACAAATATTATATATTACAACAAATTACAGCAGGACTTGAGAAATACATTTCTTTGTCTTACTTTGTTGTTGTTAGCTGCGAAGTCGAGTCCGACCCATCGCGACTCTATGGACAACGTTCCTCCAGGCCTTCCTGTCCTCTACCATCTTCTGGAGTCCATTCAAGCTCACGCCTACTGCTTCAGTGAGTCCATCCAGCCACCTCATTCTCTGTCGTCCCCTTCTTCTATTGCCCTCAATCTTTCCCAGCATTAGGCTCTTCTCCACTGAGTCCTTCCTTCTCATTAGGTAGCCAAAGTATTTGAGTTTCAACTTCAGGATCTGGCCTTCTAAAGAGCAGTCAGGGTTGATTTCCTCTAGGACTGACCGGTTTGGTCCCCTTCTAGTCCAGGGGACTCACAGGAGTCTTCTCCAGCACCATAGCTCAAAGGCCTCAATTTTTTGGCGCTCCGCCTTTTTTATGGTCCAAATTTCACTGCCATACATTACAACTGGGAAGACCATAGCCTTGACTATACGCACTTTTGTTGACAAGGTGATCTCTCTGCTTTTTAGTGTGCTGTCTAGATTTGCCATGGCTTTCCTCCTGAGGAGCAAGCGTCTTTTAATTTCTTGGCTACAGTCCCCATCTGCAGTGATCTTGGAGCCCAGGAAAATAAAATCTGTCACTACCTCCATTTCTTCCCCATCTATTTGCCAGGAATTGAGAGGGCCGGATGCCATGATCTTGGTTTTCTTAATGTTAAGTTTCAACCCAGCTTTTGCACTCTCCTTCTTCACTTGTAACAAGAGGCTCTTTAGTTCCTCTTCGCTTTCTGCCATTAGATTGGTATCATCTGCATATCTTAGGTTGTTAATATTTCTCCCGGCAATCTTGATTCCAACTTTTGATTCATCTAGCCCTGCCTTTCTCATGATGTGCTCTGCATATAAGTTAAATAGGCAGGGCGACAGTATACAGCCTTGCCGGACTCCTTTCCCAATTTTGAACCAATCAGTGCTTCTGTGTCCAGTTCTCACTGTTGCTTCTTGGCCTACATATAGGTTTCTCAAGAGACAAATAAGATGGTCTGGTACTCCTATCTCTTTAAGAACTTGCCACAGTTTGTTATGATCCACACAATCAAAGGCTTTAGGATAGTCAATGAAGCAGAAGTAGATGTTTTTCTGTAACTCCCTAGCTTTCTCCATGATGAGTCCCTGGTCCATTTCACTTGAGAGATGCACATTTTATGAGACTCATATAAAGAGACTCACTTGACTGTCTCTTTCAGTCTTTCAATAAACAATGAATGAGGGTCTTACGAAAGAAAACTCCACATACCACACCTACATTTACTAAGCAATATCACGGGTTGTGACTCATATTGGAAGAGATTTCATGCTGGGTTATGCAATCCCTATACCATATGAACTGCATGGAATTCATCTACCATCCATTCCATTCTGTGTTCTTCCTCAATGCCATTGACATGGCCAACCTACCTTCATTCACATCCAGAAATGTGAGGCCACAGTCCTTGATCCAGCAAGGTGAAGCAGAGTGCACTGGCCCCAAGACTCCATCTACTTAAAGCACATACATATGGAGCATGTAGGTCAGTGATGGCGAAACTTTTAGAGACCGAGTGCCCAAACTGCAACCCAAAACCCACTTACATATCGGGTGCTGGGTGGGCGTGGCCCATTGGGTGCATGTGGCCCATTGGGTGGGCGTGGCTGTGGTGGTTAAAGGTAGACTGGGTGGGACTAAAAAGTTCAATCAATTCCAACTTTGCCAGATCTTTTTTTTTCCTACGAGAAGTTGAAATTGATTGATTGATGGAACCTTTTTTTTTTGCAAATGGCGGCGGAGGCCTAAAGCGAACAGTTTTTATAAAACCCAGGTGAAGGCCTCGGACTGGGGCGATGGCACGCGTGCCCACAGAGAGGGTTCTGCATGCCATCTGTGGCATGCGTGCCATAGGTTCGCCACCACAGATGTAGGTGATGCACTCACCAGCAGCAGATTATATAATCCAAACAGAAGCAAAAGATACTCCCTCAGCATACCATTGTCAGGACTATAAAACAAGCTGCCTTTTTGTGAAGATTTCTATGTTTGTACTAGATTTTATGTCTGTGGCCTTCCCCACAAAACCAACAGCCATGGATGTAATATTAAATATGTATAAATATGTATATTTCTGAATGCATTTGTGCTTATGTTCACATATAAATGATTAAATGCCAAGGATAATCTGATTTAGAGGCCTGCTTCTTCGATGTGAGTAAAGTATGTTTGCACTCTGTGTATATTTTTGGTTCTTGATGATGTTGAAATTCAGGTTTCCTATATATATGCAATAAAAGTCTTCATCTTCAAAGATATTCTAGAAGTTCAGCTGGATGAAAGAACAACATAGCACTGCATACCTATACCACTTAAACAAATCAAGCAATCATCCATATAATATAATTATTATTTTTTATATCAATTTTATTATTGATATGCCATAAACAGTAATTTATAAGCTACAATGGTTAGTTTCACAAAACAAAGTCAGAATAAAACAATCACATTATGGCTTAGTGAAATTTGTATTTCCAACCAATGACTAAAACAAAGTCACTTTTGAAATTTCATGTCTGACAAGGGATTTGAATTTGCATCATCATAATCTTAATTCATCATGCTAAATTCTATGCCAGAACTGAGATTATATTTGATTTGTGAGTAGTGTGTATAGGCTATATTGCTCAAAATATTAATATGGACAGAATTAAAAACTACATTTCATGTATACCTCATTAAGAACACATTTTTTTCCTTGTGTCACATTAAAAATTATTTTTTAAAATAATTTTAAAAAGGCCATGAAAATTTACCCTAAGACTTTAGGAACTATTTGCCATTATAGGACTCACTTATCTTTGTTACATTCAAATGCAGAATACCAACACCCCACATTTATTGAAGATATTTCTAAATTACCATAAACTATTATTTGCATACATTAGATATTATTAAGGGATGTAGTTTGTTGATGTGTTTAAAGCTTTCATACCATAATTTCCCCATAAGGAGAGGCCAAAATTGAAGGAAGCTATAAAAAAAATATAATCATGCTCATCAGAAAGTAGATTAGCCAGGAATTTCCAGCAACCTCCTGGTCAATAACATCTGAACACTTGATACCATGATTCTAACTTGTTATTGCTTTTCACAAGGCAGAGAGTTATTGCTTTTCACAAGGCAGCATGTTTCAAATGCTTCCAGATAATCCAGCCAAATATAAGTCATTGTATCATTTATATAATATTTTCCCTTTGCAACAGAGTCAGTGAGCTGGTCAGATCACAAATTGTTCCATTTAGACAGGGCTTTTTTTCTCATAGAACGCTCAGAACAGAGTCCCGGCGCCTTTTTTGGATGGAACCTTGTAGGGTAGGCAAGGTGGTTTGTATGACATGTGTGAGTTCTGGCACCTTTTTCTTTTACAAAAAAAGCACTGCATTTAGATATGATGGATACATACATAATGCAAGCCAATATTAAAAAAGGTAAAGTAAAAAGGGGGCATTTTTATGCAAAAAATTCATGAGGGAAGCCATTTGTTCTCACCTGTACACTTAAACTATAAACTAGGTCACATAGATAACTTGTGTCTCCTAGATCTATTTTATTATACCAAATATCTCCAAGATTACATCATTAAAGTTGAATAATTTGGAATTTTCATCAGTATGATGATTTTTGTGGTTCTTTTCTTTTCTTTTAAAAAAGTAAAGGTTAGTACAATGTGTTATATTTCATCTTCGCATTTGTATTTTGCCTTAATCCAACTGTAAAAACAAAAACCAAACCAAACCAAAAATACATAAATTCATTCTGCAAATTTAACCCTGCTTATTTCAATGATGTTCTTTATTTCACCTTCGTACTTTTGTGGCCTTTGCTACAATAAAAAATAAAAGTTCAGGCCCTTGATAACAACAAGTTGCCCTCTCTACAGCAAGTCAAAAATAAGACACATTAGATTTTAGTGGAATGCTTAATTTTTGAATTTTCACAGTGATTTTGCACATTACCCTAAAGTATTATTTTAAGAAATATAATCATTAAAGTCAGCAAACTGGCACCTTTTTTCATAATCCTTTAAACCGCATATGATTAAAATATTTTGAAATTAAGAATGACAGTGGAAGAGTGATAAAAAAGATCCAGCATTGAAGTAGCAGACTTGGTAACAAATATAAAAGGGCAGCATCTTGAATGACAGTTCCATGTGCCTCTTTATGAGAAGTGATCCAAAGATCACTATTCTCTCCACTGCATTTCTGATGTGCCTGCAAACTGCAGAGGACCTCACCTGAGCAAGTGGTAAGAAAGTCCTATTTTAGGGTACATCTTTGCACTAGCCCTGTACTTTTCTTCAGAAATTGTGCTCTAATGTTTTAATCTATTATTATTTTGAATATTATTTATTTATTTATTTATTTATTATTTTGACTTATATATTATATAAAAAATATTATTACTGACTGAACTACTTAGTTGGCTGCATTTGTCCACAGGTTCTAAAGTGTCTGAATTAATAATCACAGATTAAACATTTAATAGATTATAATTTTAATGTTGTAGAATGGAACACCTTTTTTGAGATTTATTGATTCAAGTTTAAAACCTTTAGTATTTTCTGGCCATTTGCTGTGTCATTAGCTTGACAGCACAAGCTTATCAACCTGAGCATAAACACCACTTTCTTCAAAGGAATTGGCTACCGAATTGCAACTTGAATCAATCAATTTAACTAAAAGTCTTATTGCATGATGCAGTGGGAGATTTGCTCAGAAAAGGAAAAGATTTGCCTCTCTTGATAAATTATTAAAGAAAACCTGTTCTGAGTGCCAATTTTGGAAAATCCTAATGTATTTTTAGTTTCCATGGAGAATATGGCATTCACATACTTTCCGTTTGGGTTTTTTTCTGCAATCATGTTGCCTTTTCTGCAGACCTCTGCCACAGTAAATTCACTCATAACTTTTAGCAAAGGAACTGCAGAATATGTATATATTTCCTGAGGGTTGGTAACATGATATATCATGAAGTCAAGGATCATATTTCCACCCATTTATATCTGTGTAAGGTGAGTGTGCCACGAAATGAAAAAGGCATATCTTTTCTTGCATATTTTGACTGAAAGCTTTCATTTTGTTTCTTAACTATCCCAAATGGGAACGCTGACTTAGTTTTGATAGATATTAGTGGCTTACAAAAAAGGGGTGAGATGCATGCCTAATCCAATTCACCTCTTAAAATTCCATAATCTTATTTCACATCCTAAAATGGGTCCAAAGAAAGTCCATTGTACATCATGTTCATGGATTGTCAGTTGTAAATCTGTCCCATAGATGAAGAAAATTTCAGAAAAACATCAATAATGGGACTAACCTTAACATAAGACATCATACTAGATGGCCTTAATAATATCATAGCTCAGCATCCTATATATCTATAAAATATATTATTAGATTCAAATATTATTTTAGGCTTCTCCTTAAAAAATCTGAGTAAGCAAATAGGAATGCTAACGTACAAGTATAAATGTTGTTTTCCTAATGGAATGTATGATGTTCTCCTAATAAATGTACTACAGTATGTAATCATCATGATACAACACTTGCCATGATCAATTTAGTATAAACTGTTCGAAATAAGTGCCAAAGAACAATTGCCTTGTTCTGCATATGCATTGTGCGGCCTGATTTTATATATATTTACTTAGAAGTGGAACACCTTCATCAAAATGCTTTCAACAACTCACCCATGTGCATGCCAAAGTAAAGTCCTAATTTTCTCATTGAACTTTCTGAAGTTAGATTATAAAAGACATTGCTATAGTCCAGTCATGAGTGGCAGGTGGCCTACTGGTGAAGCATTCAATCCTAGGTAGCGGTAGATATTTCTCTCCTAGGGCGCAAAGTAATAATATCTGCTGCAAACTCCATGTAGATGTCAGGAAGACATCTGGGCAGGAAATGCTCAGCTCCATCCAGGCACTCCTACCCTGAATTAAGGGATTATAGGGTTGCAAAAGGGTTAGTGTTATAATCCAGATCCATTTAGGTCTACTTAGAAATCCTGACAAACATATCCCCATGTTTAAGAATGTATGATTGCAGCCTGGCTCATCAACTTCACTTCTTTCAATTGCATCAAAGGCATCTTAAGGATTTAATGTTTCTTTGCCCATAACTCATTAAAATTCCATATCTGATTTCAAAATCTCACTTTCATACATTGTTTTGAAGCAAAAGAATATTGGAAAGATAGATGCTGTAAAATATGAAAGGCTTAAAATGCCATTTTATGTTTGCTATTTGTTTGTTGTTAACTCTTTTAACAGTTAAAGATGTACATTTGGGATTTCTTCTAATTTCCTTGCAAACCACATCACTGTACAAGATAATGGCTAATGTTAGCTGATACTACTGATTGTAGATTAATATCTAGGTCTCCCAGATGCTAGTTTAGTTCTCAGCTGTTAACCCATGCTGGAGTTTAGTCTGTTCCTGATCCACTACACTAATCATCATGCCATTTACACAATCTCTATGGATAAGTACATTGATCACTAAAGAAAACCTTAAAACAAATCCCAAAGATTGACAGTGGAAAGGTGATAATACTTTATCCAATTTAGCAACAGAAAAGTTTGCTAAGTGTACAGTAGAGGTATATTTTAAATAAGGATGCAGTCTTAAATTGGGCCAAAATTGTACAGCTTCTTCTATCAGAAAGCATAGTTGGCTCAGTCAGTACATCCTGTGTATAAAATATAGTGTATATAATATAGTGATGAGAAAAGTAAAGTGGAACAAGTATGCTATGCCAAGATATGTCCTGCATGATCTGCCAAACGTTTTCTGTTATAGATGCTCTTCGGATAATATCACTGGAATCTAGAGGTCATTGCACTGTTTTGCGTGAATCAAGGAGAACTAGCCAAGTTTGCAAAACACATCAGAAAGCACACAAAGTTATTTCTTAAGTGCAGCATGAGTAGCCCATCACTTATAGAAGGGCATTCTCCATGGTGGCTCCCTCTCTCTGGAACATCATCCCCTCAGAGATTAGACAGGCCCCCCACTCTAACACTCTATCGGAAGGTGCTGAAGATGTGGTTCTGCAACCAGGCCTGGGGTACCCAGAGTGGGATGGAGCCCAGTAAATGGCTAGTTTGAAAGTGTGTTGTCGCCGGGTGGGGTGAGGGTTATTATTTTTCTTATTATTTTTACTTCTTTTATATGGTGATTTTATACCCATGTAAGCTGCCTTGAGTTGCCATGTGCAATATAAATTTTCATTCATTAATAAACAAACAAACAAACAAATAAATAAATAAATACAGCACGATAGCCCATCTACCACAACTCCAGACCATGACCTGAATATTCTCTTCTGTTTTGGTACCACCATTGAACTGCCCATTGGTTTCATGTGAAATTAACATACAATTTACAGAGATTCTGTAGGAAGCCTGTCTTTCCCAAACCCAGGCAGGAGTAATGCTTCTGAAAGGCTGAGTTAAAATGGAAGCTGTGGTAAACACTCTTTTGGTGGAGGCAGCAGCAGTTTTCTTATTTATTTATTTATTTATTTATTTATTTATTTATTTATTTATTTATTTATTAGTTGAATTTATATACCGCCCTATTCCCGAAGGACTCAGGGCGGTTCACATGGCAATTAAAACAGTACAAAAAAGATGCCACGTGACCAGCTTTTTAGGGACTTGACAGACCAGGGTTTCTCAACCTTGGCAGCTTTAAGAAGCGTGGATTTCCATTCCCAGAATTAACCAGCCAACAACTCTACACTTGTGAAAGCCACCAGGTTGAGAAACACAGTCACAGACATTTGTTCAAAAAGAACAAAAGGTCTGCAAGTAAAGGTGAGAAATATGAATGAGACATCAACAAAAGTGCTCCCATCATTATGGATGGTTTCATGGGGTTATTAGAATTAATTATACTGTGGCTAAAAATATCAGTTGGGGTCCTATACAGTCTAGGGGTCTGCAGTCTCCTTGGCCTCCTACATTTTAAATGTATATCAATATCAATTTTTTTCATGGATTTTTTTTCCAGATTACAGAGAGTGGGTAACCTCTGAGGTTACAGAATGAACTGGTTATGATTGTCTATCAATCAAAGAAGATGGTCCTGTAGAAACTGGAAAAAATAGTTTGATCTAAGCTTAATTTCATTTCAGCACTTTTTTAAAAAAAAATTGGGATGATGAAAACTTTTAAAAGAAATACTTCATACCTCATGGCAAAAAGTATGAAGTATCTCTTTTGGAATAATTTCAGCCATGTTGTTTGCAAGGACTGTGCAACTGATTCCGAAGTAGCTGCCTGTTGTCCTCATCTGCATGCATGTTGAGAAAGCTTCAGATTTCTAAAAAATGCTAAAAAAAATTAAGAAAGGTGGGCAAAACTATCTTATATGCTTATACTGCTAAAGATCATGGTGCTGCTTTGATACCCACATACTGGTTGCTGTATCCAGCACTTAAATCAAGTAGGGAAAGTGAAACTGATCCCTTTGTAGTCACAAATAGATAACAAATGTGGTATGACCAAAACATATTAAAGAGTATGCAGGATGGAGAAGTTCCAGAAATGCAGATGCATATGTGGTTGCCAGTCACTGCAAGGGAAACTTTATTACTTTGAATAATGTTTCAAAAGGCAATGGGATTGCAGACTGACAGAATGGAAAAGGTCAACATTGTATGCCATCCTGTCACACGATCCCTCTGACATACAAACTGCACTTTTGTTCATAATCTGAACCTGGAAAAGACCTGGAGAGAAAAAAATGGTAAGGCTTTTCATATAGTCTCTCTGATGGGAAGGAAAAGTTGAAATGGGCTAAGGAGCTGGCAGAAAACCAGCAGGGCTGAAGTTAAAGTCAAAGCGAGAGAAGGCATTTAAAAGTGACTTATTAGTAGTATTCTGGAAAATCAGATATCTGTGGATATGCTGTTTCATGGAAGGAGGACAGTGATTGAGAAATTACATTCTCTTAGTGAAGAGATGGCCGTACCAATCGGGCTTCAGGCCCGGGCACAGCACGGAGACGGCATTGGTCGAGCTGGTGAATGATCTCTGGCGGGCTCGGGACAGGGGCTGTTCCTCTGTCCTAGTCCTTTTAGACCTCTCAGCGGCTTTTGATACCATCGACCATGGTATCTTGCTGCAACGTCTCAGGGGGTTGGGAGTGGGAAGCAAAGTTTTTCAGTGGTTCTCCTACCTTCTGGGACGTTCACAGTCGGTGTTGGCAGGGGGGCAGAGGTCGACCTTGAGGCCTCTCATTTGTGGAGTTCCTCAGGGATCGGTCCTCTCGCCTCTCCTGTTCAACATCTATATGAAGCCGCTGGGTGAGATCATTCGTGGTTTTGGAGTTGGGTATCATCAGTATGCTGATGATACCCAGCTTTTTATTTTGACCCCAAACCACCCCAGTGATGCCCTCTATGTGATGTCCCATTGCCTGGAGGCGGTCCGGGTCTGGATGGGGAGGAAAAGGCTTCGGCTCAACCCTGAAAAGACTGAGTGGCTGTCTATGCCGGCATCCCAGGAAATTCAGATTACTCCATCTCTTGCCATGGGGGGTGAGTTATTACCCCCCGTAGATAGGACGCGCAACTTGGGGGTCCTCCTAGATTCACAGCTCTCTTTAGAAGATCATATTGGAGCTGTGAATAGGGGGGCCTTTGCCCAGGTTTGCCTGGTGCACCAGTTGCGGCTTATCTGGACCGGGATGCCTTGCGTACAGTCACTCATGTGCTCGTGACCTCTCGTCTGGACTACTGTAATGCTCTCTACATGGGGCTGCCCTTGAAGACCACTCGGAGGCTCCAACTGGTGCAGAATGCAGCCGCGCGAGTTGTGTTGGGAGTCTCCCGATACTCCCATGTTACACCTCTGCTCCGCGAGCTGCATTGGCTGCCGGTTGCCCTCCGGGTGAGATTCAAGGTGTTGGTAATGACTTACAAAGCCCTACATGGCATGGGTCCGGATTACCTATGGCAACACCTGCGGCCGGCGTCAACTTCCCTCCGTCCAGTGCGCTCCCACAGAGAGGGCCTCCTCAGGGTGCCTCTGTGGGTGCGCCAGACCTGTGGAACCGCTTGCCGGTTAAGCTCCGGATGGCCCCCGACCTTCGCTCCTTCCAGCAGGATCTAAAAACTTATTTATTTGAGCAATCCGGCCTGGTTTGATGGGTTAGGGGTTGGGGTTTTAACATGGTTTTTAATTACTGTATATATCGGGCATAATATTTAATTGTTTTTTAACTTTTGTACTTCATTTCTAATATTTATTGCCCTGTACACCGCCCTGAGTCCTTCGGGAGAAGGGCGATATAAAAATTTAATAAATATAAATATAAATATAAATATATCTACCTGATCTTACTGGACAGGTAAATACTATTGGAAAGTGGGTGGTTCCACAGAAATCCAATGCTTGAATAATTAAGAGTTTTGAAAGTGATGGCTATCAACTTAAACTGCATATGGGAGCCAATTGGCAACCATCATAAATGTTGCAGTAGTGATATTGTAAGGGCAAAACAGGTTGTATGTGTAACTACTCAAGCTGCCTCATCCTGGATGAGCTGTAGCTTACAACTGTTCTTCAAGAGCAGTACCATGTACCACACATTGCAATAGTCCAGTTGACAGGTAAATAAGGTATGACTGACTAGGAACAGGGCCTCCTGTTCTGTCTTCCTGAACCATAAATCAGTAAAACTGTACATAAAATGGAATTCTACAAAGGCCCTTATGGATATAATTGTCGTTTTCACATAGAGTGGGAGCTATGAATCCAAGCTTACCTCCAAGTTAAAAGTCAGATTTATATGGAGGAACATGACTGTATCTAGAACTAAAGCAGCATTTCTCATTTCAAACACAAAGCTACTCCATCTTGCTGGGATTAAGCCTGACCTGGTGCCTCTCTATATCCAGTTTCTAGTTTATAGACAGTAGAGCATCACTTTGACAGAATCATCTGTTTTATCCTGATCCTAGCAAAAAAAAATATTTCTGTATTCATTAGCTTTAGGAAAAAATCAGATATATTTCCTAAATCAGTTTCATATTCATTGATATAAATATGCATCTAAGTCCCAGGGAGGGATTGTAGTAAAGTATACATTGACATGCACAATCTCTCAAAATTTAAGCCATGTTCAATCAGGGTAGGAATATCTCCTTGAAACTTTGAAAAATAAGAACAAATGACTTTTGACTATATTGGATCAGACGGAGAAAAGGCCTGAATTGAGACAAAGTAGCTTCCAATGATATTTCCTAAGGCAATGGCTCCCAACCTTTTCTATACCCCGCACCCCTAGAATGCTTTTGATATATTCTCGCACCCCTTACAAAAGTTTGAAATAACAGCAACGAATTATGCATATACACTATAATTTTGAAAACCCAAGTTTTCACACCCCCGGTTAGGAACCCCTGTCCTAGATATTGAGAGATATTGCTATTTTCAATGCAGCAGCTTCAGCCACCATGACCATTGCTGAAAAATATTGAAAGCTGTAGATCAATGACTCTTAGAGGCCCACAACTTCTTTCCTCTGCTCTTGCAGAAATGTATCTTCTTTCTAAAAAAATAAATAAAAAATGTCTGATAGTATTACACTATATTTTTTTCCAGGTTAAACATGAAGCAAGGATCAGCACTTTCTTTTTGTTCTATGGTGCTGCTAGTGATGCTTAGCTGTCACCATGAAGTTGCTGGCGAAGAAAACTCTCAACAACCCCAAGGATCTTGTGTAAATTGGATGGCTGGAACACCAGGTCACCCAGGTCATAATGGAGAAGCTGGGAGAGATGGACGGGATGGAAGAGATGGCCAAAAGGGAGAGAAAGGAGAGCAAGGTGATAGGTTTAATGTTCATTTTGTTTCTGTGAGAATGATATATTCTCTAAACTAGTGTCCTCCAGGTATTTTGGAACACAATTCCTGTGCTAGCTAAGGATTGTGGGAAGTGTTGTGTAATATATTGGGTGACATCAAGTGGGTAAGCCTGCTTTAATTCATTTAAATTAGGTTTCCTGATTAAATGGGATGGAGATGATTATGTACACCATTGTTTTTCAAACTTTGTCAACTTTAAAATGTTTGGACTTCAACTTCAGGAATTTCCCAACCAGTATGGCTGGCGGGGGAATTCTGGGAGTTGAACCCCTCATATCTTACAGTTGCCAAGTTTGAGAAACACTGATTTACACCGGTAATTCTCAAGATAGTCCTTTTTTCAAAATTTTTCTTCAGATTTATAGAAAGAACATAACAGAAATATACAATGGTATACTTGCCCCAGAAAAAGAATGTTGATGTTAAAGAAAATCTGAATTATGTTACTCATGAGTCATTAGGTGCACATAGTGCAGCCGAACAAGATGGATGAAAGAAAAACTGATGTTCTTACAGATTTAACTTACTGGAAAAAAGAAATACATTTATTTATGAATATTGTATGGAGTTTCTCTTTTCTTTTCAGGGCTGCCAGTGTTGTTTGACAGCCTTCCCGGCACTTTTCAGATTTGTTTGGCCAGCAACTCTCTCCAAAAATATCTGCTGAAATATCTGCTTCCCAAATGCATCTGGATAGGTCATATCACAGCTGATAAAACAATTAAAAAGAATAAAATGACAGCAATAGAATCCAATAATGAAGGAAGGCACAAGGAAAAAAAACAACACTATAAAATACATTACTAAAATTTATGTTTAATTAGGAGCAAATTAAACAATATTGAATAAATATATATTCTAGAAGAGGATAATTATTCTTTTTTCTCATGGATGTACATTCTTAGCATGACAGGGTAAAGAAGGAATAGCAGGTTATTAAAAAATAAAATTGTAAAGTTGATTTTTTCATTGAACTTGAGAGAGGAACAAAACTGCATGTTTATAAACTTTAATTTAAACATTAAAAAAGAAGTGGGGATGACAAAGGAGTAAAAGTTTCTAGGAAATGCCATAGACTAAAGAACTTTTTTTATTTTGGGTTTTGGGGAGGTGCTTGACAGACTTTGACAAAAATCATGTATCAAAAATTCACTGCTGCAAATCAATGCATCCTTTGGTTGTGTATAATTATTATTTTCGTTATAGTATTTTAGTTTAAGTATTCATAACTCATGCTTTGATAGATTTCCCTCTAGTTCTAGAAATATGGTAATACATTTTATATAGACAAACTAGGGATATCACATAGGAGAACAAATGTATCCTGAACAAATCGTGATTGTTATGAACTATTTTGAAAAGTTAGTGAAAGGATACAAGCCAGGTATCAAAGATACAAAAGCTGTGATTTAGGCAGAGGAAAATCTGTTTCAAGATTACATCACTGTGCTGGCTATGCAACACACCATCATTCCATCACAATGGGTCTCAAAAGTTTTAGTAGTATATAGATTTAGCCTTGTTTGGGATGAACAGCCATCATTCCACCTTAATAATGGCACATAGTTCCTCTTGAGTAGAATTTAGCACATTGGAGAGCCAGTTGATTTTGTATAATTGCTTGTCTCATTCCAACAAGTTCTTGATTTACTGGTGCTAGGACATTAACAGTAGTGCTCAAGGACTGTGAAATGAGATCTGCAAATTCATTAACTTTAATCATGATATTCCCCAGCTGGGGAAATTAAAGATACTCCATAGCCTCAGTATTAAAAAGCATTCCTTTTTTGCCATCTATAGTACCTTCCAAGTATAGTAATTTAAAATGGTATATCAGTAATTGCATTACCTCTGTAGATGCCATACGCTAAAGGAATAAATAAAAGTGGGTAAAGTGACTTTAAAATAATAATGCAACCAAACCATCCCTAGGAAACATCTTTTTATCCAACTGGGTGGAAGCCAAGGCCATGAACACACTCCACACATTCCCAAAGTCCCATTTGATACATCCATTTTTTTATATACAAATTTTATTGATTTTCTGATATTACATTCACATATTTGAAAAGCAACATGGTGGCTGGGTAGTAGTAATTCAATTACATACAGATATCATTAGTACAAATTTCAAATTGCTACCATAAATATTTCCTCTCTTTTTCCCTTCATATATACTGTCTATTTGTAAATTAAAAGACAGGTTTTATCCTATCCATCACATAGAAAATAACTTTCTTACAAATATCCATAGTTTTTAGTTTACACATATTCTAATTGTTTTAAAATACAATCTTTTAGACAATCAATGACCTAATAGATTTTTCAATTTTAATTTCCACTAAAATTTAGATTTAACGTTTGATATTTATCATTCCCAAGATTTTTAGTATGCTCCCAATTCATCTATCACCATTCCTCACAAAATCTAATATTCAAAATACACATCCTGTTTATTTAATTTCTCACCCTCTATGTCAACAAGATAAGGATACAATATGATATTCTTCCTTTTTGCTAATTTTCAGTTGTTTCTTTTTTAAGTAGTAATCAAAATTTCTTTTTATTTCAATATTTAATGCTTCCTTTCTTCCTCTTTATATCTGCTATCTCTTGCTTAAACTGATATTTTTCATTTTTAACATTCCATATAGACTTATTTATTACTTTCAATAATATGTTTTTAGCTTATCTACATTATTCACCTTTACATGACCTTTATGCACATATCAATATTCAAATTAGCTATTAGTATTTATACTGCTAAATTTTAATGACCAATTTTTTTTCTTTATCTCAGTTCATAACAATGTCTTGTGTTCAACATACACATCTTATCTATTTAAGTACATTCAGATTTCAATAAGATGGTCAAAACTCCATTCTTCTTGAGTCTTAGTCTAGCTTATTCTGCCAAATCATCTTCCATGTACTTGCTTTTGGGTCATCAAACCAATCTCTTTGTAATATCATCTATATTAATTGATATTGGCAAAACCATCCGATTGCCATTTTTTTGAGAGGACTTGTAGGTCTAGTGAGTTGTCTCTTTATTCTTCCTTATCAACATAGTTGTTCTGAATTGTTTGTCTTCTCATCCAACTGTTCTTTTTCTGGATCCTCTAGTTCAGGGGTGTCAAACTCAATTTCATTGAGGGCCGCATCAGCATTGCAGTTGCCCTCAGGGGGCCGGGTGGGTATGGCCACGGTGGGCATGGCCTACTGGGTGGGCGTGGCCAGAGTGCGTATGGCCTACTGGGTGGGCGTGGCCAACTCTACATGGTTCGCATCAAGGGTGCCTGTGGGGGCCTGGGCAGGAGTGGGACAGATCTGAGGGTCTCTGGCAGGAGGAGGGTCTCTGGGCCAGGGCCAAGGCAGTGGGGGCCGTTCCCTCACTGTTTCCAGGATGGCTTCACGGGCCACATGAAACCACTTCGCGGGCCGGATCTGGCCCCCGGGCCTTGTGTTTGACATGTCTGCTCTAGTTCCTTCTGATTTGTATAAGAAACCTTTTTCTTTTTCCAGGTTGTCCAAGTCTTTTCTGGATTTGCAAATATCAATATTTGTTTAATAGTAGATTCTTCAGTCATGGTACTTGAATGTTTCATTTTTTCTATTGTATTTTGCATAGATGGTTCTTTAATTGTGGTCAAAGTTTGGGCTTTCATATCTGGGCTGTCTTCTTGTTTCTTCACATAGCCTCTTAGTATTTCATTGGTTGTGGTAAGAATTTGGATTAGTGTTTTTAACATAGCAAGAGTTTGTTGATCTTCATATCTATAAATAAATTTTGTTCCTGGTCTTCTTCCATGTTGGTATTTTAAACTAAAGGCTTTACACTTAGAAAATCCAAAAGAAAGAATTTTTTTTTCTAGTTAGGGAACACAAAGCCTTTCACAGCTGTTGTTTCAAAGTTCTCAAGGTTATGTATCTTATCTATTTCCCTGGGCAGTCAGCCAGGCCCCTTTTAAAGTTTCCCTTTGAGTCCCAAAGTTGTCTTAATCTTTTCAGTTTTTCTTTCTTTTTTATAAGAAAGAATTCAGATTTCCAACAGAAGTAGACAATGAACAATAGGAAATAAAAAAATATTTCAATCCACATGTTTTGAGAAATAAAGTTCCAATTGGGATTCAGTTACTTTTTCAATGTTTAAAACATCCCTGGGTATTTAGTTGCCGCTCTTTGTGGAGGGAGGGCTGAAATCCCCCTTCCCTCACTGCAGGGGGGAAATTGCTTAGCAGCTTAAGGAGGTACAGAAAGTAATTAGGGTGTAAATGAGGTAAATCTCACCCAGTTTCTTCCGCTCTGCTTTAAGAGTTGCCTGGTAGAAAATGTGATTTCAGCTATTCACAGCCTAGGGACGAGTCATAATGGCCAGTCCTTTCATCCGCCAGTTTGGAGGGATCACCAGGTTCAGTGGGAGAGTTGCAGCGAGCGCCCTTCCTTGCTGGTCACCTCTTCAGGGCAACTTTCGGCCCTTTTCAGGGCCCCCCAGTGATGTGAAACTGGATGGGAGAGAGAGAGCAAGTCTATTAGCTGTCTATAGTGGCTGTGTGACAAACGAGAAGTCCTTGATACATCCATTTACTGTCCTGTTGCATTCTCCAATTTGTAAACACTTTCCAATATACTGTATTTTTCCAGTATTGTTCATTTGTTCATCCCAACTTGGGGGAAACCTTCTTTCCTTTTTTGTGTGATTTGACTGTCACAACAAATAAGGGTGTTATGCAAACACAACTATCAAATATCTGCTACCCGTATATGGCCATTCACATCATGGCTGGCTATGAGATATACTGGCATTTCTAGCCTTCCTCTCTGTCTCATGATAACTAAAAGCAACATTAAGAGAATCTGCATCATTGTCATTATCATGAAAAGCTTATCATTAGTTAAATATGATAAAGAGATATGTTTTTCTTATAATACCTTCCTAAAAGCATCTAGCTGATAATAATCATGTCCTAATAAGGGCTCTATATACAATGGGAACCCACCATGTCCATGTACTGGCAAAGCAGAACATATCCAGTCATTATATCACTTATTTATTGATGCATATTTATGGAGCCATGAGAGGTAAATATTTGTGAGCCCTGAGTGTTCTGCAGAAACTACTGCAATCAAAATAAATGGCAGACTCAAAAAGAGGCACAGCTAGAGACAGAAGACTGTTAGGGACAAGGATAGCTTTATCCTCTTTCTCATTTAAAATAAAACTTATTGCTTCTCCTGCTACTGCTAGCATTTCTGTCTTTGCTAGTTTACTAATTGGTTTTTGGTACCATCCTTTCTTTCCTATTGATCCAAATCCATTGTTGCCTCTCAAATTATTATATTCTGCCCCATCTATCTCTTATAGGCAGATAATAGATTTTTCCAGAAATAGTTGGGCAATCCATTCCCATCCCTCAAAAGAAACACTGCTATCTCCTCCATTATATAAATCAGTCTGTAGTTCCCTTGGTAATCTTACACCAACTAGCACCTGGATTCCCTTTACAACTAAATTAGATCTGAGGATAACCTGGCCATATGTGCCTTGAGGTATACAAATGCAAATTCCCAAGGAAGGGATTTTTAAAAAAACTTTTGATACAGTTATGCAGTGCTTTTTTTGTAAAAGAAAAAGGTGCCATAACTCACACATGTCATACAACCCACCTTGCCTACCCTACAAGGTTCTATCCAAAAAAGGTGCTGGAACTGCGATCTGGGCATACTATGAGAAAAAAAGCCCTGCAGTTATGACTACAGAACAATCTAGCACAATTACTTTTGGAGTGCCCTTAATAGCACTAGTGCTTCTTTAGGGCTACCTGCTTCCAATGGTATCTGTCTATTTAATAACATATTCTAGGACAGTATTATTGTTAGGGATGTCAGACTCATATCCTCTCTACTGCTTTCCCTTCCTATGGAACAATATTTCTTCTGGGATTAGAATGGCTCCATATCTTCAGAAGCTAGGAGGGAGTTGGGCAACTGAAAGTTTGTGATTAATTAAACCCTCATATTTAATAGCAGTTGAATGTGGGGATCTTGTTTGTCTAAAACCTGAACACCAAAAAGTACAACAATGAGGGAAACGAAGCTAGGATTCATTCTACTTGTTCTTGATGGAATAGTATCACTAAACTCATAACTCTGAGAACAGAGGAGAAAGCCCTTGGAATTCATGATAAACAATCACAGGGTATAATTCCAATTGTAATAATATTTATTGATTGATTGATTGATTGATTTTATATACCACCCTATTCCCGAAGGACTCAGGGCGGTTTACAGGGCCAATTAAACAATACAAATAAATACAATTAAAATAGAATTAAATTAAGACTAGCCCACGATTAAAACAAATTAAAATTTAAAATTTAAAATTAAATTAAAACCTCCTCAGTCCAGGCCAGAAAGATCAAATAACCAAGTTTTCAGGTCCCGGCGAAACGAGCGAAGGTCCAGGGCAGTCCGAAGTTCCACCGGCAGTTCAATCCATAGGGCAGGCGCGCCCACAGAGAATGCCCTCCCCCTTGGAATCACCCGCCGGCATTCCCTAACCGGCGGAACCCTAAGGAGGCCCTCCCTGTGGGAGCGCACAGGACGATGGGAGGCTGATGCTGGCATATAATAGCTATTATTGCCATTTATAAGGGGACTTGTTAATTTGGTGTCTTGTCAAATTTACAAAGATCTTCTACAATGAACAAAATCATTATGATACAGTTACAGGAAAGTTCCAATGCACCATTGCTGGAGTATACTATTTTGCATGTCATCTCAGTGTGTATGCCTCAGATGTGACAGTAAGCTGATTATATTATATTGAATGAGAATGAACTATCCTATTAAAAAAACCCATTTATTTTATAGGTACACCTGGACAAAAGGGAGACAACGGACCCTTAGGAGTTCCTGGCCTTATAGGTCCTCATGGGGTGCCAGGATTTCCAGGATTACCAGGATCGAAGGGGGAAAAGGGGGAAAGTGCCACTATCTATCGATCTGCCTTTAGTGTTGGCTTAACATCCAGAGTTTCTTATATTAATATGCCTATCAAATTTACAAAGATCTTCTACAATGAACAAAATCATTATGATACAGTTACAGGAAAGTTCCAATGTACCATTGCTGGTGTATACTATTTTGCATATCATCTCAGTGTGTATGCCTCAGATGTGAAAGTTAGTTTATTCAAGAAGGACACGACAGTCATAATCACCTATGACCAGTACCAGAAGAATGATGTGGATCAGGCTTCTGGATCTGTTTTACTCCATTTGGCATCGGGGGATGAAGTTTGGCTACAGTTATATGGAGAAGAAAACAGTAGTATCTATGCTGATAATGTTAATGATTCAACTTTCATGGGATTTTTACTTTACCCTGATTTGAATTACCAGTGATAGAATGGGGATGGAGTAGGGAAGATAGAAGAACAGCCAAGCATGACATGGATTCCATTTTTTTTGTAGTCGTCTGGTATGTTAGAAACACAAAATAAACTTGAAGGTGGTTCAAATCTGAATGTTTATAACTTGCATATTAAGATAATTTGTATGTGTAAATCATCAAATATTTGTATTCCTTCACAACACTTCAGTGGTTTTCAGTTCAGACATTCAGTTGTCTGTTATGCAATAATTAGATATAATGAAATCAAGTAATAAGCATATACACAAGCATGTGTATGTGTGCACATACACACACAGACACAAGATTTCAGCCTGTACATATTCAAGATAATATTAAAGGTAAAGGTAAAGGTTCCCCCGCACATGCGTGCTAGTCGTTTCTGACTCTAGGGGCTGGTGCTCATTTCCGTTTCAAAGCTGAAGAGCCAGCGCTTGTCCAAGTCGTCTCCGTGGTCATGTGGCCAGCATGACTAGACGCCAAAGGCGCACGGAACGCTGTTACCTTCCCACTGTAGTGGTCCCTATTTTTCTACTTGCATTTTTACATGCTTTCGAACTGCTAGGTTGGCAGAAGCTGGGACGAGTAAAAGGCGCTCACTCTGTTACGGCACTTGGGATTCGACCTGCCAAACTGCTAACCTTCTGATCGACAGAACCCACTGAGCCACCGCGTCCCGAGATAATATTACAGTATGTTTATTTATAGTTACACCAACAAAGAATAAACATTGATTGGATTTACACATTGTATTAAGCCTTAATGGAATTTGGTTTTGGATTAGTATATAATATGGATACAGCCATTGTGCTTTGTAAACCATATTTTATAGCTTGGCATGGTGTGAAAAATTAGCTAATTATGATTTATTTAATAAACTATGGTAATACCATATTGTGTGAATCAAGTCAGTAAAATAAAGCTTTAGCACCACAATTTTCAGAATTATTCTTGTTTAGACCTAAATTAAAATTTCAGTTGCATTTAAACTCGTATCTTTGTTCCTATATTGTTTCATTCAGAAGATCTGGGTTCTTTGATTAAGGCAGATAATTATGAATTAATGTGGAAAAATTAATCCCTGCAAAAACCAACATTGTGAATTCTCAAAAATATCTGGCTATGATAGAGCATTACTGCTCTGAAGCAATGTGCCTGAGACATGGAAGGCTATTTGATCAATATAATTCTGAGCTATAAAAACATTCCATATAAGTGAAGTTTGTGTCTTTGTAGAGACAGTCCCTTTAAATTCCTAGCCCAATTCCTATTCCATGTATATTGAGCCTTCAGTAGGGACACAAGGCCCATTTCATAACTCCCTATTTGGTGAAGTATCCATAAATTTTCAACTTTTTAAAAGTAGAGCTATTCCTGTTGGATCAATATGATTCAGTTTCCCTGAATGTTGCAAAATGTCGTTGTATCTGCAAAACTCAACATGTCTTGATTATGTTAATGATGTAGTTATAATTTTATGTTTGTTGAATTACTTGAAGCAGAATCTGTTCATTTGCTTTAAGTTGCAGAATTCTATTCAGTGATAATAATAAAAGAATGAAGGCATTAAGGCGGAACTGGGACAAAATATATCTATTTAATATTCATTGTGAACCTTATGATACCTGCTTGCCTATTAGACCGTTAAAAAGCACATCTTGGCTACTCATAATCCAAAATCTCTACCATACTTTCTGTCATTCATGATTTTTCTTTTTCTAGTTTTCTTCCATATTATGGAATTGACTTTTAAGAAATATATATTTATTTGAAGGAATACCTGTGAGTTGCCCATCTGTTTTTAGGTTGGTGATGCAACTTCTCTTTTTTCTTCATTCCCTTTCTGCCATGCACAAAAGGACTCTGGATATTCTATTATGGTAACAAGAAAAGCTTGTGAAAAAATATATTTTAAAGGCAATTTGCTCAGAGCTAACCACATATTAGACATATCCTCACTGAGACAGAATAGCCTAAAGGCCATAACACTTAAAACAAATGTCACTGCTGGATTTATTAAGATTCATTTCAATCTTAGATTTAAGAATATTTTACATTGCCAAAAGGGAATATTCCAATGAGCATGTTAATATAAAATAAAATGGAGAGGAATAGTAAAATACAGTAAAATGCATTAATAAATAGAAAATAATATAAACTATAATTGAAAGAATTACTGAAAGAATAAGACATTCTAATGTATAACTCAGACTAAACTACGTTTCCCTTCCATGAATACCCTTAAATTAACATCTTTCAAAAGTACAGAAAGCAATTTCCAAAAAAAGGGAGAGTAAGCAAGGATTTGAAAAAGTTGCTTGAATGAAGGGAATATGTGACAGCTCTTTTAAAAACTGATATTAAAAATTGGACCTATGTACCAGTTATCCTAGCAAAATTAATCATAAAGCATCAGAAGTGAATCTAAAAGTATATAAAGGCATACATAATTGATCTTTTTATGCATAATTGATCTGTATTAATATTGTTAGCATCATTTTGAGATATATTTTAAAAGGTATAGCACAGAATTTTACTATATACTACCACATATTATTCTTTCAAAGTTTAGCCTATTATGAGAGCACACTTAGTTCCTTGTAACTCAGTCACTAATTTTTTCTCTTCTAAAATCTATAATTTACCTTTTTGCTTTTGGCTCAGTGAAACTATTTCTGGGAAAGTCTCATTGATAAAAATATTTGAGATCTCAAGTTACCCTGCAGTCACTGGAAATATCCACAAGATGGTGCCCAGCTATCAACAACAAGGATAATTTTCCAATAGATTCTCAAGTGCTTCTTTTTTTAAGACCAGAAGTGAACAGAGATCCCAGAAAATGAATTAGATTATTACATAAAATCAAAATACAACTTGCTTTCTTTTATAACTTGATCTGCTTTTATCACCTGAATGTACACAACTGTAGTGCTTTTTTTAACCAATCTATAGAGCTTATTATTATTGTTTAAAAATCCTGAAGTAGGTGGCACATAAGCAGCAGCAAATAAATTAAATATTAAATGTTCAGAATATAGCTGCATGATGGAATATTGCCCATGGCAAAGAAATTCTGGGGCTTCTACTACAATATCTGAAAGGCATTGTTATACCTTTGAAATCTGGTGACTTCAAAATATATTTTCTAAATGATGGTTGGTCTTTGAAGAAGCAAGACTAATAGAATATTGATGCTTTTGAGCTTTGATATTGGAGAAGACTCTTGAGGATATTATGGATAGCCAAGTGAACAAACAAGCATATCATACAAATCAGTCTCACTCACTCAAATCACTAGGCTTGCATTACCATATTTTGGTGACATTATCCAAGACCCAGCTCTCTTGAGATGCTTATAATGCTAGGAAAGGAAAAGAGAAAGAAGAAGAGCACTACCAGCATAAGGATGAATGGATGGACTTGATTTCAGCAGTGACGACTGAATCATGGAAGACCTGAAGGACTACATTGGGAACAGATTATCCTAGAGAACATCCAGGTAACTGTCTAATCCTAACTCCTCAGACTATAAATGAAATGTTGGGAGAGTTTGTACTTCAGTTTTTCAGGATTCCGTTAATGCAGCCTTTCAATAAATTAGAAGAAACTCATCTGGTCTATTTTGTGTCCAGTACATCTGGGAAGGCTGACTTCAAACTTTCAAATCTGAAAGTACAAACCACCTGCTGGTTCCTTTACAGCCTGAGAAGTTAGGGAGGGTCCCTTCTGAGCCTCTTTCTCCACCCCTTATGCAGCTGTGAGCTGAATTTTCTCTTATCTGGTCACTCTTTAGACCAGGGCTTTTCAACTTTTTCACCCATTGCACCACTTTTAGGATATGGCAATATCCGAGTACCACCAGTCGCCTAGCAAGGTGTCAAAAACTTGATGATCAAAAAAAAAAGTGAAAAAAGTGATGAAGTACAGGTAATCTTTGGCTTACCACAGTTTGCTCAGTGACTGTTCGAAGTAACAATGGCACTGAAAAAAGTGCCCCCCAAGCCACAGCCGAGTGAGACACCTGCCTGCCCACCCGGTGGCGCTCTTCCTCCTGTCCAAGGTTTTCAATATTGTAAGCATTTCTGTTGAGGATTGACAATGGGGGTGGGGTGGGGTGGGGGTGTTTGGTTTTTATTCCCCCCCCTCTGGTGGGTGGTTGCAGCAGGTTTTGGTCACTTCACATGACCCTGGGACACTGTGACCATCATAAATATGAATCAGTTGGCAAGCATCTAAATGTAAATCACAAGACCCTGGGGATGCTGCAACATTCCAGCTGATCGGTGCTTCTTCTGGGCTCAGGAGAAGCGCCAGGATCAGCGCCGAGCCTGGCGCTGATCCTGGTGCTTCTGCTGAGCCCTGACAGCCCTGCAGCTCCAGCCATCTCTCGCTTAGGCTTGTGCAGTGCTGCCACCAGTTCAGCTCATTCCCCTCCCCCGCTACCACTTTTCTAGGATGGTCGCATACCACCTGCCAGGTGCCAGAGTACCACAGTTGGTACCCGTACCACTAGTTGAACAACCCTGCTTTAGACAGCACCACTTCACCCCATTTCTCAAAGTCTTTCTTACCTACCATTACAGCATATGAAAATTATATAAAAATTATCTGGTGGGGTCGCTGGCTTTACATTATGAGCAGGCCATGGCAAAGTTTGAGCAAGGGATCTTCAACGTGAAAGTTTTGATTGAAATTTTTCAAAATTCCTAAAAATTTAAGCTGGGAAAATATTAAGAATTGTTTTAAATTAGCTAGACACCTTGAGCAATTCATAGTACACAAATACTGCAAGGCTTTTATGTTAATGTGATTTGACAGCTTACCATTAGCAGTTAGAAGGTAGATTCAGGAAGAACTTGTTTTTTTGGAACAGATGCTGTGACTTCTATAGTACCTTTTGGAATATGCTCAAAAAACTTCCTAGGGTGTTTTCCATGGGAGCAAATGAGTTTATAAGCATCACCTTGTACCCAGAAGTGGTCTCTAGAATCTAGACTTTTTACAGCTAAATTCACACCACTAGCATGCAATGCTTAACTATGTTAACAGAAAATTTTAGAATAGAATAGAATAGAGCAGGGAGAGGTTTTTTAGTCCAGCCCCCTACTCAAGCAGGAGAACCTATATCATCTGAGGTGAGCAGTATGGTCAATGTAATGCAGTTGGCAGTTCATGCTACTGTTATATATATCTGTCTATGTATCAATATTTGGCAACTACTATATTTTATTTTATTTCACTGTGGATCAGTGACAATAATGAAAATTATTTGAAATTTGATTTGATGTATTCATGATGTATTTGATTTTTGTATTGGCCTTGCTGATTTTAGAGTGTGGCTGTAGTATGACACTTAAAGATTTATGGAGCTTTGACCTGAAAAAAATTATATAGCTCAGGCACACAAGATTGGCTTGCAGAAAAACAGATGTAAATTGGGCAGGCCTCCAAAGGTATCAAGGACATCTGTGACTTGCAAATTACTTATCAATAGGGGCCGTATGATGGTTACCAAAAAAAAATATAGGCATGATTTTCCCCATTTGGGAGAAAGATACATCAGAATAATTGTTCTCTAAGCCTTAATAAAGTATCCAAACTAAACTAAAAACCTAGCAGAAATAACCCCAAATCATTCTATTTCCACTTCTATAAACACTGAAATCTCTGCAGTATCTACAAACTCTGCTATGCTTATGGGTGACCAGATAGCCACAGACATTAGAGTGCAACTTATTGACGGAAGGAGCCACTCAATTTTCTTCACTCACCAAATCCAATATTTGTATTACTGTATCTGAAGTGGGCTATATTGCCATTTTCTCTGCATCGTCTTTTCCACCTGCTATAATCTTGTTCTTTCGCAAAAGGATGCTTTTATTGTTTGAAAGGAATACTCCATTTGAGACCCCGTCTTCTGCCAGTTTCATATAGCAAGAAAAGTTCAGCTGTTGTTTATTTGTTTATGGGCTTCCAGACCAAGAGTTGTTTCATTTTAGCCCTAACAAGGTTGTTTGTTTTAAAGATGTATCATGGTAAGAATTAATTTAATTTAATTTAATTTATTGAGATTTATATACCGCCCTTCTCCCAAAGGGACTCAGGGCGGTTTACAGGGCATAAATATAAATAACAATATAAACATTACAAACATTAAAAAACAATTAAATCAGTGCCCAAGTTAAAACAAAAATAAAACAAGCCAATAAAAACCCATGTACCCCCATCAGGCTAGACCCGCTAGTTCAAATAAATGGGTCTTCAACCCGCGACGGGTTGAAGAAGAGCACCCTATTACACCTAACCTTATTTTAATACCAATAATAGAGAACTATTAAACTATTATTTTAATAGACAAAGAGGTAGTATTTTACATTCTAAGCTAAGACATAGATTGACTGTATTTATACAATTTGGCTTGCCAAAACATTTGTAAAAGTAAAGAATGTGATGGAGCAAGAGTATGTCATTTATACACCTGATGCAAAAGGAAACAATTTAATATATGGGATATTTGACAGTCCTCTAGTATTTAAAAGATCATTTTTTAATAACAAAAAGGCTTTGAATACTTGTGACTTGTAAAGAGAAACAATCTATTTTAAACTTTAAAATGACAAGAGGAACAAAGAATCAAATATTTAATCTAAATCTCTATTTCATTTTTTTGCTTTCTTTTAGGGGCATTTTCCTTTGGAATTACCTTTTACTCACACATAAATAGGGGTTTTTCCCCCTTCTTAGAAAGAGGATCAAGACTTCTGAAAAAAGAATTGAAAAGAAAGAAAATATTCCTTGAAAAACTCAGTAAGGATGTAATCCAGTAAACACTTTCTAAAAATGAAATCAGTTGCAAATGATAACTTCGGATATTTTATTCCTAGAAATATAAACAATTTCTCTCAGGTTTTTGGTGGGTACAAAAGTTTAAATTACTACCTAGGTACTTGGTAATATTACAATTGTATCTATAGCTTGATCTGTGGATATTAATATGTGGGTAACAACTATATTATATATCCAATGTCAGCTGTTGCCATTGAAAGTATTGTAAAAGAGAGAAATTAGAAGGAGTCGTTCAACAATTGCTATTAGTTTATTTTTATCTCCACAGCTTCTTCTTATTTACTTTTGACAAATAAAACAGTTATAGAAAAAATACCAGCAGGCTAACATATGGGGCTTGGCCTTCCTTAAGTACCATGAAACCTAGCTTCATTTATTTTTATATTTGCATCCAGATGTTCTTTATATTAAATTAAGCTGATCTGCTGTAAATTGCTCAATGTCACCTACCTAGTGATTTCCTCCAGCTGAGTTCTCTCTCTATCTAGGCCACAATTCTTATCAGCTTGAACAATGGAAGGAGAATGTTGTATTTTTGCTACTGAAATTAGGAATAGGTTTTTCTGTTATTTGTTGTAGTGAGATTTCTAGGGAAGGATAATCCGGGGGACCATAAGGATTACAACATGTATAGGCAGCCTTGGTGCAATTACTGAGCAAAATCATAGGCATTCTTAATCAGTATCCATAACCCAGTTGGTAATATAGTGTACTGGTGGTAATTCAGGAATTATAGCTGTATGTCCAATAGTGTCAGTCACAATTTCTTTCTATGTTTTGTCTTATTTTAGCTGGTCAATGTGTTGTCATACATGTTATAAGAACCCATCTGTATAGTGTAAGAAAGATGTCTAGCTGTTTCTTTAATCTTTTCAATATTTTACTTAATATCTTACTTAATACTCTTCAGTATATTCATAAATGACTTAGATGAGGGAATAGAAGGTGATCTCATCAAACATGCAGATGACACCAAGCTGGCAGGAATAGCCAAAACCCCAGAAGACAAGCTCAGAATCCAAAAAGATATTGACAGATTTGAACAATGGGCCCTATCCAGTGGTGGGATTCAAATTGTGAACAACCAGTTCTCTGTGTGGATGCTGCTTCCAGAAGTCCATTCTGGGCCTGGGCAACAAAAAATTAGTTACCGGTTCTGTTGAAGTGGTGCAAACTGGCTGAATCCCACCACTGGCCCTATCCAACAAAATGATATTTTGTGGAGGGAAGCAAGTTTTACACTTATGCAGGAAAAACTAATGGTACAGATTAGACAAAACCAGGCTCAAAAACCGTAACTGTGAGAGAGAACTTGGAGTCCTAGTGGACGATAGCTTAAACATGAGTCAGCGGTGTACAGCAGCAGCAAAAAAACTAATACAATCCTTGGTTGTATAAACAGAGGCATAGAATCAAAATCACATGAAGTATTAGTACTGCTTTATAAAGTCTTAGTAAGGCTACATCTAGAATACTGCATCCAGTTTTGGTCACCATATTACAGAAAAGATGTTGAGACCTTGGGAAAAGTGCAAAGAGCAAATAAGATGATTAAAAGTCTGGAGACTAAAACATATGAAGAATGGTTTCAGGATTTGGGAATGGCCAATCTAGAGAAAAGAAGGACTAGGGGGGACATCATAGCACTATTCCAGTATTTGAGAGGCTACCACAAGGAGGAGGGGGTCAATTTATTTTCAAAAGTACCTGAAGGCAAGACAAGAAACAATGCATGGAAACTAATCAAGGAGAGAAGCAACCTGAAATTAAAGAGAAACTTCCTAACAGTGAGGACAGTTAACAGTGAGGACAGTTAACCAATGTCTTCAGTCATTGTAGGTGCTTCATCACTGGAAGTTTGTAGGTGCTTCATCACTGGAAGTTTTTAAGAAGAGACTAGACAGCCACTTGTCTGAAATGATATAGGGACTCCTGCTTGAGCAGGGGACTGGATTAGAAGACCAGGGGACTGGATTAGAAGACCTTCAAGGTCCTTTCCAGCTCTAATCTGATCTTTTCACTTGTTCACATTTACACTGCTTCCTATAAACTCTTTCTGCTAGTTTGATAGTATAGCATTATACTATCTGGAAATCTACTATTTCATCATATTTATTATATTGCAACTTTTGATATTAAACCAAAGATTGCCCACATCCTGGCTAAATTCATATGGCACACCACATCAAGCCATAACATAATTAGTTTGGTTATGTCTTAACATGTTGTGTGGAGCCCATTTGTTATGGCCTATTCAGTGAGCCACAATTAAGTAAACTATAGTCCAATATCATGTCAAAACCTAACCAATGAATTGAAGCAAAAATGCACTATATATCAAAGGTGAATCACACTAAAGTATACAAGCACAATACTCCAGTATCAAGCCATATTCTAAATTACTATCTGTGACTGGATTAGTGAATATTATAAGTGGATTGCATCCATCTGGCTAAGGTGGAAGACCCCTATCCTAGCCCTTTCTCCACCAGAATGAAAAAGAAACATATGGGGTTTGCCTTTCTTCTCACAGCCTGACCTACCTGCTTCTCAGCTCCAGGGTTTTTAATCATCTCTCAGTGGGGAGCCCCAAAAAGAATGTTCTAATTGCTACCTCCATTCCTTTGTACAGCAGGAATCTTGCTCAGTGACAGCAGGATACAGTTCCGCTTCAGAGAACTGTTTTCTATCGCTGCTGGATCTGTCCATTCAGAGCTGCTTGTGCAATGCAGGGCAATCAATACTTTGACAGAACCCTAGGAAAAGGTCTTGCAATCAAATTAACAGTAAAGAGGCTGGTCTGCCCGTCATCTTGCTTTTGACAGAGAGGTAAAAATTCTGGGATGAATAATTGCCTAAAGTTCCTAGAATTTTTTCATAGCTCAAGCTTGTCTGCTTATTTAGATACTCTTTCATTATTTATATTTATGGGTCCCTTTATAAAGCAAAGTTCTCATGAGGCTATGGAAAAACATGATACAGTGAAAACATTAAAGGGTAATATGTTTTTGTAAAGCAGCAGGTTGAGCTGTCAAGGCTTAAAGGAGGCAAAGAGAACCTGTGGTCCTCCAGATGTTGCTGCACTAGAATTCCTAATACTGTATTTCTTACCACTTGTCTCTTTTGAGGGGGCTTCCTGAGACTTATAACAGATGTCGTCAACACTCTGGCTTAAACCACAAGACTTTTTAAAAAGTTTGGAATCTTAAAAGCTAGTACCAGAAAAACATGGTAAATGTGCTCACTATAACTATGAATTAAAAACATGGTTTGTTGATAAACTGCAGTTTGGTGGGTTCATGCAGTATCCTAGATCAGGATCTTCAACCTTTTGGCCAGCTGGATACATGGGGAATGCTGAGAATATCATAAGATGTTCTCTCAAAATTGCTGCTTGAATGGTTTGTCCATTCATGACAGAGCTGCAGGGAGTGTGTGTGTGTGTGTGTGTGTATGTATGTGTATATGTATATGTATATACATATGTATATATATAGGGACGCGGTGGCTCAGTGGGTTAGGACGCTGAGCTTGTCGATCAGAAGGTCGGCAGTTTGGCGGGTCGAATCCCGAGTGCCGCGTAGCAGAGTGAGCGCCTGTTACTCGTCCCAGCTTCTGCCAACCTAGCAGTTCGAAAGCACGTAAAAATGCAAGTAGAAAAATAGGGACCACTACGGTGGGAAGGTAAAAGCGTTCCGTGCGCCTTTGGCGTCTAGTCATGCCGGCCACATGACCACGGAGACATCCTCCGACAAGCGCTGGCTCTTTGGCTTTGAAATGGAGATGAGCACTGGCCCCTAGAGTCGGAAACGACTAGCACGCATGTGCAGGGGAACCTTTACCTTTTTATGTATATATATATAGGCTGAAACAGGAAATAAAGATTTGTCCCATGTTTGGGGCCTAGCAAGGTAATCTAAATAGTTAACAAGCATTTAACATATATATATATATATATATATATATATATATATATATATGTTTTTATAGACCAATCTACATACATCCAAAGAAAACACTGGACTTATGAAACAGATTAAAGACCAAAAGGCATTCTTGGACTTTTTGTCCACTTCCCAGAAAAACAACAGAGTTAGCTGCAGCAGATTGTTTTATCTGGCACTAAGTGGGTAAGGCAATTGCAAAGAAGAGAAAATTAATTAAAGTTCATCTTTGAGAAGACTTACTCAATATGAAATAGTTATTACTAATACATTATCTTGTTTGCACAAACTTGGCTGCTTATAACATCTGTCAATATAAACCATGAAACATCCATTGTACAAAAAAATAAACGGAACAATAATAAAAGAAACCCAAAATACACAGGGCTGTCATCGAAAATGTAAGCTCATGTTTTGAAGTATTTCTGGGAAAAAATGTTTTTAATTGCTTATGGAAAACTGACAGCATAGAGGCAGATTAAAATCTTGAGGGATGTAGGAGCATTTCCAAAGTACAGAATCCCCTATGGGCAAACAACATTTGTTTCTTCACCACCCTCATTTCATGAAATGAGGCATCACTAGTAAGATGGGTCATGACCAGTTGGAGGAAGGTGAGATGGGTCATGACCAGTTGGATGAAGCTGTCCTGCAAGTAGTTCACTGATAAATCATGTGAAGTTTCAAAGATTAAAATCAGGTGTTTGAACTGCACTTGGAAGCAAATAGGAAGCAGTTCCATTTTCTACATAATGGGACTAAATTCCAGAACCTGACAGTCACACAGGAGACGACCTTCCTCCATTTGCTATACAGCCCAGTTGCTGGCTGGGGAATTCTAGGAGTTGAAGTCTACACATCCAAAAGGTTGAGAAACTTTGAGCTAGTTGAAAGGACTACTTCTGCTGATCTAAGTAATAGGCAGATTCATTGTGGGAGAGCTAGTCTTTCAAATATGCTAAGCCTTTTAGGTATTTAAAAGTTGAAAACTAAGAAGAAAACTTGTAACCTATTGGGCCAATATTTCAGACAAATGTCCTTACCAAATTCCTCAATGCTTTCAACAATGGCAGAATTTATAATGCACTTCCATTATTGGAACAGTTCTTAAAAATTCAAGGAGATATTTAGAGATGTATCTGCCTTGAAAATAACCTGTAGTCAAAAATCAGGAGTTAACCATAGGAAACATTTTACTGTATAACATTTTGTATTATGTCATAAAATGTTTTATGGTAATCTTTTTGTCATAAAATTTTTCATATTTCAATTCCATGGGAGTTCTGGATTTTGGATGCATTCTGTATGTTAGTTCACTTGAAGTACCTTGATTCAAAAATAGTTGTCCTATGATGCACCGCTTTGCCCAGTTAAAGTTTGCACTACTAATAAAACCATGATTTTTAGTAGTACGTATTGATAAGGAGTCCTGATCTGGTTGGCTGCACATATATAGGTCTTCATTCATGCTAAATAACATAAAGCTAATTCATTTAAATAAAGGGAATTGTGTGTTCACAGTGGCACGTATCAGCCGGTACCTGGCCCACAGCATTGTGGACCATCTGAAGCTTCCAGATAATGGTCAAAAGCAACTCGATTGCAGTGGAATGTAGTACTATAGTCACAGGAGGGAGGAGGTCTTTCCCAAGGAGCAAAGCTCAGCATGGAATTTTTGGTAGGAAGAGAGCCAGGATGAACCCTCCCTAACTTTTCATAGGGTATAACTAATGGTTATGAGGATTTGTGCTGTACTCCGGCAAGATTCCTATCTATAGGCAAGTAACTGCTCCAAACTGCTCATTCCTCCTATTATTCTTAGTTCCTTGCATCCAACATCCATCTAGAATACACTCCAATAGTTCAGATATTTGGTGATAAGGGTAACTGTTGCAAAAAAAGATGACCCCGCAAAAATGGCAGTTTGTTTTGCAGGGTGCGAGTTTCTTATTTTAAAATCAATATATTTTTAATATACAGTATGTGAGACAATTTGATGTAGTGGTTAAAGGAACTATGCTGGAAACCAGGATACTGTTCTACAGTATTTCTGCCTTAGGCATGGCCAGCTTATTCAGTGATTTCTGAAAATGTTGAAAACTGCAGGAATTTATTCAAGATCACAGACTTGAATTCTCTCTCATCATTTATCTATCATCCATTTGTAAAAAAATAGATCTGCAGGAAGCCTGACTGAACTCTGAATTACTGGTGCCTATAGATGCATCTTGGGGATTATGATGCTAAGGCATGTAATCATGATCTAAAAACTACACTGGTTGGGTTTATATAGTTATATACTGTACATATATTTTTTCTCTATGTATTTTTCTTCTGCGCTATCCAAATATAGATAGGGTAAAACTTTTGTTGATTAATTATAATATTTTTTGTTAATGAATAAATAATCAACAACAAAGTATGCTGTTAAATCTTCAGTGGGAATATGCTTGTTTAATATGTTTAAATAATAGGCATATACTCCTATTAAATTCTAAGGGCCAGATTTTGAGAAAGGAATCTTTGCCCCTTTCCAAGATACATTAGTAAGAGAATCCATTTTTTTCTAGCCATAGCAGCACTAGAATGGGAAACACACAGAGTACAGGTAGTCCTCAACTTACAACAGTTCATTTAGTGACTGTTTGCAGTTACACCACTGAAAAAAGTGATTTGACTGTTTTTCACTTAGGACAATAGCACATCCCTATAGTCATGTGATCAGATGCTTGGCAACTGACTCATATTTATGTCGGTTACAGTGTCCCAGGGCCATGTGATCACCTTTGTGACCTTCTGACTAGCAAAGTCAACGGGGAAGCCAGATTCACTTAACAACCATGTTACTAACTTAACAACTAGAGTAATTCATTTAACAAATGTGGCAAGAAGGTTGGGGCAAAACTCCCATAACAAATGTTTCACTTAGCAACAGAAATGTTGGGCTCAATTGTGGTCATAGGTCAAGGACTATCTCTACTTGGTAGAATGATCTATACCTTAAAATGATGCAGAAGCACAAAAATCAATTCCTACAAGACCTCAGAACTTATTGTAGACTACTTTTTTTCTGATTTGCCTACCATTCTATAAAGCAGGATTTCAGCTAAATAACATCCCTTTTAAAATCAAAGAATTTGTAGTTGTCTAATGCAAGAGTGCTCATCTTGTTCTCTGCACTCATGACAAATTTCCATTCATAACCAGCATGGCAATAATGTTTGCAAATGTTGGGATGGTACATCTCAAATATGATAGACTAAGGAAATTTGGCACAGAATAACCTGAGATCTTGCATCCTTAAGAATCATGCAAATAAAGGAACATATTCTGAAAGTACTTCTTTTCCATAATACTTTGCCAAAAAACCCCAACCATCTGAGATTCTATGTTCTTTGATTAATTTGTTATTTTAAATAAATGCAATAAAAGTTTTATCTAGCAATAAAAGTTGAGAAACAGTGACTTAAGTTGTTATTGGATTCAGCCAACAGGAGTTACTAGCAGAGAAGGTGGAGATTTTAGTGCAAGAACTTGAGAGCACAGCCTCCCAAACCCGGCTTATTGTAAAAACATTCAATATACCTAGAAAAACTGATTCATAAAAGGATAAAAATATAGACTGTAACTTAACACGAGTAGATGAATAAATAGTTGTAAATTTAAAAGATCATCACACTTTACATCTTTTTAATTTTTTTAAGATCAGTTTAAAAGACATGCAACAATAAAAACAAAGGGTTTTTTAAAATGAAAAATAAGTTGGTTTCACTACTAATTCTAAAAGGTCCACTATAGTTATTAGCTATCTGCACGCATCTAGTTCTACTGCTTCCTCTTCATTTTTCCCACCATTATGCATTGGTTCCATATTTTATTCTATTTTAAAAGGAAGCAAAATAACTTTAGAAGAAAAGCTATATTACGCTACTGCAGAATAAGGCACAGGCCCATATTCCAGACTTTGCTCAAGTAGGTGGCATTTCCTAGGTTGCCTTGGTTGATTTAAAAAGCTAAACAGGAATGGACTGGCTTAGTACTCAATATTCCTTTATGTAGCCATACATGAAATGCCCTCAAATGAATGAAAGCACATTCCAGCTTATTCATCTGCCAGTGAATTGTGGATTTTTGGGCTATAAGCATAGGAGAGTTTCTTCTATGTGGAGAAATAATATGGTTACAACTTATCTTTTCTAATCCTAATTTTAGAATGATTTAACAAGCCATTTTTTTCAAAATTAAATATTTATTTAGTTTTTATTATAGCAAGTCTACACAATTCTACATCTAAACAAATCCTAATGGAAATGAGCTTCATAATTCTCATCTTTAGCCATCTTTAGCCATTTCATAATGCCTTAAACATTATGTTCATATTTCCTTTTTGTTTAGAACATAGTCTATAAGAAATGTAAATATTCAGCACCACATAGCTGGAAGACACATTTCACTGGATATCGTCGTCGTCAAACATATCTTCAAAATCTAAAAGGATAATAAATGAATATCACACAGAGGTAAATACAACTTCATTTTATGGATCTGAATTATAAAAAGCAGACTTATTGTCTGGATTTTTGTCACCCAGATTTAGTAAATTTTATTTATTTATTTATTTATTTAATTAAATTTTTATACCGCCCTTCTCCCGAAGGACTCAGGGCGGTGAACAGGGCATATCTTAAAACTACAAAAATACAAAAGTTAAAAAAGAATTAAATTATTGCCCACAATAAAAACAATAAAAATATATATAAGTATTAAAACCCTAAGTAATTCCCCATCAGGCCAGGCCAGCTTGTTCAAATAAATGGGTCTTTAACCCGCGCCGGAAGGAGCGGAGATCCGGTGCCATCCGGAGCTCAACCGGCAGCTGATTCCACAAAGCCGGAGCGCCCACAGAGAAGGCCCTCCCCCTGGGGGCCACCAGCTGACATTCTCTGACTGGAGGCACCCTGAGGAGGCCCTCTCTGTGGGAACGCATACAGTTTAGTAACAATATAAAACTCATGTAGTTGCATTTGTGATTTGTGCTCAAGAATCCCAACTTTATCTTACATACTTCCCTCATTCTGGAATAAAACATCTTGAAATCCATTCAGTAAGTTCACAAGAAATTCAACTGAAAATGGGAAGATCATTATGCAATGTAAAGTTGGGATTCTCAAGCACAGATCACACAATGCAACTCCATGAGTTATTTTAACATGCTAGGAGGATTTTTAAAAGCTTCTCCTCCTCCCATTTTATACCAGGGTTGGACAACCTTTTGCTATGCATAGATCAAAGGCCATCGTTTGTCCATTTTATAGAATCAGAATATTGAGTACAGAATGCTATGGTAGTCTGGCATAAGCTATCAGTTCGCTTTATTCATTCAGCATGTAACGCTTTTCTTATTTTCAGTTTGCTGTTTTTCTATGTTATTGGAAATCACTTGTTTCTACTTTATAGCATGCTATTATTTGGGCACTGATTATACCTGTCCCTCAACAGTGGCACAATACCAGAATTGAACTATTTTGATCTTGAGCTATAGCACAAACTGAAGGATACACATGCACTCTGTGTACACTGCTGGTACGAAACAGAGGGTTTTCCCAAGATTTTCTGCTTAATAGACAATGCATTTGATAAATCTTTAAAAGGTATGTATCCAATAACCCGATTAATAATGGTCCTAGTGGTTGGACATTTGTTTGATACTGTTGCAGGCTTAACATTCCCTCAGATATGATGTTCTTCTGATATGTTTTTACTTTCAGCTCCATTTCTAGTAAAGCCACTAAGAAATAAGATTTTAAAAAAACAGTCAGCAATGACTAAAACAAACATGCTTGGTTTAAAATAAAATCGAACACTTACTATTAAAGAAATCTGCATGTACTGCCTTTTCATTAGCTGCTAGATCCATCAATAAACCTGTACTTCCTCCAGCCTGAAAAAAAAAAGTTTTATTATTTGTACGAACTTATTCATATAATTATTTAACTTTAAAGAATTTTAGTTTAGTTTCTAGTTTCTCACCTAAATATAGCACAATTTGGACAGAATTACCCCTATAATTGGTTTTTACTATTATTGAATGAAGATACAAGGACTAACATTATAATGGCCTCTAATGTTTGTGTAGCAATTTTTTATCCTCTCAAAAATCTCACTCCCCTTAAAAAGCAGAGGCATCGTGGCAGAATGACAGATAAACATAAACAGATGAAAAACGACTCCCCAAATAATCTTGCCCCTTCGGTCACAAAACCCCCCACCTTTCTCGCTTAACCTGCTCTTTAAAACTTAAAACCCGCTCTTGTGAAGCATCCAGTCTGCCCACTCTCCCTCGTTCAACCTCACCAACCAGACACCAGAAGTGGAAGATAGGAAGGGACAAAAACAATGCTGCCTTAATTTACTGACAATATATGCCAGGGGTCTTCAAACTTGGCCCTTTTATGACTTGTGGACTTCAACTCCCAGAATTCCTCAGCCAGGCTGGCTGAGGAATTCTGGGAGTTGAAGTCCACAAGTCATAAAAGGGCCAAGTTTGAAGACCCCTGGCATATGCACAAGGGACCACGGATTAGAGCATACAGCGCCGCCTATTGCCATCTAAGGACGTCGGCGCAAACCCATTTCTGAGGACCGGAGACAAAATATCCCTGTCGGAATGCCTGTCCTCCTCCTCCTCCTGCCGCCGCCGCCGCCGCCGCCGCCGCCTCACCTCGTCAAGGTCGACATAGGGCCCCGCACCCTCGGGAAACATCTCATCCACCGCCGGCTTCATCGCTACCCTCGTTCCTTATAGCCCACCTACATCCGGCTCCGGAAGGAATTTGATTCCGGCTGCTCTAGGAGTGCGGGAGGATGCGATCTCTGTGGTGTCCGCCGAGAGAAGGACTGCGAAAACCCATCGGCTTTGGTGGGAGTAAAGATCTTGGGCCTTTCGAGCAAACGAGTCAGGGTGCTGTTGCTTGGTGGGGCTTTTTTGGGTGCCACAAAAGATTAGCAGCATTGAATGATTGCATTCGCACAACTAGCATAATTCGGCCACTTGCATATTTAAGGTGTACCTTTAGCGCAGGGGTCTTCAAACTTGGCCCTTTTATGACTTGTGGACTTCAACTCCCAGAATTCCTCAGCCAGCTTTGCTGGCTGAGGAATTCTGGGAGTTGAAGTCCACAAGTCATAAAAGGGCCAAGTTTGAAGACCCCTGCTTTAGCGTCTCCTTGCCCCGTTCCCAGATGGCTTATTTTACTCTTACAGGAAACAACACATCCTGATAGTGGAGCATAAAAACCAACTCTCTTGTTTCCAGCATGCTGCCCAGACATGCTGAAGTTGATCACGGATATTTTCCACTCCTACCCCTGTAGCTACAAATTCAGGAATGAATGTTTTCATGAAATTTCTCTTCCCTTTTCTGTGCCAACTAGAACAATAATTTTGAAAATTAAGAGAACTAAGTCTAATATAAAAAAATTAACGGACAATCATGCAGATCTTGGGCTTAGATGGTTATAATCTGATCTCAATTTGTATTAGATTATTTGGTTCCCCCCCCCATCCCCCAGGAATAACAGAAATTGCACCTAGAAAAGGTGACCAAAGGACCTGTTGCCAGGAGTCAAGACTGATTTGAAGGCACAAAAAAGCAAAATAAATTTTACAGTTGGATCCAGGTTATTTGCATATACAGGCAGTCCTTGGTTAATGTCTGGTTGCTTAGCGACTGTTCAAAGTTATGATGCCCCCCCAGGTACTTACAACCCAATTTTTTTTTATTTTAATTCCATTTATATCCCGCCCTTCTCCGAAGACTCAGGGCGGCTTACAAGCTTAGCAGTAGCCTTCATTCTATGTATATGCCTGCTTATTAGGGCTTTCACACACACCCCAAGCGGCATTATTACAAAGTCAGCTTAATTGCCCCCAACAATCTGGGTCCTCATTTTACCTACCTCGGAAGGATGGAAGGCTGAGTCAGCCTTGAGCCTGGTGGGATACAAACCTGCACTAATTGCAGGCAGCTGGTGTTACTTAAGGAGGCATTAGCCCACTGCTCCACCAAGGCTCTTTTGAAGTTCCAGTGTCTATAAACAGACACACACACACACCCCATTACATGATCATATTTTGGCACTTAGCAACTGCTTCACATTTATAGGCCATCATTTTTGCTGGTTTCTGATGATTTCTGTCAATGGGTATAATGGATTGTGGTGATTTGCATAACAACCACTGCAAAAAAGGTCATAAATTCAGGTTTAATGACACCCCACCCCCTATCACAACATACAACCATAATTCTGGGCTCAGTTATGGTTGTAAGTGGATAACTACCTGTACTCCAACCATAAGCTGCATATGCAGAGGCTGGCTAAAGAAAAACCAACAGTACATAATTCAGCAGTTAATTTTTTTATATTTCTTGATCACAGTTTAGGTTCAAGTAATAATATTTTTAAATACACTGTATTAAAATGTACAAAGCTAATAACAACCAATGTTCCAGTAGTTCACTATACTCTTAGTGTACTTAATTTAAGCTGAAAGTCAGGTTATACATTTCAAAAATCCTGGCTATATAGTTTGATGTGATTATAGATTTGGTTGTCCAACTATTCAATTTTTCACTAGGTGGTGTAACTCAAGGGCCGCAGATCTGATTTCTGCCAATCTTAATGTACAATATTAAATTTTGTGTTAATAGAGATTAGCATAAACTGGACCTCATCTTTCAGTGAAAAATTGAATAGGCCTTCACGCTCGTCACTTTCATTTTTGTGTTTCACAAAAGACATAGTTTAGTAATACATGTTGAATATATTTAAAAGATTATTTAGAACTGAACATATGCCTCCCCTAAAATATTTATCTGTGATTCCTGACCCAGTTTCATACAGTGAGCATTTCACACAGCTTAAGTTGCAGCCTAATTAACTTTTTTACTACTCAGATTATCCAACATGATAGAAAATATCTGGATCTAGAAGACATGCTGATGCACATGGGAACTAAATTAGCTTTTTTTAGTTTCTTATCTAGTTCTAATGAAATACCAGATCCTAGGACAAATTCTTTGCACTGTAGGACATAGGAGCTGCTTATATGTCAAGATATATAACTTCATCCAGTTATTTGACATCTAGGAGCAGTAGTGAGCTTGACATAAGCCAAATTCAAAAGTCACATTCAAGTATATGTGTAATACAGGGGTTCCCAACCAGGGGTGCTCGCACCTCCTGGGGGTGTGAGACGATATTCCAGGGGGTGCAAAAACCTGGTTTTTCAAAATTATAGTATATATGCATAATTCATTGCCGTTATTTCAAACTTGTAAGGGGTGTGATATTATTATCAGAAGCATTCTAGGTGTGCGGGGTATAGAAAAGGTTGGGAACCACTGGTTTAATATATATTACTTATATACACTTAAGTTGCTACATTTTTAAGAAGCTACTCTGAATTGGTGAACTAATTTTCAACATGCTTTTTCGACCACCAATGATATTTCCTTGAGAACATTTTGCTCAGTCTTTGTTATGTGCACTAATTTATTTATTAGTATGGATAATTTTTACTGAAATCCAAAAGCATTAATATTTTGATCATCTACCTGAATTCTTCATAATATACAAGTCATTATTTCCTAGACAGCCAAAAGTGCCAATAAACTTTTCAGTTTGTAATGATGGTTGTCTCATAACAAATATTTTAAACTGTCTGCAAGTGCCCCCTACTGTACAGTTTATGAAAATAGTGACTACAAACAGAATATTTCTAGAGTATAGGTGTTTTTGTTTATTGTTAAATAATAAAACTATATTTTATTGCATCATCTTAGGAATATTGTATGAACTTTCTCCTTATATTCCCCCCCCAGCCCCCTCAAAAGATGGCCCTTTTTGCTTATACAAATTCATTAATGTTGCTTTGGAAGTTGCCAGTGGGAACACTATTGATTGCTAAAAAAAATCTATCCATCTCATTTGTTATTCTTCAGGATTCGGCATATCTCAGCAGGTTAAAATGATGTAGATATTTTTTTGAATTTAAACTCTTTTGCCTGCACTGTTGGACTTTTTGTGCAATAAATCTTAACACATTGTGATAATCCTTTCTGCAAATCATATCTTGCTTTTTATTTATCATGAAGCAATCAACCAAAAGTATGTTTAAATTTCTAACTACTTTTGAAGTGACTTAGTGTTTAATTTTTAAAAATTATGATTATTGATTTCAATTTAAGAGTGACCTTCAGAGCTGGCTCAAAAGCTTTAAGGACATTTTAGGAAGGAAAGAAAAATTGCAAATTGCCCCTTCAGTTAATTAGATTTTTTTTCCTGCAGATAACAAAGAATGGAATTTGTGATCACATTACACTACAATTTTCAGATAAAATTGTTTTGTACTATGCCATTTTGAATCCAAGTCACTTGATGTACCTTTTTGCTTCTACTTCTGTACTTACAATGGATACAGTATTTAAAGCATGAACAAGAGAAATGAACACTATCATAGCAATATTTTATTCTTGGCTTACTGACTTATAAAAGTAAGTAGGGAGATTGACAAGGGGATGGCTGTGTAAAAACAGAGATGTGTAAATGTCTTTTGATGTATAATTCCATTAGACCAGGGTGTCAAACTGCCAGCCTGTGGGCCGGATGCATCATGCTGAAACTGTACCCACCCAGCTCTGGCAATGGAGAAAAAGTTGCGATACATCGTGACACGTCACATGATATGGCAAGTTTGACACTCCTGCATTAGACCATAGCCATCATTTTCTTAGCACTAATGTCAGTTGACTTCATATGATGATCTTTTGACATTTCCATTCTCATTTAATATTTGGGGAGCTTTGCACTTTCATTTTTAGGACTGAACCATTCTCCTTTGGAGAACTTGATATTTGCTTTCAGAGAACTATTTTGGATTCAACTGAGTGGTTCAGTCACAAGGATTAGGTTTGGGTTGATGTCTATTCCTTGTTCAGTTTTCTGCTTTTCCATTCTTGGCAAGACAGGTAAGATTGCAGATCGTTGTTTTAGCTTAACAAACAATTATAGCAATCTTCCTCCAATTTATCAAAATAAGGGTGGAGAGACTTTTAGGCTCTTAAGGGTTGTATTCATTGTTAGCATATTTTGGCCAGAGCTTCTGTGAGTGGAGCTGGAAGTGAATCCATTCCTTTTGTCTTTTGCCCTCTAAGATTAAGAGGAAAGTTGTTGTTCCATTTACAGAAACTGTCTGGAGTGGCAAATGAAATTTCTTTCAGGATCCAATCTGAATCAGTCACCAAGACCAAAGGTTTATTGTTCCAAGTTTTTGTCTCATGCTGAAGCCCATCATTGAGAAACTTCTTTTTCTCCAGAATATGTGCAGTGGGCTGTTATATACATTGTATTTATATAGTATTTGTTTTAGTCCTCCAACAGAAGCAATAAACCATGTAGTATCTGCTGCCTAATGTAATGGCCTCACTTTGCTTAAAATTTATTGTTTCAGCTTCTCCTATTTCTTTTATCATTCAATTAATAGCCTTTGAAGAAGAAAACATTCTTTTAAAATGTTTTAAAATGTCCAGCTTTTAAAATTAGACTACTGACTTCTCTTTTTGTGCTAGAGAAATGTATGTATTCTTTCCAGCTGAGACTCTTCTACATCACCAGTCTAGACTCATACCTGTATGAGTTTATATTAGCTCTAAGTCTTGCCCTAAATACCTTCAGGAAAGTAGAGCTACCGTATCTGAGCTGCAGAAATTCAGTGAGCTCTAAATGTTAGCAACAGATAGGGACAACCAGGGCTTTTTTTGTCATAGAACGCTCAGAACGGAGTTCCGGCACCTTTTTTGAATGGAACCTTGTAGGGTAGGCAAGGTGGGTTGTATGACATGTGTGAGTTCCGGCACCTTTTTCTTTTACAAAAAAAAGCACTGGGGACAACTCAATCATTTGTTAAGAGTTTTGCAAGTCCAGTATGGTATTCCTATGGAAATGGGGGCAAGCATAGCAGAAAAAAAAGGCTGATACAAGTGAGTTGGCAGGAGGGTGAAGATGACTGCTTAGCAAACTTTTAAGAATACCAATTGTCCAATTCTGAATTTCCAGAAGTTTGGCCAACCTTTGGTTTTTGGGAACTAAAAGATTAGAAATGTCATTATGAGCACAAAAATCACCAGCTCAAATAAATAAAAGTCTCCCTCCCCTTGAAACTGATAAAGAAAGCTTAGTCTAACTTTTTAATCAAAGGCATGATTTAAAGTACTGATTTTTTTCCTACCACATTCTACATTCTTTTTTGCTGCTTAATTGTAGCTGATATATAGCGAACAATCCGCATTCCTCTAATTTAGCTAGTATTTTAATAATGGAAGACTTCTCTCCCTTTTCACCTCCTGACCTTATGGTTATTATTTGCTTCAAAGCCATAAGAAAACCAGATGTAAAATTGTAACTGCTAATGTTTGTACGGAGTAGATGATACTTCTAAAAAATACTTAATTTTTTACAGCTACAACTAATCAGAGCCATTACATTTACATCCCATTCTAGGCAAGTGGTATAAATAAGGATTAAGCATTAGGATACATATCCTTCCAATTTGTGGAGAAATAATACTGTTTTACGGTAGAATGAATTTGTTTTTTAAAAGCACAGTTTTGGTTTCCACTAGCTTTGCTTTCTCTTGTAACATCACTATTTACCTACTCTCACTACTATTTATACCTGAAGCAGAGAGCTCCCCATTTTGCACAGAATTTTATATCCCACTACAAGCCTATGCATATTCATTAGATTTTCTTGCTCAGATCCTTCTCCAATAGTATATGGAAATTAGCAGGACCAGGTAATGGCGATGAGAAAAAGGTGAGAAACCATCAAGCATATACCATTCTCCCTCTTTCATGATTCTATATGACCAAATACAATATTGTTAGCAAAAGAAAAAAAACATAGGAAAGATCTTTGGAGATACCTTAGGGCCAGTTCTCATTTTCTATTCAAATAATGTCTTGATTTTTAATATCCAGCAGCATATTTTTTTTGCCCTTTGTACATCAAATGCAAGCATTTGTAACCAGAGGAATCTCGTTTGATGAGATAGTGGAAGCATGTATAGCCTTTGAGAACTGGTTCACTGTTCAAAAGCTGATTGTTGAAAAAGGAGCATTTAGTGACCAGCTTAATGGTATTAACCAAGAGAGGTACTATTTCTAGAAAATTGTGGAGAAAGATGCAGGCTTAGGAAAGAATGAACAAAAGGACTACCACTCAAATGGAGAAGTATATGGGGTATCAAGATTTTTTGAAATATCCCACTAATGGAATACTTTCATGAGAGCAAATTGATTTTTTTGTAGCTACAGAAACAAAAACAACAGAGAACTCTCCATCATGAGTTAGAATGTATTTGCCTCTTGCAGTTTGGAATTAAATTGTGAATAATTAAGTGCTCCAGTATGGGACTTACTTTCTCAACTTTGGACATTAAATAAATGAGTCATTCTTTCAGTCATTTGACCTCATTTTAATTAGTCTGTAATGTTGATGTATTAAGGATTTTTTCAATGAGTCTCACTGCTAAATCGTAGTTGGTTGAACACCATTTTTGGAATCTCATATGAGCTAAAAAGCATGATTTGAATGCAATAAACAAATGTAGGGTTGTTATTCAGCTGTGTAGCTGTCCTTTCCTCCTTTGCATTTCTTTATTGCTGCTGTAACATGAAGATTCAAGTGAGGGTGGTATGTGAATTCTTATGGGAACAAAGAAATATTTGAAGCATTGTAATTTCACTAAAATTATGAAGATTTATGAAACATAGAAGACTGATGAGAAAGCAGTCTAATCACTGAAGTGCCCTGCAGGCTGTAAGTATAGATATCTCTGTATAAAAATAAAGGTATTTTCATGAAAGACTTTGAGAGGATTGTTTTTATAAGCAGAAAAAAGCTCTCCTGCTTAATAAAGAACATTTGTCCCCAGCTGAACATCTTGTCAGCAATAATCACTTTCTTCAGCCTTTATGACAATCCAAAGGAATGATGATATTTCTGAGAAGATCAAAGGCCTGTAAAAATCAAACAAGGAACGTAGTGAGCCCAAATTCTTAAAATACAAGAATAAGGGAAAAATATAGATGGAATGACCAGAAACCCACTGTAAAGTACAATAGGAAGTTGGTATATTAATTTTGAAAGAAGATATTTAAATAAGAAATAGCAACATGGTATCTGCTTTTTATTATTTAGTTCAATCGCAGGACTAGATCACTAATTATATCCAATCCAATGTGCTTTTATAGAGGAATGGAACCAGCAACCTAAATATATGCTACCAGCCACTCAATCAGAATTATGTGCATCAAGTTAGTACATTAAAAACTAAATGGTAGTTATTCCTGTATTTTTATATGGAAATGATATGTGTCTATTATTTATTAGTGTTGTAAAATGTTTCATTTTGCTTATGTTAGTAAAATTAACACAATATTATAAGTAGGAAATCTACAGTTTTTATAAAGTTTCTTCAGATAGCGTATGAGAACTTTAGGATCCCTTGGGATTGTTATGCCAGCCTGCATTTTAGGGAAAAAAAATACAGCTCACAGCAACTGATGTTCCTTAATCTTGAGCAGATTTAACGTTTGGGGAGGCGTGATCATATTATATAAAAGGCACCCAGAGTCATCTTAAAGGGAAGATGGGTCCCATATAAATTCAATAAGTAAGTTAAGTAAGTAAGTAAGTAAAGCAAAGAGAGAACCAGCTTTTCCTCTGCTTTTTTTTTTTAAATCAGAGGCAGAATTCCTAGGAAACGGGAAAAAAACTTGCTGTGCCAAAACCAGGAACAGAATGGAGCTCTACCATCTCTCCAGCAGCTTTGATAATTTACTTGGAGACTAGTGAGGTTTGGGAAAAATGAACAGAAGATCTCCTAGGTGATTCTGGTTATTTCTAAAACAGTCAGTGTCTCATGAAATGGAGGTTAATGGGGAGGATGCATGGTGAGATGCCCTGTTGAAAGATCAGTTGAGACAGCAGGAACTATCAGGATTTGAACCACCCTTGTATATATAATATTCTTTATTGATTTGAATTTATGTTCAGATTGTTATTTCAGAATTTGAATTTTATCCATCAGTTCTCCATCGGACACTGTGTAGCAAGTAGAATATATATTTTAATTGAATGGCTGGTAGTGTTATTTAACAAAAAGTTATACAGTGCTTGTAATTAACTGACAGCAGCAACTACCACCACCCTCTTGATGTAATGAATGATTAATATACAATTACCTAGCTCATTACACCAGTAATGCAAATTAGCTGCCTGAATTAATTCAGGGGAAAAGCTCACATTCTTCAGAACTACTCAATAGCTTGTTGCAATGATGACAAATTGTCCCCTGTTCAAGGACAAGGACTGAAATCCTAATGAAACCAAAATCCCTTCTGGAGAACATGTTGTTGCCTCAGAACTTTTTCAGAACTTACTCTTGTCAATCAATTTAGATAAATAAATAGATGGGAAACAATCTGGTTATTTCTCAGGAGATTGGTGGGGAGATATTCATCAGAGTAAACAGTAAGGATGGGAAAGCTTGAAAGGTCTGACCCTGATTTCCAGGACCTGGCACTCAATTGAGGCTGGTTACATAGCAAGAAACAAGAAATGCTGACCACACGACTCAGGAGTATACATTACAAAATGCCCCATTCTTCTCTTCCCACTGCTGTTAACCAGAAAAAGATGACAGATTGGATCAATGATCAAAGGTCAGGTCCTGAGGCCAAAGTATGTTAATGGTGGGAGGGATATAGTTTTCCAAATCAACAGTAAAGTTTTTAGGACTTTAAAGCAGCAACAGACAAAAGATGTGCATCACTGCACATTCTATGTGTATCTCATGAAGAGGTATCACATTTCTTGCTTTCACAATTTCAGGGATTGAAAAAAGAGAGATGGGTTAAATGAAGCTTGTGGGCTGTTTATAGCCCACCTCTGCCCACAGTGGTTGGATTCATAAGATATACTGTCCAAACATTTTTGTTGCTTTTACAATAATAACATAAAAAACAACAAAAGGAATAAAACACAATCATTTATACATTATCAAAAATACATAAGTACAAAAAGTGAAAAAATACAATATAGAATATATCTGTTTACAACACTAAACAGTTACAATTCTATATATAATTATCCAATGCAAATATTATCCAAGTATGTAATATGTGCCTAATGCATTTTGATAACTATCATGCTTTTTAACCTATTTTTTGTATAAATGAGTCCCATATTTCATTATTCATATCATTATAGTCGTTAGTAACTTAGTAAGTACAGTATACGACATTGTGTTTTAAAGAAGCATTGTCTTTATTATGTCTCCAACAAAATGCTGTCCTAGAAAATTCTTTTCTATACAGATGTAATGGAATCAATTTAAGTAGAGGTTTAGTATCATACTGAATGTAAGTAATTGTGTGTCAAGCAGGTTTGGATCTAAACAGGCCCACTGTCAAATAGAAGTAATCCCATGGTTGGTTAAAATTCCCAAATACTGTATGCAAAAATGCATAATATTAAAAGGCAGAGAGCACATATCCTTTTTTAGAAAATAATTTGATGAATGAGCATTCCTTGTTGGCTTTTGAAGGTGTAGAATATTAAATTTGGAGATGGGTTCTTGCCTTGAATATTTTATAGAATATAGCTTCGGGAAGAGGGTTTGTCTGGCTAGGGCTTTCAATATGAATACTCAAATGGTGAAAATCTAGTACACTAGTACATTGCTGAAATCCCACTGATAGCTGTGTGGCTATACTTGCAAGATACATTTCCCAATGATTATCTTAACCCTATTTTGTGTAATTAAGCCAATTTTATTTGGTGTACATGATATGCTCAACCATAAATTGACCACATGGGCTGGATTTGCTTGCTACAGTAGGTTTGTGGTGCAATGTGATGTGCAAAAACAAGCCTATGATACAGCCTATAATTTTTTAAAAACAATTCTGTTATTCTTGTAAGTGAAAATTCAGCAAACGTTTGATTGGATTGCCAGAGGCTAGTTAGAATTGTTTGAGACTAAAAAAATACTAATTAACCATCTTGGTTAATTTCATGCTTAGCTAGTATTTTGAGGCATTCCTCATTGTTTCCATTTTCTTGAATAAATCCATTCTTTAACATAGAATGTGCTCAGTGGGTTTTCTGATGTAGCCATAGAATCTTAAATACTTCACTTTCACTAGCATACTGTTTCTGCTTCTTAGATCATAGGTATCCAGTTATTTCTCTCTTGATTTTTGTTCTGCATAGGATTTCACTGGAACAATCATTTAAAGGGTTTTCCAGATGGTTAAACGGTATTCACTGAAGAAGCTCAATAGCACATTAATATATATGTAGGGTGCTTTCTAATCTCCAATCTGTCATTTATTTAACTCAGATGGGATGCAATGGAAGAGAAGTAGAATAGTTTACTGCAGCATAATGCTGAACAGCTGTGCTTGGAGTTGATCATTACTCTTCACGTTGAAAAAATGTTCAGTTATAGTTTATCACCTAGGAAGGTCTTTTAGTGCAAAAGATTTGGGGAATAACTAACCATAAGGTCTGTCTGTCTCATATAATAGCATTATCTACTTTTGAGTCTTTCTATTTTGAAAACAAACAATATAAGATCAAAAATACTTTGCCTTTCCAGCTTTGATGCTGAAAAATGCTGTAATAAAGAATGTTTAAATTCTTACTAAAAAAAGAATGTTTGAACACCAGCTAATTGTATTACATTTATAATCGGATTTTAATGCTTGTTTTGGACTATCAATTTATCTAGTTCTGCAGTACTGACCTGTGCTACAAATCACACTCTATTAGCTTTTTTGGGGGGGGGGGAATGGAGTGGGTGGTGAAGCATAGCTTTTGCCTGCAAGTGGTCTTAGGTGCTAACCCATAATACCTTCAATAGAGCTGAAAAAGAAGCTGCTATGCTTAAAGTTCTAGCAAACAACTATTCATCTTGGCCAACATGGTTTGTGTAATGTATTGGGCTTGCTTTTGTTAAGGAAACACCACGTGGTAATTGCTGGAAGGCTGTTTGAGCAAGGAACCTAGCTAACAGCTCCTAGCTCCTCAAACAACTCTCTCCAGCACCGCTATTGTTTGCCTCTAGGGCGGCAATAGGTTGCTTCAAACCTATTGGCTGCCACCTAGGGGCCAGGGTATAAATTGCTGCATTTGCAGCCCTGTTCTTCAGTTCAGATCCTGCAAGCAATAAACCATGATCTTTGCTGAACTCACTCACCTTGTCTTCATTCCTGCGCAATGAACCCAGTACACAACAGTTTGTACAAGAGCTTGAGAGATATGTCAAACTCACCGCGTCACATGATGTGTTGCGACATATTGTGACTTTTTTTGCATTGCTGGAGCTGGGGTAGGCGTGGCCTCGGTATGATGCAACCAGTCTGTGGACCGGCAGTTTGACACCCCTGGTCTAAAACATCTGGAGATATCAGGCTTGACACTGCATGACATAGCTTCTAATACTTGGTTTGTATAATCAGGTCATACAAAGACATTTTCTGACCTTGGTGCCTTCCAGATGTCTTAGACTTCAGTTTCTATAATCCCCTCCAAAAAAACACCTCATTAAGAAAATTTCAAGGACTTGTGAAGGCAGTTGCCAGGAGTCAAAAGCTAACTGAAAAGCATGTGTGTGTGTGCACACATGCAACCCCCCTGCAACAACAACTATCGGGAAATGGAAAAGGCACGGTAATCAAGTAAACTTCATAAGTCTACTCAGAATGAAGGCTGCTTATCCAATATAGTTGACATATTATCCTGGGCATAATTTCAATTCCTCCCTGTAGCAGACATGTGGCATTTTCTTTTCAAATGTACATTGATTGATTTTTAATGTGAAATCTTGGAGAAGCAGGAAGACCAAATAAATCCATCTGCAATATTTAGAGATAAAATTCTAGGTCTGAAACTTTTATTATTTTTTCCTCCAAAGCAGATGAGTCTGTCTTTCTCTAAGCATTGATATACTGAGTATATTGTATTTTCGGCTTCACTCTAGAAATTACAGAGCTGTACTTTGAAAGGGCTAAAAGAGAGTGCTTTAAAATTTCCAAGACTACAAAGGCAGATTTGTAGAAGAGAACATTCATTCTTTGGGGTGAAGAATTTCATCTCATTTTACCCAAAAGACAGCATAAATGTAGTTAATCCAAGCTTGTATTCAAACAGCATTGGTACTGTGGCAGAAGTTCCTAACATTTCCTTTGTGCCATTTAAAGTTTTCTAAAGCAATGTTTCTCAATCTTGGCAACTTAAGATGTCTGGAGTTCATCTCTTAGAATTCCCTAACCAGCATGCTGGTTGAGGCATTCTGGGAGTTGCTGTCCACACATTGCCAAGTTTGATGAATACTGCTCTAGAGAGTTGATCTGCATAACCAGGTTGTCCAATATGAGTATGAGACAATAACTTTTTCTCAAGGACAGGGATGTACAATGTTATCCTCTCAACCCCATCCTCAAGAAGGCTATTCTATCCTTCTAACACTTTACCACAGCTAAAGTAGTATTTTCTCATTTGTGCCAGCATTGGCAGTGAAGTCTGATTATTTGCATCACTTTACTTAATCGAAGACAAACCTTCCACTCCAATTGGCTATGGCGTGCTGTGGCAGAAATACCCCATCTTCTCCATTTTGTTCTGGGTTGCTGGGCTGCCTACCTTTTTTTTGATGGAACTTATCTAATGACTTTCATTTCCTTCATTTCACATGGATCAGTGAAACGCTGGATCAAAATGCAGATTCACCAATGAAATGGTGAAGACTGTACATTTTAAAATAAATTACCTTTTTTTAACTCAAAGAAATTAACAACACTAATGTCAGTTTCATTTTCCAACCCAGACAGAACTGGGAACTGTGTTTTCATTTTTTGTATTACAACTTCAGTGGCAGTGGACCTCTCCTCCTCCCCACCCCACTCAATTGAGAAGACTTCTTCCATTTTCCTCTTCTAGCCAAATAAACAGAAAGAATAGTAAAACTGTATAGTTTTCTTATTCATTTTACTTGTGTATTGGCGGACTGACAGGAAAGTGTCAAGTACAAGGGGGAGTCAATGAAGAATGTCAATCACTGAATCCATCATTTTGTTAAATATGATGTGGGCAGAATAACAAGTCATCACAGCCAAAGCAGAGGAAATGGTTTAAAATCCAGAAACTGATTTCTTAAGCTTGATCTTCATTTTCAGCCATATTATACAGATGAGCATAGAAGCTGAAGGCTGCAATGTCCCCAAAGTACTTTTTCAAGAGCCAACTGGACTTTCTTTTGAAGATGTTTCGCTTTTCATCCAAGAACCTTTTTCAGTTCCAGAGCTGAAGAAGCTTCTTGGATTAGAAGTGAAACATCTTCAAAGAAAAACCAGAAAGTCCAGTAGTCAAGTTGCCTCTTGAAAAAAAAGTACCTTTCAGACAACCATGACCTGGATGACTAAGAATCTCCATAGACTTTACTTAAGGTTGGAAGTGTGGAAAAATTCTAAGAGACATATGCTGGGGGCAGGAAGCGGAAGAGTAGATGTGGTGTCAGATTTTCTTCTTGAAGCCTGTGTTCTTCCTTTGTGGTCAGAAAGTGGAAACTGACATCTTTTATCATCACTATCCAAGAAGAAAGAACTGATTTTGGATTCTGTCTTGATCACCTCTATACAATAATCTACCAGAGTGTCTATAGGAAACAGATGCATTAAAAAATTTGGAAGATCAGTTGAAAACATCTGGCTTACCTGAAATTATAATTAAAAACTATTGCTTTGAACTGACTGGGAAATTTATATTCAACTATAGATGTTATGCAAGATTGAAAAGAATTCCTACACAGATTTCCAATATATAGTAAGTCAGATATTGCCAAATGTGAATTCACCTTTATCTACAGTCACTCCTGGGAACGAAACTGTTTTTTTGCTGTCTTGTTCTACTAAAAGTAAAAAAAATAATAATCATATTTTGAAGAAACATGGTGAGACAGAATATGTATGCAAGTCAACCTTTAGCTTAGATGTATTGTCTATGTAAAGTTTGTGAGAATCTGTAAAATTTGGACTGTAATCACAGATATAAATAGTGTTTTTGGAACAATATTTTTGGTTAGGTCATAGGTATATTGTCAGATTGAAGCTGAAAAGATCTGGTGACCCTAGATGATGATGATTCATTAAAAATGAAATTCCTTCTTGCTATCTAGTAGACCCTTGGATTTTTGCAGCACTGATCTGGCAGCCTTATGTTGCAAAGGCTGGAAAGCAAGATAACTGTGTAGGATATCTTTTTGTGTTTAGCAATAAGGACTGAAGAGAAGGTTGTAAGTTCATTTTGTAAAAGACACTTCACTGACCATTTTCCAATGCTGGGGAATCCTGTCCTATCAAAGTTCCAAATGATAACTGTGTGGGCTTGTGAATTAATGATTGTAGTATATTTCTTGGGTGTTAGCCATTCTTCAAATGCCTGGTGAATTTAGGAAGATGTGGAATGAAATATGTAATGTTACAATCACCCATATATTCTAATTTGTTTAGGTTTATAAGCAGGGGCTATAACCAACTCCCTCTTTAGAACTAACTTTGCACCATCAATAAACCAGTTTGTGCTCCTAGTTTCCAGTTAACATGTTTCCCTTCAAAGGAAATACTTCCTACAACAGTTAAAACATGCAATACATGGAATTTTTCATTTTTTAATCTTTGGGTCTGTCAAGTCACTTTCTAAGCTGGAATAGAAAAATAAGGCTCCACAGGTTTCTTTTCTCATACTGCCCATTTGATCAATGAAGGCCATCAATAGAATCAGTTTTACCTTCCAGCTTAATATGCTTGGTAACCCCTCTGCAAGGTAGCAGAATAAAATATTTTTATTAAGTATTTTTGTCATCTAGAGAAGAAATTGATTAAAGTTGCTGTTTGATTACAAAGTCAAATTATTCCCAAGTAGCCATTGATTCTATTACTCATCTAGTCATAGAATCATCATAGAATCATAGAGCTGGAGGAGTTGTCAGAGGTCTTCTAGTCCAAAATCCTACCCAAAGCAGGAGACCTTATTCTATCCTAGACAAATGGCTGTCCAGTCTTTTCTTGAGGACCTCCAGTGATGGAGCATCCACATAATAATAATAATAATAATAATAATAATAATAATAATAATAATAATAATAATAATAATAATAATAATAATAATAATAATAATAATAATAATAATAATATTTGTATACCACCCTTCTCCCGAAGGACTCAGGGCGGTGAACAGGGCAATAAATACTAAAATACAAAAATACAAAAATTAAGAAAAGATTAAACATAATGTCCAATACAATACAACAATAAGTTACAATACGTTAAAAGCAATAATAAAACCCAAACCCATCAGACCAGGCCGGCTTGCTCAAACAAGTAGGTCTTTAGATCACGTCGGAAGCAGCGAAGGTCGGGCGCCATCCGGAGCTCAACCGGTAAGCAGTTCCACAAATCCGGCGCACCCACAGAGAAGGCCCTCCCCCTGGGGGCCACCAGATGGCATTCTCTGACTGGTGGCACCCTGAGGAGGCCCTCTCTGTGGGAGCGCACTGGGCAGAGGGAAATTGATGCCGGCCGCAGGTGCTCCCTAAGGTACTCCGGACCCATGCCATGTAGGGCTTTAAAGGTCATTACCAGCACCTTGAATCTCACCTGGAAGACAACTGGAAACCAATGCAGCTCATGGAGCAAAGGTGTAACATGGGAGTATCGGGAGACTCCCAACACGACTCTCGCGGCTGCATTCTGCACCAGTTGGAGCCTCCGAGTGGTCCTCAAGGGCAGCCCCATGTATAGAGCATTGCAGTAGTCTAATTGAGAGGTCACGAGCACATGAGTGACCGTACGCAAGGCATCCCGGTCTAGATAGGGCCGCAACTAGCACACCAGGCGAACCTGGGCGAAGGCCCCCCTAGTCACAGTTACTATATGATCTTCTAAAGAAATCTGTGAGTCTAGGAGGACTCCCAAGTTGCGGGCCCTATCTACAGGGGGTAATAACTCACCCCCCATAGAACGAGATGGAATATTCTGAATTTCCCGAGATGCTGGTACGCACAGCCACTCAGTCTTGTCAGGGTTGAGCCGAAGCCTGTTCCTCCCCATCCAGACCCGAACCGCCTCCAGGCAACGGGACATCACGTCGAGGGCATCACTGGGGTGGTTTGGGGTCAAAATAAAAAGCTGGGTATCATCAGCATACTGATGATACCCAACTCCAAAACCACGAATGATCTCACCCAGCGGCTTCCTATAGATGTTGAACAGGAGAGGCGAGAGGATCGACCCCTGAGGAACTCCACAAACGAGAGGCCTCGAGGCCGACCTCTGCCCCCCTGCCAACACCGACTGCAAACGTCCCAGGAGATAGGAGAACCACTGAAGAACCGTGCCTCCCACTCCCAATCCCCTGAGACGCCGCAGCAGGATACCATGGTCGATAGTATCGACCATCCCCAGGAGGTAAGCTGTCCACTGATTAATTGTTCTTACTGTCAAGAAATTTGTCCTTAGTTCCAGATTGGATCGCACTTTAATGAGCTTTCACACATTGCTTCCTGTCCTGCTTTCAGGTGCTTTGGAAAATAAGTACTAGAAGATGGCTATCATGGCACCCCTAATCCTTCTCTTTGTTAGGCTTTATGTAACTAGTTCCTTTAACTGTTCATCATATGGCTTAGCCTCCAGATTCCTTATCATCTTTGTTGCTCTTCTCTGCACTCTTTCTAAACTTCAGCTTCTTTTTTGTATCTTAGCAACCAGAATTGGACACAGTATTCCATGTGTGGTTTCATTAGTGTAATACAGAGCAGAGCTGTCACTCCTTGTAATCTTGATGCTATCCTTCTGTTGAGGCAGCATAGCAGTACATTGACTTTTTGGGCTGCTAAAGCACATTGGTGGCTCATAATTAAGTGGTGGTCCATTAGGACATCAAGTTCCCTCTCACATTTACTACTATTGAGCCAGGTACCACCTAGTCTATACCTGTGCTTTTGTTTTCCTGCCTAAATGCAGGTCCTTACTTTTTTCTTCACCAAACTGCATCTTGTTAAATAGGGCCAAATGGTTAATCTGTCAAGGTGTTTCTGAATCTTGAGTTCAGAAGGGTTGGCAATTCCCCCCAGCTTTGCTTCCAGGTATAATTCAATGTGTTGATAATCATCTTTAAAGTCCTTCATGGCACGGGACCAGGTTATCTGAGGATTAGTCTCCCCTACTCAAACTTTTAAAAGAGTCCTCAGAACCTTGTCTGCCATGACCCTTACCCACTGGAACATCTTGCCACTGGAGGTGACGTTCACCTCCACCCTTCCTCCCTTCCAGAAGGGCCTTAAAACCTGACTCTGCTGGTTGGCTTGGGGCCCCAATAGTGGAGTCATTGGTTGAGTGAGAGAGAAAAGCCCAGCCCTGTACCATCAGTGCTCTTGATTTTTAAACTTTATTTAATTGTTAATTTTAATGCTTTTAATGTTTTATACATGTGCTTTTATGCCATTGTAAGCAGCCCAGAGACTCTTTGGATACTGAGATGGTGACATATAAATTTAAATAAATAAATAGCCACATGTTTCCTGTCTGGTCTACCTAGTGAGGCTGACAGGCTGTTTTCTGTTCTATGAACATTGCCTGTCATTTATTCAAAGATTCTCTTTCCATTTTTCATCCTTCAAAGTGTTTCCAAATGGAAACCATAAATTACATAAATGCTTTGAAACTAAATTAACAGTCTTTCCTATAAAATGAATTACTTTTTGGTTTCCTGTTTCCCATTATTTCTGCGCATTTGTAGCTACAGAGAAACTCACCACATATTAGTTGTTTTATAAAGAACAGAATTGATGCATTTTAGTTAGGATATTAATAGAGGATGAGTAATAAATGTTTTAGGATTGGAAAGTAGCTGTTAAAAATAAGTATATATTTTTAGTGATGAAAAATTGTTTTCAATTAAATGGCAATCAATAAAACATTTGAATTGTTCAGTTACTATTTCCAATACCTTTTTGCTTTGAATCCCCCCCCCACAAAAAAAAACCTTAAAGAAAACCACCCCACTAAGCCACATAATTAAATTCCAACATGACTTAAGTTTTCTGGATATGCCTGCTGCATGATTCTAATTTTAGGGCAAACAGGTATAAGCAACACATGCTTTTTGCTGGAGATAAATTAAATGCTCTGGCAGCATGTTTTTCCATAACCCTGGCAAAAGAGAGACAAAAAAAAAGAAAAAAATTGAACATGTACCCATATTTCCAATTATCCAATGCTTGTTGCATAAGACTACTTTTGATATAGTCAGAAAAGTATATGCTTTAGGTTTGAATTTAAGAAAATAGAAAGCAGCTATTTTTGTGATTGACTCCGGCTTTCACTACTTCAGACTTAAAAGCATATTGGACTACTCGCAGGGTCACTTTTATAAGTTTCATTTAGTGATGGACTGAGAAGGGCTCCTTGCTTGGAAGACTATACAGTATGTTAAATCTCAGTGGGTTTGCTAGTACATCTGTCTTATAAAAATAGATACATTAAGACTGGAAAATATCAGGTGTGACTCTGAGATTAGCTTTCTCTTAGACCATGGGTAGGCATCCTCGGCTCTTTTATGACTCATGGACTTCAACTCCCAGAATTCCCGAGTCAGCTGACTCAGGAATTCTGGGAGTTGAAGTCCATGAGTCATAAAAGAGCCGAGGTTGCCTACCCCTGTCTTAGACAAACAGCAGGCTGAGTGACAGAGAGACAGTGTATATTGTTAATTCTCTAAATAAATACTACTATCCCTCAATGTAAGCTGAAGAGACAGTAGATTTGAACTGGCAATACTTGGAAACATGAATCTAACTTTCCATATTCAATATATTTAAAGACATCATACACATATGTATTTAAACATTCATCATTCTTTATATATATAGTAAACACATTCACACTACTTTGCACTGAATATCCTTTCGTTGGCTGTCTTCTGTAGTCATATAAATAAAGAGGAAAACTGGATGTTGGGATAAGAAAATGGGAAAAGAGATGGGAAGCGCTAGATATTAACATGGGGGGAGTGGGCAGAAAGACAGGACAAAAATAAGTTTATCGATGGAAGCAAGTGCAAAAGAGGGTACAGTGATAAGGCAACAAAGGGCCCGATTGGGAAGAGCCACAGTGACTGGGTATGGTCAGAACAGTGGAGAAAGAACGAAGTTCAGGTGAGTGATAGAGAGAAAGGCAGGATGGTGCATGGGCACAGAAGAAAGAAAAGCTGGAGGCTATGAAAAGGCATTCAGCTGCTCAAAGGGGCCACTCTAGCCATTTTACAATTTGACAACCAACCTTGGAACTTTTTAACTGTGTTTAAAATTCCAGGGGGACAAGATATTTCAAAAGAGTTACAAAAACAAAACAAAAAGAGGATTGTGCTGCTTTTCCATTCCACAAATTATGGAAGTATGCCAACCTTCTAAGGTCAGTTTTGTAATTTATTTAGGCTGGATAGTATAATAAAGTTTGAATGTAATCTACAGGCCCTGTAGATATACATAGAACTAGGTTTTCATAATTATCCTAAAACAAGATTAAAGGTAAAGGTAAAGGTTCCCCCGCACATGCGTGCTAGTCGTTTCCGACTCTAGGGGCCGGTGCTCATCTCCGTTTCAAAGCCAAAGAGCCACGCTTGTCCGAGGATGTCTCCGTGGTCATGTTGCCAGCATGACTAGATGCCAAAGGCTCACGAAACGCTGTTACCTTCCCACCGTAGCGATCCCTATTTTTCTACTTGCATTTTTATGTGCTTTCGAACTGCTAGGTTGGCAGAAGCTGGGACGAGTAACAGGCGCTCACTCTGTTACGCGGCACTTGGGATTTGACCCGCCAAACTGCCGACCTTCTGATCGACAAGCTCAGCATCCTAAACACACTGAGCCACCGCGTCCCTTTTGAAACAAGATTAAGCTGCCCCTTTTCTATCAAGGGCCATATGTCATCCAGGCTAATTTTTGGGATCATATGGTAGATGGAGCTAAAGAAATAGTGGCGCCAACATTAAGAGCACCCATTCTTCCTTGCTGTTTTCTATCTTTCTTTTTTCTGGCATTTTTTTTATTTTTGCCATTCTTTTTCCAGGACCCTTTTTTAAGAAGCAAGTTGTGTTTTATTGATAGAGGTCTATCCATATTTCTTATGAAAGGCTTATGCAGTTCAGATGAAAGTCAAAACAGTCTCCGTGCTTCCAGTTGCTGTCCTCATCAGAAATGAGGAAGGAACAACTATAATTTGTTAGGGATCTCTCCTGATCTTTTTCAAATAGCATATTTTTAATAACATTAAAAAGAATCTAAAGACAAAACAAAAGAGGCTAAAATTTACAAAAGTTCTCCTCAAAACAAAATGTAAAACAATGAACAGAAAAGAAAAATAGAAAAACTATTAAAAATACCAAACTAATCAATTTTCAAAATTCTATTATATTTTTAACTTCAAATTTACATTTCTATTTTCAAACAATGATTTCAATCAAGACAATAGAATCATACTATTGTATCAATGTATGAATTCCCCCTACACCAGACATGTCAAACACAAGGCCCGGGGGCCAGATCCGGCCCGCGAAGTGGTTTCATGTGGCCCATGAAGCCATCCTGGAAACAGTGAGGGAACGGCCCCCACTGCCTTGGCCCTGGCCCAGAGACCCTCCTTCTGCCAGAGACCCCCAGATCTGTCCCACTACTGCCCAGGCCCCCATAGGCAGCCTTGATGCGAACAATGTAGAGCTGGCCATGCCCACCCAGTAGGCCATACACACTCTAGCCACGCCTACCCAGTAGGCCACGCCCACCCTGGCCATACCCACCTGGCCCCCTGAGGGCAACCGCAATGCTGATGCGGCCCTCAATGAAATTGAGTTTGACACCCCTGCCCTACACCATTTTATATAAAATGCACAAATCAGCGTGAATGTATTATTTCCAGGGCTTTTTTTCTCATAGAATGCTCAGAACGAAGTTCCGGCACCTTTTTTGGATGGAACCTTGTAGGGTATGCAAGGCGGGTTGTATGACATGTGTGAGTTCTGGCACCTTTTTCTTTTACAAAAAAAGCACTGATTATTTCTATTCCTATTCATAATATAATCTGGTTGTAAAATTTTACTATTTTTAGTGGAACATTTGGACCTTTTGGAGCTGATATGAAGTTTCTTTTAGGAGACATCAGTAAGGTGCAGCAATTCATCTACATGCCTGTTGAATTTGCAGCTGCCTAAATGTCTCATTGCATTCAGTGCAAGTGACTCAGAAAACATTAAAATGATTTAGCTACAGATAACATTTTAAACAGAAAGTCTATGTTAATGGTGAATCATCATGAGAATATCTCAATGTTTTTCCCACGTCAGTGGTAATAGCACTGTTCTATTCAGAGGTGCAGGAAAGATTATAGACCTTCAAAACAAGTATTCTTGTAATATCTCCATTACTTCAATAGGAATGCATTAAAAGCATGTTAAATATAGCAATTTTGATACAGCAGAATTAAACTGGGATGAATGTTTATGGAACTCAAGGTAAAACTTAAGTCTTTTTTTAAAACCCCCCCACAATTCTTCTATTACAGTCACAAGAAAATAAATAATATTCCAATTAATCAGGGTTTATGTAGATCAGAAATGGCAGAGAACGCTAATGCACTAAAGCTTGTGACTGACAGTGTTAACATTCAAGTTAGCTTTTTTCATACTCTAATAATAACAGGAAATGAAGTCCACTGGGAAAATATATGAACAAAGCTGTGTTGTACATGTTGCTCCTTATTTTATCCTGAACATGTGTAATTAATTTGATGGTTGTTGGCCAATTTTTATAGTGGAAATTCATCTGTAAAAGGGCAAACAACGACAATGAAGTACCCAGAAGGCTAAACTTAAATCCAGTATTCATACCTTCAATTTCAGTACAATATTAAGTATATTTCTGTCTCATTTTTCATTCCAATAAATAGATAAATAATAAGCAAGAGGAAATGTGGACTAGAACTGCTTTTTATGTGCAATATTTATTGAAAATGTTAATTACAGTAATAAAAGGTAAGTTCATGAATGAAGGCAGATATACATGTCCCAGGATGTTACAGGATCCAGTGTGGGTTGATCCCTGGGACAAGAAGTTTAGTCTTCTGAGCTTTCAGCTCCAGCAGGAATTCAAAAGCTCGGATGACTAAACCTCTGGTCTGGGTGACCGACCCAGATTGGATCCTGCAAAAAGTAATTTATTGTTTTATTTGATTTCTATAACAACTTATCTTAACAAGTGACACTGAGCAACATACATCATAGATACAATTAAAACAATACAAAATAAATTTGTATGGTTACTGAATGAAACTACTGCCATAGTTAATAATATAATTAAGATTCTTACTTTGGCAAAACAGATGCCAACTGTTAGATAATATAAGTTGTCATCTGTCTTTATGCACTGTACAGATACATCTTGTATCTGTACATGGAAGTTGTCTTATGACTCTTAGGTTATTTAATTACAACTTTCACTTCATTATTGTACTATCTAATTATATTTAGTGGAATCAGAATATTCAGAAGCATTTCATATATCAGTAAAAGAATTTAACAGTGGAAGCAGTTTTCATAGTTCTCTTTATTAAAAATGTGTAGAGCAGTCATCTTCTGAGCCCCATTAATTCATCCTCCTAATCATCCTGTTAATCTGGTCCTCTCTGTTTCCTGCATCACCACCTTCTACAAAATGAATTGTTTTCTTCTTCATTCCACCCCTCGGAGAAGATAGCTTGAATGGCCAGAGAAAGTTGTTTGCAGCTTTGCTAAGTAGTGTGCCATTATGTTAAATAACATGGTCACTGATCTCGTTCATGGCCTGTGCATTTCAAACACATATACCTAGTCCTGTTTCTTTCAATAAACCAGTGGGATAAGCTAATGGAACTATAATTTAGTTACTGGAAGGAAAACATACATGCTTTATATTATTTGGTTGACTTAATTGCTGAATAGCCTTTATAGTAGTACCATAAATAATTTCTCATTGTAAAAAAAAAAATATAATTAAGAAACAGGGACTTTAACACAGTCGGAATCCCAAGCTAAAGATGCTACCCTAAAACTATAATCCAATGTAGGATGGATGTGAGGGACTTTATCCAGGCTTAGCATAATTCCTCGCAGCAACCGTATAGGTGAAACCCAGTATTACTTCCTCTGAAGAAGAGATCGGTTAACCTGAAATTAAGCCCCTGGGTGACTGTGAATGTAATAAGCAGTGCTTTTTTTGTAAGAAAAAAGGTGCCGGATCTGACATCTTGTTAATCTTTTATTTACCTTTTGCACTGTACACACACCCACACACGTCAGTTGTGTAACGAAACATAACAGTCGTTGCCTGCAGTAAGCACTCAGTGTGCGATCACATGACCAATCACAAGCTGAGTAGTGCCCTAAGCTGAGCAGCTGGATGAAGTACACATGCATTGGACCTGACACACAAGCAGCCTGCATGCACCATTTTAATGATTTTGCCACCGACCTGCTACATTCAACAGGCGATTCAAGTCCATGTGGACCAAACATCAAATTTTCAAAAGTTACTATTAAAACCTGGAAAATCTGTCAAAAAAAGGTGCCAGAACTCTGTTCTGGTGAGTTCTATGACACAAAAAAGCCCTAGTAATAAGGATGGAGAAATAATCATGTTTTGCCACTGTTACCAGCTCATGTTTGATTGTTTTCATTCTCTGTCAATTGCCAGTGATGCTTTAGGTACCTCTTACCATTCCTTAGTTCCCTCAGATCTTCCTTATAACATGGATAATGACAGGAACCATGGACAGAGACATCATTCAGGTATGCTCCAATCCAAGGCTATGGCCACTCTTCCATTCAATGTGACCACAAGGCTTTGATTGGACCATGTAGCAAATGTCTTGCAACAACTTCAAACTCCTCCTGAAACCTAATCAGGTCCATTTATCACCTAAGGTGAGCCAATCTAATAGGCCCAGCCTCCCTGCATTGTAGGATTGTGCCAGAGAACTTGAGGCTGTCCAGTATTGTTTTAATTGTTTTATGTAATCCTTGAAGAAATCTGTCCCATTGGACAAAAAAGAAATGTAAAGAAATCAAATCCTATGACAATACTTGAACAAGCTAAAGATTAAGACTGTTAGAAGTAAAATGAAAGAATATAAAGAATAACTTACTATAATTTATTTATATTTAAGATAAATAATGGAAATCACCATTATATATATTTTTTCTCTTCATCAAATACTTACATTTCTATTTCTTCTCTTTATCTTTTTCTTTCACTTTTTACTCCTCTCTATTCTCTTTTCTTCCTTTAAGTTTAGTTTAGATGAGACTTTTCTATTACAATGATTTTTTTAATTAATTAAAAAAATTAAAAGACAAAGGAGAATTTATTTGTCCTAGGCAAACAAATATGATGTCCTATTCTAAATTACAATAAGGTGGAGGCTTGATTCAACTCCAGTAACAGTTTGTTGCACAACATGGATGAGCAGTGAATCTGGGACCCCATCAAAGAGCTAGAAATTCTGGATTGTCAACAGCATACATTTTCAAGGAAAATTTCTTTATAAGTGTAGATCTGGATACCAGTTTGACTTAATTAAGAAAATTTTCCTATTGCCATGCTGCTACTGGCTGCATATGTTTTATATCTTGCATAACTGTATTACAAGAAGATTCCATATAAAATAGCCAATTTTTTGAAAATAGAACTAACGTGTTTCAAGAGTCATATTGAATAGATTTATCGCTGAAGGTTATTCTCTGTAGTTCAAAATACATTGGAAATTTGCTCCCAATAAAATTATGAATGCCCAAACAAGTTTCTTCCCTTCCTGGAAATTGCTACCACAAGACTATGTAAGGAGTAGGAACCCACAGTCCTTCATCTCTCACTTAACTATAGCATCTCTCACCAGAATATTCTGGTTAGGGCTGATTGGATTCCATAAATTCTTCACCACTGCTCCAGATTTTTACTGGTCTATTACTGTAGATGATGAAAGTGATGATACACAGTACACAGAGATTATTTAATCCTGAACATTTCAGTGATCATAGAGAATGGGCAATACTCCAACCTCTAGCATAGGAATTCCACTGGAGTTTAGAATATGGTGTTTTGAGGGTAACCATTAATTAAGGATGCAGAAGAAATGCAATTTGTGCTGAACATATAACCAAAAATATAATGAGTCATAGCATTGCCAATGAATTTCTAGCCCCATAAAAATTGTGGCTTTTCTGCAATTAAATGTAATCTCTCACCAGACCCAGCTGGTGTGGCCAATGATGTAAGCTCTTAGGAACTGTAGTTTAGTAATATTTGGAAGACCATATTTTCCATCCTTATTTTATTATGATATCCTTTAAACTGTAAATCTAGGATGTAAATCCCACTTGTATCCATATGTGAATAAATGAGTAGAATTTTGCAAGGGGACTTAAATCCACACATCCCCTCTCTCATTCTCTTGCTCAAAATAGAAAAAGAACTCTAAAACTGATAGAACAATCACACACACACACACACACACACACACACACACACACACACACAGCTCAGCAGTCTTTAGTTAATTTGTATTTCCCTATTTCTGAAACAACGATTTTCAAGGAAACTTTCTTAGGGTCAATTTCTATTGAAAATGAGAGCACTGAAGATGTTCTTGATGACCAGATATTGTTATTATTTTCATAAATATAAAGCTTTAATAGAAATATTGGGGCTAAAAAAGCAAAATATAAAACAAATTATAGTTAGAACAGTGGTTGGATTCAAATATGAACAACTTGTTCTCTGTGTGGATGCCGCTTCGGGAGGTTCATTCTGGGCCTGGGCAATGGAAAATTAGCTACCGGTTCTGCTGAAGTAGCTAAGTGAATCCCACCACTGAGTTAGATGCAACATTAATTTAGAACCAGCTCCCCATAATCAAATCTTTCTCTGTTTAACAAATTCCAAATAATTCCATATTAATTCTCCATATCATCTCAGGCATCTCATTTCCTATGGACCTTTCATATAAGTTGTGTTGATTTGATTGTCAAGACAAATCCATTTATGGGTGTTTCTATCTCTTGTTTCACCGGGCTGCATGAGCGGTGGGCCGGGGCACATGTATGTGCACACAACTTGAATTGTGCAAGTGGCAGACCAGCACACACGCACATGTGTGTGCAGCTCAACTTGCACAAATTGAGCTGTACACGTGAGCATGCATGCAGGCCTGCTGCTTGCGTGGCCCCATTTTGAGTAGGTCACACCCTGGTAATGGGCCGCAGCTTAAGAGACATTTAACAGCATTTGACGTTAAAAATTTACAAATTTTACCTCTTATCAAAAGAGAAAGAGAAATTCTGACTGAGCTGCAACATTTGCTTCTGAAATGCTTGTTCAAAATTTCATTTTGTCTGCTAGATCTTTATGAATATACACAAATAAAGCACAAAGGACCAAGAATTTTAATTCTGATGCAAATAGCTATCTAATGTTGTTAAGAAAGACAGCTTCCAAACACATCTATCACTTGTTATTTCCCAGAGCAGTGACACCCATCTTGATCTTAATGGTTTATTAGCACTATTAAAAGTAGTGTTAGACAATTTGCTAACATGCTTAATTCCCAAACCAGGAAATAGTCCAGCAAATATTTTCATTTAGCAATATTTATGCATTTCATTTATGCAATATTTAATGATTTATTATAATTGTATTGGACTTAGCCAAGACTAGGCATGCCTTGTAGAGGTTTTCTCTTTCCAAAACAGTATGTAGTCCTGCAAATAGTTGTGCACAACAGTGCAAAGGGCAGCTTTTGTTCTAATGGACATAAATAGCAACCACAAGAACTGGATGCCAGGGTTTGGGGGTTTTTTTTGCCTCTGCATATTCTGCTTGCTGTCTAAAGCATACATTTGGCACTAGAAGATGCATCAAATTACAACTCTTTGTAGTGACCATAGTCCTTAGGTCTAGTTGACAAACGTTATAGATATCAGTTGAAACAATTCAAATAAAATTATGCATATTTTTTGTTCAATATTTCATATAAGGATGAGCAAACTTGACTTCTATCTGTATTGAAGAATATAAATTGAATAATTAAGGACAAAGATTTCTATTTGATTTCATCTCTCTCTCTGCTTTTAAATTACTTCAGACCTTTTCTGTGAAAATGTAATCAAACTCACATTTATTTTCATTCCCATTTCTTTTTCTATATATATATATTTCTTGTTAGACATTAGTTCCTGAAAATTAATTTCTTCTGATACAATTCATGCTTATATGACTTTCCGCAAATGTATACTTTTTATTTTTTGTAAAATATATAAATTTCTTAAAGGTATGGATTTTAATGTCTAGGTATCTATTAAAATTGATTTATAAACTTAAAAGATACAAACTGGGTAAGTTAGCATATATAAATGAAACAATTTGTCTGTTGTCACTTGTTTTACAAACAACCTATAATACAGGACAGTTCTTCACAAAAAGAAGAACTTTTTGTGAAGAAGAACTACTACTACAGCTTGTAGTAACTGACACATCTGCTAGATTCAGATTCTTAAAATTACTCTTTTATATGTCAGCATTTTACTTCTGCTTAGATTTACATACATGGAGGAAGGAATTAAATGTTATAAAATGGACTGGGGAATGTGAAATCCCAAAGGCTGATATGATCCTTAAATCCCTTTTGGAAGCTCTATAGTCCCATCTAAGAAGACCCAGACAGGTTCCTCCTTTAAGGAGCAGCAGAGGAACTCTTCCAGATTGATGTGAGGAATATTTTCATTCCCTAAACTTCAGTTAGAAATGACTCAAGTTGGAGAGGTCCTTTAGAAGTGAGTGAGGCACAGCTGAGACCTGGGAGGAATTTGAGCTGGTTGAACTGAAGGAAGTGGACAGGTTCCTTGTGACTGTGAACCTGGCCATCTGTTTTCTTGACCATGCCTCCCTAGTTGGTCAAGCCCCCCTAGGAAGCAATGTATGGTTGAGTTGAAGAGGCACTTAATACCTCTTTGTGAGAGAAGATGGTACCACAAGCCTTGAAGGAGGCAGTGATGTGTCCCCTTCTTAAGAGGTATCTTTGGACTCAATAGTTTTAGAAAACATTTGTGCAGTTTCAATTTTTTTTAGAATGATGGTACAGATGATATATCACCAGGACCTGGGAGTGGGGAGCAAAGACCAAAACCATTCTATTTTGCCAGGGTTAAGTTGAATTGATTCCAGATTTTTCTTCCTCCAGTCATTTGGCCAGCACAGTAGCATCACATGCTCAACTAGAAATGGGATGCATTGCTGAGTATCAGCATACTAAGGATACCATACTCATCCTGTCACATGATTTCCTCAGTGGTTTCATGTAGATATTAAACAGAAGAGACAAAAGACCTAAGCTATAACACGGACTGAAATTGGTCATAGAAAGTAGAAGAAGCTCTGCAAAACAGTGCCTCCCTTCCTCAATCCCTGGAGCCAATCCACAGGGATACTTTGGTTGATGCTATTGAGCACCAAGAGATCCAGAGGGCCAGAATGTGATGGCACAGGAGTGGTTTTAGGTTTGCCCATGTTATACCATTGTTATGTTAGCTGCACTGGCTTCCAATTTCCTTCTGGGTACAAGTCAAGATACTAGTTTAAAGCCTGCATGGTACAGGACCAGGTTATTTGTGAGATATCCTTTCCCTAAATTAATCTGCCCATATTATCAGACTAGATAGGGTAGACATGTTTCTAATTCTTTTCTGTGGTAGCCCCGTCCTTTTAACATTCCAAAAGGCACCAAAAGACCTGACAGTTCCCCCAAACACTGGAATAGGTGAGACTGATGAGATGAATTTGTTATGGCTCCTTGAGAAAATTGAGCTGTGGTGCTAAGTCTTTTGATTTTAAATTTTTAAAATGTTATACATTTTATTTTATTTATTTGTGGGTTGTGAGCTTTGTATAAAAGTTTTAAATAAATAAATTGATCATAAATTTGTGGCATTATTGTCTACCATATTGAGATGATAACATACAAACATTATTATGCAAACCTCTGAAATAGGTTTAACATGGCTTAAAATAAAAATAAAGAAGATTGGTGAAAATAGATGGGCCACATGGGTATACCACTATTTTACTTACATTGCATTGCCTGTTGTGCACCCCAACTCAAATGCAAAATGTGATTCTCAAGCACCAAAAGGCCCTTTCTATCTTTTTGTAAAACCATCATAAGAAGCATAAAATTGCTCCCCTCTGATGCTTTTTTCTATGCATACTAGACAAAAATCTCTTTCCTCATATCTTTTCCCCCACAGGGAATAAAACAGCTAAAGAAATTTGAAGTGGAAAAGTGATCTCATGAGGTTATGCTAAAGTTATTCCAGCATAAAAGGATTAAATAGCATTTTCTCGCTGTTGGAGATCCTTTTCTACCAGGAAGAAGTGGCACGCAACTGTCCATTTTATGTCATTGAGCTCTAAGAGTACATAAATAGGGCATGGGGTAGAAAAGCTTTTCCAAGCAAAAACAAACTTTTGAGACAACTGTTCTCTACCATTCTTTCCCAACTTTTAAATTGATATTTTGATGATCATTGTCAACCATGATAATATTTACAAACTTCCTAACCAAAAAAACAACTTTTCTTTTACACACTTAGCTACAAACAGAGCAAAGATTCCCTCAAGCAATTATGAACTGGAACCTTTGAATAGACATTCCAGTTTTAAGCATGTTGCAGAATAAAAATGAACCATATTCAATTTACAGTGAGCACAAATATAGAGAATGAAAAGCATGCAATTCCATTTCTGATATGCTGCATGCATTGTAGTCCTGGGCACCCACATGGATTTCTGCATAAGGGAACTTTTAGTATGCATTGCTGTTCATATGTATGGAAATCTGTGGGATAACTTATAGGTTTCAGAGAGGCTTTATAGCATGTACAGATACCCTTGCCTTGCATGCTCGTGTTGGCTTGCTTATTTATGTCTAATGTCCAAAATGAGTTAAGTGAATTATAGTAAATGGAGAGTGGCATATTGTCTGGGTGATATTCATGATTGAATTTTACCCTTGCACCTTAGCTGCACAATTGTCACAATTGAAAAGGATGATCAACTTATGAAATATGGAAAATAATATTCCACAAAGTCTTTGTATCAACATTGTGAGCTTAATATTCTGACATTGTTCCTCATATTCAATAAAAATGGGTTTACTGTAGAATTTAGCACTGCATGATTAACAAAAAAAGTTTTCTATTGATGTTCCCAATCTCAGCTTTACTTTGACTCAAAGACAGGTGCTGTTTGTGCAGATTCACTGCTACAGTGACAACAAGAGAACATGAGAAGAATGTTTGAAGTGCCTGGGAGGCAGGAGTGAGTATTGTAAACAGAGAAAGGATAAGGGCTGTGTCAAAATCCAGTGGTTATGCTCTCTTGATATCAAAGGCAGATTCCAGTCAGTGATATAGTAAGAGAGTCCTTGGCTGGCCGATTGCAAGCTGGTGCAAATAATATTTTAAGTATGCTATTCCTTGGTTTGAATTTCATGGATAATTTTAGAAAGCACATGTCTGAGGCTTTCATTGCTACACTAGTGGTGTTGGTAACATGTGTCCAGCAAGATCTGAGTTGTTGCCAATCAAATTTTCTCATCAACATTTCTGACATTTAATACCTTTAGTTACTACTTTTAGTGATGGGAAAGTGATCATGCTCTACATGACACTTAGCTGTTTTCGAAAGGGAAACTGATCAGAATGAAAGGTGAAAAGAACTCTTACATAGGAGGCATGGTTTATGTTTCTTGCTGTTTTTATTTGCCTTGAACCGTTTTTTCTAACCCTAAACTCTCAGATTTATGATTGATTAGAGATTAATCTAAATTGATCTAGAATGTGAAATTCAAACAATAAATGAAGGCAAAATAGTAAAACAACAGCAATACTGCAAAGGATTGCAACAAACGAAGGATGTAAAGTCCACTGCCATTCCACTGACCATTTCATTGTGAACCCTTTTAGTAATTATCAATCATATAACATTTATTTCAATGAAGGTTGTATTTCTTGTATCCTCTCTTCTATTTTAGAGTGAAATCATAAGAAGGACACTACTTCTATAGTAACAGGTAGAGATGCTGTAAACAATGGTTTGTGTTATTTAGTCTATGGAAAAGGAGGTTTTGCAAAGCAATCCCTTCCTTCCTTCCTTCCTTCCTTCCTTCCTTCCTTCCTTCCTTCCTTCCTTCCTTCCTTCCTTCCTTCCATAGAGATTAATGTAGTATTTGCTTTTCAAAAGGTGCAAAATAGAAATACATTAAAAGAACTAGCCCCATCTCTTTAGCCTGGAGTTGAGATGTAAAACACTGTGCCAGCAACCTGATTCCCAAGACGTTTTAAGTAAATGTTAAAGAGAAATACGTGAGTCCCAAGTCCTGTGGTACCCCCATGTTCTAGTTGTCTTGTGCACAACTTAATGACTGCTCATCAGACATTCTGTTTCTTGTGGAAACAGAAGATATACACCAGATACCATGCACGTTTTTATTTAGAGTAAGTTTCACAGCATTAGTTAGATTTTCTGCAAATAAGTATACTATAACCATACTTATTAGGAAAACAGTCTCTTAAATCTTCTAAACTTAAGTGACATGTTTTTGAAATTGACTGATGTTAGAAAGAAAATGTGTAAGGACCTGCCTCAACTAGGTCTCCCAAGAAAGCAGAACTCTTGAAACAGGCATTGTCTCGAAAGGAACTTTTATTAGGGACTAGTGATAGCAGGAAAACAAAGCAAGGTCTGAGGAAAAATCCTGCATAAGCAATATATCAAAAGCAATATTTATTATTCGTCTCCCCAGCATCCCAGTGTCCATTTCAATCTCAGCCAATCCACAGATGGTATAATGTTTTGGTAACTCGCTCCTTTGGCGCACTCTTCAAGGTCTCTCTTGGGTTTTCTTTCCCTCTGGCTCCAAGTGCAAACCATCTCCTAGATAAGGGTGATGTTTTTCGGTTGCATTCCTTCTCCTGAGGGAAGGGCAGTGTTGCAAGACAATGCAAAGCATCCCCCAAAGCATCTCCCCTCCCAACAGAATGGTATGCCCCAAGAAATGGTTACAGAAACATGTATACGATAGACAGAAAAGTAATACATTTCTTTGGAGATCTGACATAATGTATAAATTGGCAGGGCATATCTCTTTTACCTGAGACTACGGATCTAAATATTATTATATATTTGAGCCTAAAATCTAAAATAGTATCTCCTGACTAGCAAGGGTAGACTTACTAAATGGGGTGGGGATAAGATATGTTTTAGAAACTTCCTAATAGTAAGAGCTATTTGACAGTGGAACCAATTACTCAGGGAGGTAGTAGGGTCACATTAAGTGATATGTAAGAGGAGGCTAGATTGTCTTTTGCCTGGAATGTTTTAATTTGTATTTCTGCACTTAGCAATGCCTTGATGCCCTTTTCCAATACTATGGTTCAAACCTTCATTTCATAATTCACACTAGCATGCCTTTGTCCCCATGGCATAATAATAATTAAGTAAAACACATTTTATAATGCAGCCATCTTACCCTCTTGGGGCTTGAAAATTTTTAAGATGCCATCTAAGTTTTTTTTATTAAATTACCGCTTACCAAATGGATACAAATAAACAAAAGATATTTAAGGGATTTCTTATCATATATACCCCTAGATGCACAGTTGAGGAGAGATATATAGAATGGACTTTTGTTATCAGGCTGGGGACCTGAAGAAATATTGTTTTAGCTCACATTAGCTAGGGATCCTACACAGTTGTTAGAGTACACCAGAATTAGACTTAAGAACCTATCTTTTTGGTAAAATCATCAGTTTAAGGGTGAAGAATAGTCTGCATTCATGTCTCTAAGTATTCCGGAAACAACTCTTTTGAACCACATCTGAAACCGGCCCAGTCTGTTGCATATGGAATGTAACTGTAGAATATTTTTTTTCAGAAACAGGAAGATCAATTGGCCTAACTATATTACAGAAGGTCTACAATCAACACTTCAATGCCTTTCCCTGCAGCCCATCAGAATAAAAGCAAAATAAGTTCACCATGTTGCAGACTTTGAAATGATGTGGATATAGTTGTCAAAACTGTATTATTCAAACATTTGTTCTCTAGAGCATGGTTAAATGAGTGCTAAGATTGTGAGTTGTGGTTTTTCAACAGTGGCTTGGAGTCCATACTTTGTTGAAAAATGCCAACCTAAGCATTTTTGGGGGGAGTTGCTTAAATAGTAGCACTGTCTATGTACTACTGTACTGTGCTCTTCTGTATTCACCACTTCAAATCAATAGGGTTGAAATTATAAATCTAGCCAACTTTGGTCTTTGAGGTTGAAATGAATTGTCTTGTGGAATGGCTTTGAACTACAGCACTTTAAAGAGCTTGAAATGATGCTTTAAAATAGATATCTTGCAGGATGGTAGGTGGGTGGTCTACAATCTCTAAAAAGATTGTCAGATGTTCCAGCTTTGACTTCTGCCTGTGCCGTTTGAAACTAGCAAGATTTTCAAACAGCAGCTGCTAAACTAAATCATAATATTCCACTTGGTAATCACCTGTTCTGCAGTACATATATTGCTACACTGCTAGGAGAGCATGTTAAGTGATTGAGAATATCTTTGGACTGGTTCAAGCTGGGAACTTGAAGTTGCCCAGCTCAGCATAAGGTCTGTTGATGGTTTCCTGTTAGCACATATAAAACTGTTGATATATTACAGAAGTTCTTTTTATTATAAGCAAAGCTTTGTGCTAGTACTTTGACTTCAATATGTCACGTTTGAGAGACCCACCCATGTGCATCTTGGATAGAATTTTTTTTTATCAGAACAATACATAAGGATAAAGAGAAGATAAAATTAGAATTTCTAGACTTAATATATCCAGTGTTCCTTGCACTGTGTTTTTGTCACAATTGCATCTGGAAATTAAAGCCCTCCTGTGTGCAATTATAGCTGCATCTGACTTCTGCTTTCCATACAAGAATATCTTTTCATTATGTTTTCCTTTGAATTAACCACCTTTTTTCTACTGCACCACTTCAGAATCAATAGATCTATTAGGATTAGTTTTTCATAAGAAGTATAGTCCAGTCTAGAAATCCAAAATAATTGACTAGGACAAGTTACTGTATCAACAACATGGATTGAATAACTGATTGTAATCTATATCCCAAATGCCTCTAAATACTTATTCAAAAGTGTATTGGAATTTGTAGATGAACATGTCAGAGAAATTATTCAATTTACAGATGACTTACAGTACACCAACAACTTCATGGGGGACAGTATGGGATAACACAGTGGGATAATAGGGTAAAAACTCAGAATATCCCAGTGTATAAAGACAGAAATGAAAAAAAAGTGTTGTGTTTTTCCAACACACAATGTTGGATTTTGTAGCTGAGATTTACATGCTGATGAGCTTTGATGAAGCTGGGATGAATGTGGTGCATCCATCCTAATATAACTTCATTTCTCAGTGGCTTTTGGACCAGCTGCTGGAATTGGGAGTTTGAGGTACCATATCATGATGGTTCTCCTCTTCCTTAGTAATGGCTCCAGGATGTGTTGACAAAATGGGGGAGGGGTGATATCCTTGGCCATGCACCTGTAGGTACTTTAGGGCTTAATACTTTATCCCCTCTTGTTTAACATCTACATGAAGCTGCTAGACCAGGACACATGTGCATTCAGGGATCAATATAATCAATATATGGATGATACCCATCTGGGCTGGCCTACCGATATTCCTGTTCTAGTGCCTGAAAGCAATATAGATGTGAATAGAAAGAAGAGATTTAGGCTAAATCCTGTGAAGACTAAGTGGCTGTGGATTTTTGGGTCTCTTGGACTTGGGGACTTTCCATCTTTGGTCATTGATAAGAGAACACTTCCTCATTCAAGAATGATACACAATTTGGGGGGTCAGTTTGGACACACAGCTCCTGCTTTAAGAACAGGTGGCAACTGTAGCTAAGAGACTCTTTGCATAACTGAATCTGTTGCATCAGTTGCACTGGTGCCTAGATCAGGAGGCTTTCCACTCATGTCTTAGTTATCACACAGTTGGACTACTGCAATCTGTTCCATATGGGTCTGTCACTGAAAACCTTAGAACACTACAACTGGTCTAGAATGCAGCAATGCAGACAATGTTGGGTATGTCTTGTCATGCCCATGTACACCCTCTGCTTTATTAGTTGTACTGTTTGCCAGTAAGCTTCCATAAGCAAACCAACATATTAATTATCATCTATAAAAACTTTCACAATATAGATCCAGATTTTTTGAGGGAACATCTACTTTCCTTGATTTCTGCCTCACCTTATAGAATCAGGCAGACTTTGTAATAACAGAATAACAGAGTTGGAAGGAACTGTGGAGGTCTTCTAGCCCAACCCCCTACTCAAGCAGGAAATCCTATACCATTTCAGACAAATGATTGTCCAATCTGTTCTTAAAAACCTCCAGTATTGGAGCACCCACAACTTCTGGAGGCAAGTTGTTCCATTGATTAATTGTTCTAGCTGTCAGGAAATCTCTCCTTAGTTCTTGTTTGGTTCTCTGCTTGATTAGTTTCCATCCATTGCTTCTTCCTCTGCCTTCAAGTACTTTGGAGAATAGGTTGATGCGTCTTCTTTATGGTACCCCCTTAGATATTTGAACACTGCTGTCATGTCACCCCTAGTCCTTTTTCATGCTTTTCAGACCAAGGAAACATGCCTTCTGTGTTTCATTGTCTACCCTCTAGAGTGATACTCCCCTAGACATCTCATTTAGCTTGCTCTGGCATTGTGGTTGAGTGTTTGTGAAGCTCTGGTGGATTTGCAGTTTGATTTGTTTGATACGCAGTTTGCCTGGACATTTAGCTCCTTTTTTATTATTTTATATTTTAAGGATAAATTGTCCAGAATCTCCCTGGAATCAGATGATTTCTAAATCTAAGAAACAAATATATTTAAAATAAGGCGTGGTAGCTGAAAAACAAGCACACAAATCAGTTTCTAGTAGTCTTTTCTCTGTGATACAGTAGAATGGAAAATTGCAGCAATGGCTGGAATAGGCAAAGAGGAAGGTAATGAGTAATTATTAGAAATATATTTTTTTGGGTTAAGCATTGTAGTTTGATGTGTTTCATGTTACTTTCATTGTATTATTTATTTCTGCTACAATTCAAATGTCACTTATGATTTCTTTAAGAGACACATGTCTTTTTATACCAAAGTTTTAAGTAGTTAAAAACTCTGAAGTTTGGGTTGGAAATGAACAGTGCCTATACCTGTCAGTATTGAAATGTCATTGCTGACCCCTTATGGTATCGTAAATATCAGATTATATGTCAAACCATAATGAATGAGGATTTATTTGTCATCTGAGCAGTCTGCTGGATAGCTTGGTTGCCTTATCTATACACAAATTATCAAAAGGTGCCTGCAACAATTCCCTATTCAAAAGCTGACATTTCCTAAATCATTCTATTTATCTTTCCTACCAGGTTTGCAATACATAAAGTGTAGGGTTGCCACAGAATGTGTTATTTATTTAATGTGTAGTTTTGGTAAATGTCAAGATTTTTAATGACACTATTATATTAAATATGTTAATAGCTTTGGGATACTATAGTACTTAATCAACTCCAATTTAAGTTTGGAGTTTTTGAATGTCCAGCTTTAGAAATTTTGTTTATTCAGCTGCCCTGGTGTAAGTTAAACCTAATATAGAAAGTTTGAATAGCAATATGGTAGTTTCTATGTTTTTTTTAATTGTTTCCAGTTGATGTGTCATGGGAGATGCTTCCAAAGAGGTTAAATAAGCTTTTGGACAATACATGTCAATGTTATGACTGAGGAGCAGCAACATAAGAGACTTTCAGAAATTCAAGAGAACAATCCAATTACAAGACATGATCAGGAACTAGCAGGAATGGTGGCCATTTGAAATTGAGATATTGTAATTTTTAAGATTATTTTTAATAAATTATTCTTGCAATTAGATGTTTCTTACAAATAAGTTTTTATCCTTTTAGATGGTCAATTCCTTAGTTGCAAGCTATTGAATTCAGACTATACTCTTGATGACTTAACAGTATTTCAAGCTTTTCCTTTTAAAGCAGACAAAAAGATTTTTTATCTTTTATTGATCTAGCTCAAAATTTGCATTTTCAGAGCTTCTGGAGCCCAGCTGAGAAACATGTTCGTCCCACTCCAGGTCTAGCCGATCAGCTCATCTTGAAATAAGAGCTCTTCCATGGGGGATAGCTTCTACAAAGCAAAACATACAGCGTCTGAAGGAGAAACACACTAGAAACAAGGACACAAGCAATGTGTCCTTTCTTATATTTCAAAACTGTCTACCTTTTGACATGAAAATAACTTTTTTTGCATATAAGTAGTTAGATCAAAGAAGATGCAGTTTAGTGTAAAAAGTGAATTCATTGAATATTATTATTATTTTCCCATTAGGAGAATTCACACCCCTCCACTCTTTTCTTAAATTAGAACATGAGCGCCAAAGAATTGAAGCCTTTGAACTATGGTGCTGGAGAAGACTCTTGCGAGTTCCTTGGACTGCAAGGCGATCAAACCAGTCAGTTCTAGAGGAGATCAAACCTGACTGCTCTTTAGAAGGCCAGATCCTGAAGCTAAAACTCAAATACTTTGGCCACCTAATGAGAAGGAAGGACTCACTGGAGAAGAGCCTAATGCTGGGAAAGATTGAGGGCAATAGAAGAAAGGGACGACAGAGAATGAGGTGGCTGGATGGAGTCACTGAAGCAGTAGGCGTGAGCTTAAATGGACTCCAGAAGATGGTAGAGGACAGGAAGGCCTGGAGGAACATTGTCCATAGGGTCGCGATGGGTCGGACACGACTTCGCAACTAACAACAACAATTGTTCATAGACCTGAATATTCTTTTACATTTTATTTTAATTGGCAACAGATAAACTCATCATGTTTTTTTTTCAACTTTATTACTATGTTTTGAACTGAGATTGCAGTTCAATGTTTGTCCTAATTCCACTTTATCTGAAAAAAATATAGAAGAATGTGTGATGCAGTAGTAATATATCTTTAATGTGTGGGATAAGACATAGACACAAATAAATCTAAATCTATAATGAGACCTATTGACACTACTTCTGTAGGTTTTTTAATCTTGGTTTTAAAATAAGAACTAGAAAGAAATTTTTAAAAAGTTGCATGCAGAGTAAAAGATGGAAGTTACTGCTGCAATTTTTCTTTCACAATTTTCATTTACTCAACTATTTAAAGTATAGAGACTGTGTTCATTTTTGCTACTAATATAAGCAAAAGAAATGAAAAAGGACTGCTAAATAAAAGATAATGAAGTATAATGAAAGCCCTAAACTGTAAACTGGGAGAAAAAAGCATTTTGAATATAAAAAGAATACAACAAAATATTTTTCTATTATGAATGGCAACATAACATTTTTTCTTTTGTAATATATGTATGGATACGTAAATGTAGGCCTTTAAGAATGATTACTCTTTTGTTTTAAAAGAAAACAATTTGAATTTGAGCTGTTTCCTCTTTCTTCAAGTAATGATTTCCTTCTTTATTAAAATGCTATGTAGGTGCCAAGCCTGTTGGAGAGTCATTTTACTTCCATATCCATAGTGACATCTTAGTGTATATGAGTAGATGTTGGTATGCAAACCAGGATATGCAGTGCAAAAGAGTCTATAAATATGTTTTTCATAATGGTAATTAACTCAAATAGAAGGTCTCTTCCAATTCTGCATTTCTATCACTAATAGATCTCACAAATTTGTTTTTGTCTGAAACATTTGTCTAGATTTTTGCTATTTGTAAGAATGTGCTATCACATTTAGTTAACATTAACTGAAGACAGAGTATAGTTCCAAAAACGTAGGGAAATAAAATAATTAGACTGTTTCTGTGCAATCCATATATGTTAATCAATAATTAAGATTAGGGCATTTTGTTCTTTTTCTTAAGTGAAGAAGTTTGTTTCTTCAAACGGAAACATGTAATAACATCCTGTGTAAGAATTTTTAGTATGTATGTATGTATGTATGTATGTATGTATGTATGTATGTATCTATCTATCTATCTATCTATCTATCTATCTATCTATCTATCTATCTATCTATCTATCTATCATCTATCTATCTATCACCTATCTATCGTCGTTCATCTTTATCCTAAGTAATTCTACTTTTCCAGCAAACTGTATCAACCTATTCATTCTTATTTAAAATTAAAAATAAGTGCACTTTGTTTTCTTTCACCCTGTATCAAGTTAAGAAAAGCTACAGTTGTACTTTATATCCATTATTTCCAAAGTAGTTGAGCAGAGGTTTTAATAAGATTTTTCAGATTTATCTTGGGACCACTGTATAAGATTTATTTTCATTTCAAAATTTCAAATGCTACTTAGTTGTTGGGAGGATGCGTAGACAGACAGATAGACAGATTAATGGAGTAAATAGTAATGCTTGTTTAGAAGCAGTCTTGAAGAACCTAGAAAAAAAATCACTATTAATTTATAGCTGAATGCTTTCAGTACAAAGTAAAATTTTAGAAATTGAGATGATACCAATTTTTTTTAGCAAATGATAAAATATTGACAGAAACTGGATCAGGAATGTTCTTTGAAACTTTCCAATAAATAGCTTCCCTATTAGTCATGAATCCTAGCCTGGTTGAACCATAATGTTATAATTTACTGTGGTCTGGATCCAAAAAGCTAAAACAGAGGTTATTGTGAAATTGTTTATTCCAAATAAAGTCTAATTTCTATGTAGACCATAGTTGTTGTCTCTTTGGGACTGACAACAATAAACTTTGTCCACATGCCTCTAAATAAATGCATGAACAAATTATTGCTGATACAGAATAGTCATTGGTGGTCAGAATTTTTTTTAAAGAAAAAGTTAAAATAATTCAATGCAAAACAAAAGACGGACATCTGCTAATTTACCTGGTGAATAGAAATAAGAATTCAATCATTTCTATTTTTCTAATTTCTCTATGATGTTCTTCATCTGCCTGGTTTTTCCCCACTAGCTATTCCATTGCAGGACTCTGTTTCTTTTGGAAATTCTTCATCAAAGCCAAGAAAGATTTGTCAGCTAGTGAAGAGTTTATACACACTAACTGCAGAATTAAGTTATTGTGCTATTTCAGTTCTAGAATTAAATAATTGAAAAATTCATGAAAAAAATAAGCATCGATCCTGTCTCCAGACTATTTTTCATCAATATGAGAACCAGTATGATGTTGTGGTTAAGGTGTTGGGGCTTTGTTCTGGAATGCCACTACTACGTTTGAGTCAACTTCTGCTTTTTTCCTTAGTTATCTCAGAGGTATGTGGATAGTGGAGTGGAGTGGAGTGGAGAAGCGGAATGCTACGTGTGCCACCTTGAACCTTTGGAGGGAGGCAGGATAGTCATCCAATGAATAAATAGTTATTCATGCTGCATTCTTTACTTTCTAACATTGGCTCGGTTGCAGTAGGAAAATTTGTTAGTGACTGCCTTAAAATTGTAAGCCTTGACACTTAAATTGTAAGGCTGACATTTACCTGCTTTGAAAGATACTTTCCAATATTCCATCATCACTTCATTTGTATAAAGAGACTGGTGCTGTATTTTTTTTTGTCACTGGTTTAATAGCAAAACCAGGAGGTACCTATTTTAAACGTGTTTAGAACAGTACATTAATCAAGTTGCAAAAGACAACCCTTTCTAGAGAGAAAGGCAAAGGATAAAAACAAACATGTGAGCATTACTTAGAAAACAAACTGAATTCTAAGATTGATACAAGGTAAATAATTAGATTAGCCTGCTCTTCTTTATCCCCTAATAGCAAGCACATCAGTAGAGGTCTTGATGGAAGAGGGAGTGATTTCATTGGGGAAAAACTAAATGGTATTAAATGACTTACAGGGGCAAGGGGCAGATAAAGCAGTTTGAAACAAAGAGGATTTGTGCTAAGATTACTTCCTTTATACAATGTCTGGGAAAAGTGGCTATCAACAAACTATTTATTACAGAATACTTTTACTGATGCCTATGGAATCTTCCCAGAGGATGTGGTTTGTGGATTCCATCCATAAACCACAATTTTCAAATTAGAATTTGGGGAATGTACAATTGAAAGACTGCTGTGTTACAATTCGATCCTGAGCACTTTTGGAAACAGACCCCTTGATTATTATTTAAAACTGTAGCAGGAAACTGGCTTAGAGTATGGTTCATCTATTCGCTTAAAAATAATATATGAATTACTTCTTCTTTATAAGTATGATGACATTCAAAAGAGTGCTCTAAAATAATGGCCCCCAACCTTTTTGGCTCCAGGGACCAGTTCCATAGAGAGAGATTTGTCCACGGACTGGAGGAGGTGTGGTTTCGTGTGCGTCCTGCATCCCGCAGATGCTTGTTTGCATGGTCCAGTTTCTCACGTGCTGTGTACTAGTGATAGCAGTTACAATAGCTCTAAGTGAGAAGGGAATATTTGGGAGCTTCTACTGGAGTGCAGAAAAAGCCCTTGAGATTTACAGATGGTGGGTTCCCCATTTAGGGCTAAAGAAAGAAGACAAAATAGAGGACAAAGACAATGGGGCTCAAAAAAGATCTCATGGAGTGGTAATTAGGAATAAGACTATTCCTAATAAGACTATTCCTAATCAATTAATTTAAAATTATTTGTTTTTGTTATTGCATACATATGTTTTTTGTTATATTTCTCTGAAAATTCCTTTAAGTGGAGAATTGTTTTTATGATGCCAATTAATTTATTACAGACTGTATGCCTAGAACAAAGAACGAGCTTCAAGTCTGTGTATTTCCTGTACTTCCTTATCACTACCCCCCTTCTGAGGTAAATACAGGCTCCGTTTGGTAGAATAACCAAATAACTAGAGCCTTGACACGTCTTCTGTATCAAAGCTACTATGTTCCCTTCCAAACAATGCTTCTGCAATGCTTTCACACTATGAATGATACTTGTGTCTCCTTTAGTTATCCTCCTTCCTTGGATAAAGAAATAAATGTATATTTTTCAAACTTTCTTTAATCAACATTCTGTATATGACCTATATAACCCTGATATTCATTCATAATGAGTAGGGTGTTCTCTTTTATGTTTTTTGCTGCTCACTCCTCTGAGAACACTGTTTGTAGCTTGTATGAACTGTATAAAGGAAATTTGGTGCAACTTTAGTGGAAGTGGTTGATACTACATGCATGTTAGAGTTGCCCTCGTGTGCTTGACAGAACATTCATGAAACAAAGGACATGCCGGTGACAGTTTTTAGTTGGTAACACAGATTTGACATTTAAAGTTTAACATCAACACTTATACAAGGCAATCATTTCCAAAATGTAGCCCAAAACTGAATATCTATGTGTGCTGGTGTAAACAGTGATAAGAATGTAACTAATAATACTCATCCTGTTTTATCCTGAAAGAGCAGGTAATGAAGCATATACCGTTGGCAAAATTCATTTTCCTTTATGGAGCAATTGATTTATTGCTATCCTTGGAAGGATTATGAGGTCTTTCACTTTGATTTATTTATTCTATCTTACTGGTCTCTTAAAAATTTGGCAGAGTTTGTTCATCCCCATCAGCTTCCTGTTTACCAGGAGGAATTTCTAGGTCTTATCATATTGCTTTCCTTGTTTCTTTTAACTTTGGGTGCATTAATTGTGCATTCTGTATCTTGATTACTACTGTACCTGAATATGTTTTTAATGGGATAAACACCAACCTTTAAAAGCTTCAGGCACTGTCATTTAATTGCAGTTATGCTAGGTCTTATAGCTATCTGCTCTTGGAGGAGGACCACAGACAGAAAATAGTGACTAGGTTTAGTAATCAAATCTCATTGCCATAACCCAAAAATATTAAGTGCTGGAATAAAACAAATGTAACCATCAACTTATTATGAGGCTATCTACTTTTGATGAAATGATTCACAAAGTTTAATTGGAAATGTCACTTCATTCAGCTCTGTTGCAAAAAGAAGAAAGAGAGCAACAATTCATCTCTTCTAGGTCTATTCAGCCTTGGTATAATTGCCTGAATCCAGTGTACAAAACTTTCTGAAAGATAAACAAAACATCTCAGTCCTATTCTTAAATAATAATACTTGAAGAATTAGGTCAAATTGAAGCTTAAAATCGACTTGGAGCAATTTTACTAGGAAATAAAGTAGTTATTGAGGCAAATATTGGTTGTTTCTCTGGAATGTGATGCCATTTTCAGCTCCTTCTCCCCCCCAAGGTTTCTGAGAAAGTTTATATTGGGATGGCTGAGGGCAAGGAAAACAACAATGAAGCCAGGAGGTTGCAACTGAGACTTTCTGCCAATGTTTTTGGCAAAGCAGCTTCTAATTTACAAAGAAGTCAGCTCTCTCAGACTGTAACCTTTTATGCTCTTCCCACACCTCCTCATCTTTTTTGCTTGTTTCGAGGATGAATTACTCATTCATTTCAAGAAGGCTCTTCCTTCTCATTAAACTCAATTTTTAGTATTTAACTTCTCTAGGGATGTTTTACTTTAGCTTTGTTTTATTTTGTTGGTTGTTTTCTCTTTGAGAACATTTAATTAAAAAGTATGTTTCCTCTTCATTTCCCTGACACTTGAAATGGAGAGAATAGGAGCTTGCATAATTTTCACAAAAGGAATACTGTAGAATAAATTACTTCCAGGTCCAACTTTTGTCTCCAGATTGGTGGAAGTAAAGAAAGAAAAAAAATATTTTTGTAAAATACTATGGCTGCAGAAGTCTCCACTCCAGTTATGTGAAGAAGAAAAACCTCCCAATGTGTATAATATATGCAATGTAGTTTATTCTATCAACATGGAAACTAAATAAAAAACACATATACATTCCCATCACTGTTGTGAAGAGGTGATCATTTCCTCAGCTACAGGTTCAAAGGTTCCTATGATATTACATGTTCTTTACACACAGGACATTACTAAAAAAAGAGAACTTTCTGAACTCTCCATTACAAGTGCCCAATTTTTATTATCCTTCTATAAAATTTTCTGCTCATATAAACACAGTAACACAAAGTTCAGACATTTATTATGCTGATCACAGCAGTATAAAAATACTTTGGTTTAACTTCCTTGTTAAATACCGTAATTGGGAATTTACATTGTATCTATAATTTATGTCTCATCCCCTGTCATTTTTATTTGGCTTTGAATCAAAATCTAACCAATGATTTGTTTTATGAATGTATATTGAAAAAGTAACCTAGGGCAGTTTAATAAGCACTGCAATGGCACACAGACTGGCATTTTGTGGTTTCTATAGTGCAGGAATATGCAGTATGGTTCTTGCTCAAAGCTTAGTAATATATAGGTAAAGGTAAAGGTTCCCCCGCACATGCGTGCTAGTCGTTTCCGACTCTAGGGGCCGGTGCTCATCTCCGTTTCAAAGCCGAAGAGCCAGCGCTTGTCCGAGGACATCTCCGTGGTCATGTGGCCGGCATGACTAGACACCAAAGGCGCACGGAACGCTGTTACCTTCCCACCGTAGTGGTCCCTATTTTTCTACTTGCATTTTTACGTGCTTTCGAACTGCTAGGTTGGCAGAAGCTGGGACGAGTAACAGGCGCTCACTCTGTTATGCGGCACTCGGGATTCGACCCGCCAAACTACCGACCTTCCGATCGACAAGCTCAGCGTCCTAACCCACTGAGCCACCGCATCCCTGCTTTAGTAATATATATGTTATATCAATTCAGATACTAGGTTGGATGCTACATAATTGGATGCCAACTTAAATATTCTTTCAGAAGAGTTGCATATACATAAGACAAGACTATAGCCAAAATGCTTCTCTGCACTGAGCTCAGCTTGTATTTCCCAGTCATATCTGAAATTATTTCAAGCTCATAGGCTGAATAAAGTCCAAGGAAGGAAATGAAAATGAATGTACAGGTTGAGAATAAATATTTAGGAAAGTATAATTAGAACATATTTTGCTTTGTATAGCCTTATATTTAAATAACACTTTTAGTACACTGTCAAACTAATGCTGCTGATCTCAGGCAATTTGGGTTGTGCTTTAATTCATCAATGGATTCTTTAGGTAGCCTGGGGTTATATATTTCATACATATATAATTTGAAAATACGACATCTACTAATGTGATAAATACGTACCATGTATTTCAGATTCCTAGAAGTAGGTCACTGGTGACTGATGGGGCTTCTGTGATAAAAGAGACTGATGTGTGTTTGTATGTCTGTGCATATAAATATATCTGACAGAGCTGTGACATAGCAAAAGCGAGTTTAAAAAAAGACTTGTTGAAAGATTATGGAATCATGAAAATTCACCTATTTAGTCTCTTTGCAATCAACATGCTCTGGCATTGCCAATCATTCAGTGAAGGGGCTGTATGTGAATACCTATGAATACCTATATTCTTTATTGAGGGGAAAATCTTAAATGGCTAAAAATTTCTCCTCATGTGGAAAAGAATATTACAAGTCTCTTTTATAAATAATAAGGTCTTTATAAATTTTATAGAAAGTCATGAAGGGGGAATGCTATGACTTTTCCTATACATGATAGTCTAATATCTATATTCTGCATTCTGTTACTTATAATTAGTTTACTGAAATGTGTTCTATATCTGAAAACAGTCCATTTACTGGCAGCCTTTGTTTAGAGACCCTAATTTGGACTTTTAAATCTGTTGCTAAGTGACACATTAGTAAAATGTGATATTGTGTGACTGCACTGAGTTAATGAAGCAGTTGTAGCAATTCCAGTTGCTGTTGTCAGATGCATATCCTGTGTAGTTATGTGATAGCCATTGGTGACCTCCTGCTGGCTTTCCCATAGACTTTGCTTATCAGAAGCAAAGTAGTGAAGGTTTGAAAATGGTAATCTGCAGGATGTTGCAACTGTTGTGTGAGCCAGTTGTCAAGCACTCAGATAGCAATCCCATGACCATGGAGACATTGCAATGACCACAACTTTGAGGGATAATCATAAGTCATCTTGTTTAGGACCATCGTAACTTGGTACTGAACAAGTGGTTACTGATCAAGGACTACCTGTATTGCACCTAGTGTAAACATTATATGCTAGGTTAGTATACTGAATAGTTTACTGTGATTTCATAACACACTTCCAGGTAGTGGCACAAGTTTTTAAAGCCTGAAATGTTCTACAATCACATGCTTAACAACTATCTCCTCCAGTACCATCCAACATATATGTTAAATAGTGGGTTCTTTGGCGTAGGAATGAAGACGCGTAACTGAGTACAGGGTAACTCATAGTTTATTTCATGCAGAAACTGTACTGGGGAAATGGCTGCAACTAGCCGCAATATATAGTCTAGCCCCTAGGCAGCAGCCAATAGGTTTGAATCAACCATTGCCGCCTGGAGATAACCAATTGCAGCACAGGAGACTTGTAGTCTGGGTTGCTGGAGAGCCGTTAGCTGCTCTAGCAACCCACGTGGTATTCTTCAAGAGCCCAGTACATAACACCCCTCCCCTCTTAGAACAGACCATAATAACACCAATTAGTCTCAACAATTATCAAGACTCATTATCCAAACACACTAAAGTAAAAGTGATAATAATAATAAAAAATAAAAAACAATGTAGGTTACAATCTTATTAAACAACGTCTGAATGAATAGGCTTCAAAGATGGCACTTTTACACAGTTACATCATAGCACTAGTTTCTGCAGTATAGTGGCAAACAGGAATTACAACAATATATAGCTCTTTATTTTACAACATAATCTGCAAGATATGAAGGAGGCTTGTGTGCCCTGGAGGAACATCTCGGAGTTCCCATCACTTTGTGGTCTACCAGCTTACCCAGTGGGCTGGGTAGACTTGTGTCCCTTTGTGCTCCTGAGTCAAGAGGATTCGATGCACTCTGGCTGGCCTCTCCAGGTTGGCCCACCCCAGAGTCAGACTGTTCAGCAGAGTAGGCACAGCGGTTGCTGAAGTTCGGGTGGCTTGCTCCTTCAGGGGATCCATGTTGCATTCCAGGGCTCTCCATTTCTCCCTCTGGTTCCACCTCAGTTAAGAAGGAAAAGTCCTGATAGTCCATGTGAGGACTGGCTTGGCCGCAAGTTTGAGGACCTTGGGAGGGACTTATGATGCAGTCCTCACTTAGTGGCCATTCTGGAAACCGTTTTCTGAGCTGATCAATGTGTCGTCTGACAACTCGCCCTCCCTCCAACCCCACTTCATAAGATAGGGGTCCGGATGCCTTGGTAATTTGACCAGGAACCCACAGATTCCCATGACCATAGTTCCTGGCCCAAACCCAATCGCCCATGTGCAGCCCCCTCGGGGGTTTTGGTTGACAGGCTTCTGCTGCCACTCTGTCTGGATGCAACCTGTCCTGTTTAGTGATCAAACGCTTCCCCCAATGTAGTTCTGCAGGACTTTTGCCTGTAGCAGTGCAGGGCGTAGAATGCTGGCAGAGTAAAAAATCTGCCAATTTGTGATGCCAGTCACCTGTGACAATGCGCTTGAGTGATTCCTTCATTGTCCTCACCATGCATTCAGCTTGAGCATTAGAAGATGGATGAAAAGGCGCAGACGTTGCATGTCTGATGAGATTAGCTCTAAGGAAGGCCTGAAATTCAGCAGCAGTGAATTGGGCCCCATTGTCTGAAACTAAGACATCTGGCAACCCATGTGTGGCAAAGAGTTTTCTCAGCACCTGGATGGTCCTAGCAGTAGTCATGTTAGGAACTGGAATTACTTCCAGCCATTTGTAGTGGCTATCCATTACTATAAGGAAGAGCTGTCCCTGAAAGGCCCAGCATAGTCTATGTGAATCCTAGACCAGGGAGTGTGCATTTCCTCCCACCTGTGAATTGGAGCCTGTGGCTTTTCAGGCCTAGACTGCTGGCATGTATAACAACCATGGACTTGTGTCTCAATGTCCTTATCAAGGCCAGGCCACCAAAGGTAACTTCTAGCTAAAGCTTTCATTCTGACAATGCCTGGATGGCCTTCATGTAATGATTGTAAAACCCTGTCTCTTAGGGAAGTGGGAATTATGACTCTGTTTCCCCATAAAATGCACTTTTTATGGGCGGATAACTCATGCCTCCTGACAAAACAGCTCTGAAATTCTGAGCCTGGACTATTTTCCAACCAGCCCGTGTATACCCATGACAACACTCTACTAAGTATTTTATCTGTGGCAGTTTCAGCAGCAATGTCCCCCGCATAGTTGGGAAATTCAGGTATGTCCTGTATGGACAATATTCTAGCAGCTGGAGCCAGATCTGGATCCATTAGTGGCAGTGGTAGTCTGCTGAGGCAATCAGCATGGCCCATTTTCTTGCCCGGTTTGTGAATTAATTTAAAATTGTATGCACATAGGAAAATAGACCATCTCAGCATTCTTGGAGATAGTGTGTTTGTCTGTTGTGAAAAGTCCCAACAGAGGTTTGTGGTCAGTGTAGACCATAAAATCCCTGCCATATAAATAGTCATGGATTTTTTTTATTCCAGCAACGATGGCTAGGGCCTCTTTGTCAATCTGGACATAGTTGCGCTCAGCAGAGGACAATGTCCTTGAGTAAAACGCCATAGGAACCTGTTTCCCATTTTTTTCTATGTGACTTAAAACTGCCCCCACCCCATAGGGAGATGCATCACATGCAAGATATACAGGTTTAGACTCTTTGTAGTGAGTTACAGTGGACTTTTCTGACAATAGTGCTTTTAAGTCCTGGAAACATTTTTCATGTAAGTTAGTCCATTTCCATGGAGCTCTCTTATCTAGAAGCCTGTGGAGGGGCTCTGCTATTGCTGCCTTATGAGGTAGAAATGTGTGATAGAAGTTTAGGAGGCCCAAGAATGCTTGTAGCTCTCCTTTTGATTTGGGCCTAGGAGCCATTTTAATGGCCTTCACTTTAGAATCAGCGGGGTGAATTCCGTTAGCATCAATTCAGAAACCCAGGAATTCTGTTGAAGAAACCCCAATACTACACTTGTTCTTTTTTAATTTGAGGTCTGCTTTGTGAAGCCTCTGCAAGACAGTCCTGAGCCTACTGGCCAACACTTCTGGGGATTCCCCTGCAATAAGAACATCATCAAAATAAGGGCAGACGCCCTGAATACTCCATGATTCCCTGAAAAATACCTGGTACAACACTGACTCCAAACTGTAAGTGTTTAACTTTGAAAGCCCCCCTGTGAGTCACGATCGTTTGAGCCGCGGCTGTGGCCTCATCAACTGGCAATTGCTGATAGTCCTGTGTTTAGCAAAAATAGTACCCCCTTGCAAGGAGGCTAAAATATGGTTGACCACTGGGACCGGGTAAGCGTGTTGCTTGAGGGCTTTATTTAGAGTGCATTTATAGTCAGCACAAATGCGAATTTCCCCGTTGGCTTTAAGTGGAGTGACTATAGGAGTTTCTCACTCCCCACCATCAACAGTCTGTAATGCGCCCTGTTCTACAAGCTTATTGATTTTGGAATCAATTTTATGTTTTAAGGCAAAGGGGACCCTACGAGGCTTAACCCTGATTGGGACTGCATTGGGATATAGCTTAAATGAGATAGGCAGGCCTGTGTATGTTCCTAGGGTTGAAACAAAAACATCCGCATATTCCTCGCATACTGACACGAGGTCTGTAGTTTGTGTCCGGTTTATGCCAGTAATCTGAATACCTAAGGCCTTAAACCAATCGAATCCAATGAGACCCGTTCTCTGGCCCCCTACTACTATTACATCCAGGTGCCCCCAAAACCCTTTAAACTTTACCCACAAAGTGGCTTCTCCCTTAACTTTCACGTGAGCATTTTGAAAGTCCGTTAGGATTATATCTGAGGGTCTTAGTTTGAATCAAGGTTTGAATCAACCATTGCCACCTGGAGATAACCAATTGCAGCACAGGAGACTTGTAGTCTGGGTTGCTGGAGAGCCGTTAGCTGCTCCAGCAACCCACGTGGTATTCCTCAAGAGCCCAGTACATAACAATATATATTAATATAATGATCTCACCTGCAAATGTTGTTGCAATCTGACTTACTTCAAATATGTAATGCTGAGGGAACTAGGACTGGCCCCGTTCTGCCTAATTACATATGACAGCTTAAACTATCCTTCTTCATATAAGCATTTTCAGAGAATAACTCTTCTAGGTTAGAACTGCTTTCAGCTATCAAATGATATATTTCATTTTAATTGTTGAACAGCTAAACATAATTCTTCTACAACTGCTTTTATTAATGTTTTGGATTAAAAACTAAAAAAAAAGAATATTTATTGCCTATTATTTATTCTTTGCATTGCTCTAGGTTACCATGGGAAGGAGGTGATATATGAAATAAATATATAATTTGGAAGATGGAAATAGTAATATGTTTAAGATTCATTTAAACTTCCTTTTTTATTAAACTAAATTTTATACTCAAATATAATCTAGGAATATGGGTTGTTCTACATACTGATTTTTTCAAAAGCATTGAACAAAAACCTATTCACACTCAGGGTGCTTGCAATACACATGCTATAGTCATTACTTAATCAGAGAAAAACAGAAGTGTTGGAATAATGGCAATGGAGTTTCTAATATAAGAATATCAAATAAATGTACATCTTGCAAGGTGATTCACAAATTTTGATTATATATTTTAATATGGTCTAATGAAAAAAGGATGGTTAATGTGTCAGCCTTTGTTAAAGTGATTTATGGATTTTTTTTATTCTTTAAATAGCTTTTACATTATATTGTATTGAAGACAATAGTGCTTAAATTATAAGATTGAATTCACATGAAATGTACCTCATTTTGTTCTTGATGTTCAGTTCCACTGGATATTTTATTTTGAACCAAAATGTAGATAAATAAGGTCCAATTATTTTACTTTTAAAAATATTCATAAATCAAATAATTGATCTCCTGGGAAAGTAAATCTGCTTCTGGTATGAGAACCATCAAAACCACCAATACCATCTGGTAACAGTCAGATTGGGATTGTCAGGACATGATCTCATCTTAAATATTTCTTCTTGATGTCAGCATGTCAGTTAAGAAGTAGTACAAAGGGAAGGGTGTGGATTCAACTTGAAAATGTTCTTCTCATTTTAAACTCATTCCAGTCAAAAATACTCTACATTAATATACTGGGTAATTATCTACTGGAATAAATATTTTGGCAAAAAACTCATTGTATAGACAATGTGTTCAAACTTTGGTAAGCAAGAAGCATATAGGTGTTGTGTACAAGTGGCTATTAAGGTGTATTAGCTTTTTAAAATTTCATTACAACTTTTTAGACTGTTTTCTGTCTCAATAGGATATATGATGATGAATGAAAATAGATCATGTACAAAAAACCAATATGGATCATTAGTATGAAGAGAAAGGTACAATTGTCTTTCAAGGCAAACAGTTCTATCCAACTGTTCTATTCAACTGACAAGCAAGATAACCTTGCAATATTTTCCATTTTCTGTGGAAAAAGTTTTACAATATAATGAGAATTTTAGAATTCATTAGTAAATAATTTTTAGTAAATTAATTTTTTCAGTTATCTGAGAAGATCACTTCCAGGCCAATTTTAAATTCATTTCTTAAGAAGGAAACTGCAATGATTTCAGACTAATATGCTTATGAATAATGCTGCATTTTTGTGTAGATATAATAAACATCTTAATTTAATGGAAAACATTTTAAGTAAATATATTTAGGACTAGAAATTTAGGGTTGTAGTCTAATATAAAACACATTAGAAGAACTGGAAGAAGCACCTCTGCTAGCTGATGCCAAAATTTGCCAAGAAAATTAGAGATATTCTGAGAAAAGAATGAAAATAAAGGCCAAAAAGAAAGAATAAATGTGGTTGCTGAATTGTAGCAGCCCACTCCAGCATGATTGGGAGATGTCCACAAAGTCACCACAAAGTTAGGGTTAGATGAAAATAGCTCTAAATAATTTTTAATGCATACAATGGAAGCCCACAAAAAATTGGTCTGGAGGATCTGGATTCAACAGTGCCTCTGCCAGCTTTGTGTTGGCTCAACGGTTCACTCTGAGGACTTCCACTGGACTGCCTGTAATGGTCGTCTTTTTTGCAGAAAATTAATTCATTTTCCAAACCTATTTTTCTTGTAGCTTACTCACTTGGTAGGTCAGAAGCTTTTCCATTTGCAGCTTTTACCAATATTTTTAATGTATCTAAAATTCTTTCATTCTTTCCCCTAACTCTTGTGTAGCCATATCCATATCAGTCAAGAAAACAGTGAAAAGCTACATTATTTAGCTACATGCAGCTGTACATTCCTTGGAGATGAGGGGAGGTTGCATTAAAACACATTTTATTTTTTTCCAAGGACTGTAATATAAGATTAGGGTTTATAAGCACAAAACAGATGAGATAGGCAGCTTTTTCTTTTTATTTTTTGGTCTCTTTTCAAACAATGGTACTTCTCTTTTAATATATCAATTATAACTTGCAGTGTGAGCCTAGCCTTACACAGTACATTCATTTCAATGCCTGAGTTTATCAGGTGCAAAAGACCATCACTATTTTCGATTAAGACAGATAGCTTTATCCTAAGTAAAATTATTTTCACTATCACATGATCTCTCCCCTCCCCTCCTCTCTTTTCCTCTTCCTCCGAACAGGATGGGTTGCATTAAATGTTCTACAACCTACAGTAACTGATGCATGTCAGAGGATGTGGTAATATTATTTTACCACAATATTAGAAAATTCGACTTTAACCAGTTTTTAATAAGTAGTGTCACATTAAGTTTCCCAAATGTTTCTCAAAACTATCCTTAGGAATCTACTTTGTTCTGGCCTTATCTTCACAAAGTTCTATTTTATTGGGAATATTTACCATCATTTATGAGATTGTTATATGGTACATGCTAGCTAGGATTTCCAACTTATAATGCATGGGCCAAGCACTGATGGTATGCAAGACTATTGTAGTCAGCCTCTAGGGAAGGTACAATGGTTAAGGCAGTGGGTTAGAAACAAGGAGAGTGTGAGTTCTAGTCCTACCTTAGACACAAAGTGAACAGGGTGACCCTCAGCCAGTCTCTCTCCCAGGCCTTGGAAGCAAGCAGTAGCAAACCACTTTTAAAATCCTGTCAAAATACCTGAACATTTCTCCAGACAGTTGCCAGAATACAGATCCAAACTGGAGGGTGGGGGAGAGACTAAATAACATTCTATGAATTTGAATATTGATTTCGTGCAATATCAATATGAAAAAAACCTGTTTTTATAATTCAACAGTTACAATGTGGGAATTAAATCATGATTGGCGGCTTTCAATTGGTGAATTCAAAAGAAGGCATCCCTAAAATAGGTTGTTTATGTGTTAGCCCACAAAGATTTAAATATTGATTAAATAATGAAGTTGAGATTTCTATAAAAGAACATATTTGGAATTACTGATGCGAATTTTGAAATATAATGCAACATGGCTTTTTAAGTTAGATGGATGCTGGAGATGTTATAGACCAGGGGTTCCCAACCCCTGGTCTGTGGACAGGCACTGGGCCACAACATGCCAGAAACTGGTCTGCGCAAACAAGCAAAGCCCCATTTGTGGGATGCAGGCAGTACATGAATCCATGCTCTCTCTGGTCCACAGAAAAACCTCTCTCAACCAGTCCCTGGTGCTCAAAAGGTTGGAGACCTCTGCTATAGGCAACATGTAGCATTAATGTGAGGGTTCATTATACTCTATCAACTGTATAGAGTTGTATCACAAGTTAGAATACTTTCCCCCTGATTTCTTTTGGGACTGGGGTGGAATGGAGTTTGAGGAGCATCTTTAAAACTGTGTTGTTGGCTTTAGGGCTTCTCTTACTATTTCCATGTGTTATCTCAAAAGTGCAGGAAAGCATTGGTTTTGGAAACTGTGATCAGAAGGAATTCAAGGGTTCATATAATCCAGGGGTTCCAATTGCCATTCCTAATTGAAATGCATACGGCCTGTAGTCAAGCATAAAAAATAGGCTGTTAACTAATGCCTAGCTGCCAGGAAATACCAGTCATCAAGTTCACATCAAAATTTCCTCTTTTATATTTGCAAACAGTTAAAAAGAAAACAAATACAACAATGTAATTTTTCCTTGTATATATCCATTTCTTATAAACCTACTAATGCTTGCATGCTAGGATTGTTGCATTTTGGGCTCCTGTGATATTTTAGGTCATCTATATATAATATGTAACACAGATGTGACAAAGATATGTATACAGTTCATATCAGCATTGGTAGAGGCAAATTAAATAATCAGCATAAGCACAATTTAAACATAGACACATCACTAGTCGGCAGAAAGGAATTATTCATTCAAAACTATTAAATAATTTATTCAGACATGTTAAATTAGTATTATTCACATAACAAATCACATAATTCTAGCAAAATTCTTTTCCAAAATATTTGTTATGATATCTGAAGCCAAAGCTGTTAATTGCAATTTGTCCTAAAGAAAATTACCAATAATTATTCTACTAAAAAGAGTCAGAATATTTTACTATATTAAGTCAGCTGTTTTTATATTTTTGTTTGTATTCGTATAACATAAACATCTGGGTATTATCCATAGAGATTGCTTTTTATATCTTGATAAGCCCTGATTTGGTTTACTGAACAATTCAGGATAGTTTGGTTCACATATTATTATGCCACAAATCTTGATATTTTGAAAAATGCGGAGAGAAACTAGCTGACCCAGGGCAGAAGCCAAATGGGCAATTTGTCTGGAATCTCTACATGACACAAAACAGCAAAGTCTGACACCCCCCCCCCCTTGAATGCTCCTGAACTTTATCGAGTCTGGTCCAGGTGCACACTGCCAGCCTGTGAAGATTCCTGTGTTACAAGCTTAAGCAAAAAAAAAAGGCTAAATAAACTCTTCACATTTGAATCTGATTGTTTGCACCTGACAAAAATGCATAAAAGCACTTCACCATACCAAAGCCAAGCAAATTATATTACAGCTAAATAAAGCTATAAATCCAGTCATTTTCTCATCCAGTCTTAATACTTTAAGTTGTCTTATAAGTTGTCTTATTCAGAATAGTTAAGAAATCTAACCCCCATTTAGTTCAGGATGTTTGTTTTGGATTCAGAATATGCTAGACTATAACTATAATCAACCTTGCCTATTAGCCACACTGGATCGGAATGACAGGAGCTATAACTGAGCAATATCTTGGAATTAAAAAAATAAGGAATTGCAGAATAATGATGTCTGTTTTGCTTGCTTAGGCCAGTATCCATTAAATAGATTTAAAGAATTCTTGGATTGTATGGCATGACAGAGTTTTAAAGCTATTCACTTGCTTTACCCACAAAACCTAAGATATAATGAAGTGCTGTATTTTTAAAGTCACCTTGTGGCTTGAATGGGCAGTCATTGACCATTTGGAGTTGGGATTTTTATACAATGGTCACTTTGAATTCATCCCCCCCCCGCTTCCATTCATGCATCTGTCCTATGTTTGACATTATTATTGAAAGGTTTCAAATAAAACACAGTTATTCCTATGCCTTGATTATGTTTATCAGCTTACGGATCTTGAAAACTGAGTTTGAGATGAACTTATTTCTGTGTTACATGGCTTGGCATTTTTGTGTTAACTTTCCTTGGTTAAATGAAAGCCAAAACTTTGGCAGTTTACCACCTGCTGCGGTGGCAGTTTAATGTACCATAAAGTGAAGGGAAAGATTTATTCATTCTGGAAACAGCTGCCTCAGAGCACTAGCCACACCTCAAAATGATCCAGTTTAAATGAAAAAAGAGCAAAAGATGAAATAAACACTTTTCTGTTTGCAAAATATTAATGATACAGCAGTGACCTTCTGAAAGTATGCTCAAAACTGTTCAGAAGAGAGAAAACTGTATACCTAGTTAACTCACATATATTTTAAATAAACATTTTAAATTCACTACCCAAAACAAAACCTAAAGAAAGATAACTGAAATACATTATTTGTTTGGATTTTAATTATATTCAAATGTCTGTGTATCTTTCCTGTTGCAAGGTGTGGAGCATTTAGAAAAAAAATGAACTGAGAATATAAAAGACAGAAAAATCTTCCCTTTCTCTTTCCTAAAAAGTTACTAACTGAAAGTGGTGAGGCTTGGAATACCAATAAGATTCAAAGAAGCAAACAAGGCAGCTAAACAGAAGCCTAGCAGCAACAGGAACTGTATTGTTGTTACAATAGTTTTATCAGCTTGAGAAATAGGAGTCAAAAGCCTTCATTGGGTTTTGTCCAATTAATGTAGCAAGAAAATGGCATAAAGTGTTTTTCCTATGTTTTTCTTTCTTGGTGAATACAGCATCTGTTTTTCTATGTCATGTTTAGGGAAAATTTAAAAATGCTAAACCATTTCTTTTATTACTGACAATTAGCAATACTGCCCAAGAAGAGCCAGAAAGCCATAGATTACAGGAGAGATGCCAGTAGAGCAAAAGATGGGACATAGCTGTATAGATCTCTCACCTATTTTGTAAGTAGGTTAAATGCAGGAATCTTATTCATAAAAGCTTCACTATGAGCCCAATGGTTAGAATGCAGAGGTTAGAATGCAGTATTGCAGGCTAACTCTACCCACCATCTGGAGTCATCCTTCCATCCTTCTAAGGTTGGTAAAATAAGGACCCAGATGTTGGGGGCAATATGCTAACATTGTAAACTACCCAAAGATTGCTGTAAAGCACTACGGAGCAGTATGTAACTCTAAGTGCTGTTGCTAAGTGCTAAATAGCAATAGCCTCTATCCTCTATCTCAGACCAGACAGGAAAACTCATGGAGACATCAGTGAACCTTCTTCAGCTTCCCAGAAGTTAAAGCAAGCTTTTATATTTCTTCTTGGCCAGGAATTAAGCTAAGTAAAAGCTCTCTAATCTTTCCTGCCAGGAGCCTGACAAACATAGTTAACTTGATTATTGAAATACCAACTAATTTTCTATGTTCACACAATTTGCGTATATTGAACTAACTGGTCAGGCTGGACTATCCTAATATTCTAGGATCAGCTACTAGATCTGGGCTGTAAACCACTGGATGACCACTGAATGGCAGGAGAGAATTAATTATATTCAGGTCTCTTTGTTGCCACCCACTAGTTGTCTAGATATTTTCAGTCTAGTATTGGTATGGTAGTCTCACACTCACAAATTCAGTAAAAATACTAATTAGGATAAAACTCAACAGATTTTCTCTGCTGTGTAAATGTGGCTGCTCAGATGGCGGGGGAGGGGGAGGAGATCATAAAGTCAATATGGCAGCTGTGTGAGGATAGCGCCATCCATTTTATGAACATTGTGACACATGTAAAAAAAAGAGGTGGTTCTTTGGAAGGTTGTGGCTGACATATTGACTTTTTTTTACTTCTCCAACCAGGAACACTCCTGTGCTAGGACTTTAATTGACCTACTTAAGCATATTGTGCAAACACACCCTTACTGTTGGTGATTCAAGTATTTAGTAGTACCACTTTCTTAATTTCTTTGAATAGGTTGATGAGAAGAAGCCTTGGAAGCTCAGTTAAGAAAAAACACTAATAAGTTTTGGAATTATGTGCAAATAGAATTACAGATGGTTTTGCCTGAAACTGTTATTATCTTCCTGCTGTTTTTTACTCTGTTTCAGAAAGAAAGAAAGAGCTTTACTTTCTCCACATTATCCCCTCTCTTATTCCCTCCTCCAAATCCCTGTCTCATTGCATGTTTATTTACCCATTTTAGTACAGAATGGAATTTCACAGGGGCAAGAAATGACAATAAACCATTCAGCTGTCTTTCAAGACCTTTGCTCCAGGTTTCTTCTGCTCGCTGGCCCTTGCCATCTTTCAAATATTTTTTTGGCCAACATAATAAAAACAAAGACTCAGGAATTTTGTTCATTTACCTCTTCCCACCTGGAGTTTTGGAAAAGGTTCTCCTTCTCCATCCCTTTGACAAGCTGGCTCTGTGACAAGTCTTCTATCACCTGATCACATGGGTGAAAATCAGCCTATGCAAACATGCTCCTGGGGACTAGAGTTAAAGTTTGATCTTATGATTATACTTTCTCTCTCTTCGCTGATCATCTTCTTCTTCTTCTTCTTCTTCTTCTTCTTCTTCTTCTTCTTCTTCTTCTTCTTCTTCTTCTTCCTCCTCCTCCTCCTCCTCCTCCTCCTCCTCCTCCACCTCCTCCTCCTCCTCCTCCTCCTCCTGAATAAGCTTTTCTCACTACACCCTCATGAACAACCCTGTTGATATAGGTACAGACTGTCCTAGCCTGCACTCTAATAGGATGGACAGCCAACCAAAGTAACATGTGTGCTTATAAACTGTAACATTTGGATATGGGCAAAAAAAGTTGACATCACAGAAGTGCTTTGAATATAAGAATGTTTATACCAGAAAACAATGTACTGAATAGTTGCACACTTATCCCTCTACGCACAGAGGAAATAAATGCAAAAGAAACTAGAATTGACCTAGAGGTAGGCAGGAAAGAGCCATTAAGAAGAATGTTGATAAAAGATTACACTTACCAGAGACTGGAGGAAATGTAATAACTCAAAATAACTCCACCTTGATTTTGTTTAGTGTTAGAAAGGACAGAGAGAAATATGACAGGCTGGTTCTATTATTATACCCTACAAAAATAAAGCAGCATTCCAGGACTCTTTGTCATGTCTGATTCTTGACCTGGCCTTGAAGGGCTGACTATAGGGGAATCTCTAACAGTCTTACTAATGTCCTGCTTGTGACAGTGCCACAATGAGAAGAGAAACTGATAATCCATGTGATACACTGCCAATGACCTCATTGTCTACAAGAGATTCTAAAGTTATGGTATCACAGATTACACTCCCTCCTTCCTCTGTTCTGCCAGAGCATTGAGTAGGGGCATTTATAAACCCTCCATCATTTGTTATCCCCCTCCCCCAGTTTTCAGTTACCTTCCTTGTGAGGCTATGAGTGGCTTGAGGACTTCCCAAAGGTACCACAATAGGAAATAGAATAACAGATTGGCTGGGCTTTACAGTATGTCTCATTCAACATGGCTCTTGAAAACAATAGTTTTCATTTACTTAAAAACTGCAGCTAATATTTACTTGTATTGGCTAGATTTCTCTCTTATGTCTATTCTTTTCAAAATAAATTTGAAGTTGGCATGCTATCTGGTTTAGAGCAAGAAATACTTGGTCTGCTGAAGAAAAAATAAATAAATCCAAAAACTCTTGAATCTATTAACATAGTTTTGTGGCTCTTTGGAGCCTGTATGTGCTCTCAGCTTATACTCAGCTTAACCGACAAAAGACATTTTTCACAAACTGCATGGACTTTAACTAGAGTACAAAGTTAGTTTCCATTCATTATCAACATACTAAGAAAATTCCACTTAAACTCCCTATTTAATACACTGATGTATATTATTTATATGTTTTAAATTGTTTTTGTTAGATGTTAATGATAATGTTGGAAAACTCAAAGCTGAACTACTATAATGGTTGTTTGTTCACTTTTTAAAGACTATTTCTGTTACATGAATCTTTCCCAAGTTGCCTTTTATCAGTTTTATATCCAAACCCGCATTTCTTGGATAAAATAAAAATAATTATTGGATCTCCTGACTGCTCATGATTGCATAATTTTTTCCTCAAGGTTTCCTTTTTATTATATTTAACTGTGAATTTATTTCTTTGATTTTCTTTCTCTGGAGAAGAAATTTCATATGTGATCATATCCCTATCAATTAGAATTTTAAACATCTCGTTCACTGGATCTTTTTATCTCCTGACAATAAAGAGGCTTCAGAAGTCTTGATGAATAGAATATAAGTTCTTTCTCTGTGCTAGGAGCCCTCACAAGCTAATATAAAATCTCTAGAGCCAAAAGCTTTGCTCTGCTGCTTTGTGTTTCATGATATCTTGACCTTTGGCAAAAGCAGTTTCCTGATCTTCTTTTAATAAAACTGCTGGTCTTTTATCTCAGTTATTTATGTTCACCTCTATTTTGTGACCCCTGCAAACACAATTAATTTGTATTTGCTTATTTGGGCAAGCTGTGACACTCTTATATATCCCTGAAATGGGAACTTTCAGCAGCCTGGTTTATAGTGACTGATGCTGGAAACAGTAGTTCATCTGGGAAGCATAGATTGCCCATTCTGTATTATATTTTAAAGAGCACAATATACACATAGCAATATCCAAAAATATTTTTTTATTTTTAAGACCAAATATTAAAATATACTTGCTTGGATTATTACACAAGAGTTAGTATAATTGGATTATTATAGTACAAGCTCTATGGGGCTGTCTTTTTTAAAAAAAATATGGAATTAGCTAGCACAATTAGATAACTGACTAGATCAAAAATGTTCCATTTTGTGAAAATTTTATTTTGAAACAAAAACAAAAACAAAAAACACTGCTCCAAATTTACTGCCACTTGGTGAGAACCTTTGTGATTAGTCAGATCTTTGTTTACAGCAGGAATGAACACTTGTGACCATAGTGCTACATGAAGCCCTTGGCTCAACTTTGAAAGTTCTCTGCAAGAGATGACATTGTACAGTTGGTAAAAGTTGGTAAAATGTAGCTCTGCCTTCCCTCTAGTCTGCTGTTTGGGAGACAAACAAGAGTTGGTCTGAAAAAGAATGACTGAAAAAAGGGATGAAGATATGTAAGAGAGAGACTGGTGATTGCATCCATTCTTGGTCCTACTCATTCCTTGCTTCATCTCCTGCACTGCCCACTATGTATGGCCTTGAAAAAATAGGGTTCCTGAGGAAATAGAAAAAAATATTGGCCTAAATTATACATTATTATTGTGCTTGAAAAAATGTTTTATTTTTATTTCTGAAAACAATTATATCTCTCCTTAAATAAAGATGATTTGTTGTGATATTTTTTGCTACTTCTATTATATCAGGAAATGTTTGCTGTAAACTTGCTTTTGCAAGCTGCCATGAATGGCTGTCTTTCTGAACTCATGAAATCAAAGTAATACCTTACTGTGACTCTGTGTGATAAATGCATCTTCTGTTTTGACAGGTTGGTCCAGTGTCTAATTGCTTTTTTATTTTTCATTTTTAAAAAAAATAATCTTATTTTTGGTCTGACCATCCTCCACAGAGTGTGAGAATCTGTTGGCTGATGTGAGTGATTATTTTAATACAGAAATAATCATTGCTTCATATAAATGACACACATATATAGCAAATTAGTTAAATAACACATCCTGGTAAAATATTGATTTCTTAGACTTTGTACAGAGTATTCAATTAACAACTTTGCCCTAAATTATATGTCTATTTTGTTAACTGGAACCCAATCTTTTTAAATTTCAAGATTCAAATCCTCAAAGAATGGATATATAATGAAAGCACTGACACACCCCCTAAAGCACATCGTTGCCAGTAGAGGCTGTGTCTGCTGCTGAAAGAGACAGAGACAGAGAAAGCCCTGTATGGGACAGCATGTGTTAATTGCTCTTAAACCTGTTAGTATATTATGCCTGGCAATGCTCTGAAAATTCTTGGCTTTCTCTAAGAAAATAATAGGGGCTCAGACGTCTCTCTCTTACTTAAAGGCAGCAGGAATTAAAAACTAAACACAGAAAAGACTAGACACTATAATGATTTCATGGTTTAAAACCCCTTTGCAAGGAACAACCTAATTAAATATCTGACATCATCAGGTTTGTTAGTAAATAGTAACCATGGATGCAGAGAAGGCTTGCATCTCATTACATCCTGCCTTGGGTTTCAATGTGAGAGATATTGAGGCTTCCAAAGGAAGGCTAAAAACAAAAGCAGAGGGCACAGATTTTGCTTGCTTAGTCCAAATATAGTGCTATTAAGAATATCTATAATTAGGGTCTGGAGTGCATTGCCAAACAGTTCTTGTTCACTATAATGAAAATAATATGAGAAAAAATGCAGCTAGAAAAAAAGATAATAAAATATTTACAAATATCACACTAAGAGAAAACTATACTCTGAAGATTGAATAATATCTCAAATGTACAGTCTCTGTACAGTTAGACTGATTTATGGTCGCCTGCACTAATATTATTCATTTCCCTTTAAATCCCTGAACAACACAAAACAGCTGGGTATATCAGGCTACACTGCTAAAAAGTGTAACAAAATAGAAGAAGACCCACTATTTGCTAAAAACAAGATAGTATTAGGAAAATGTGGATTAGCATGCAGGTGGCAGATATAAGGAGATGAGAAAAAAAAGATCCTCCCATTAGTCAAAGCAATATCCCATACTGCTTACTATGGTTCATCCACATTACTATATTTATTCTTGCTGCATTTTGTGCACATGTAATGCTACTGTGTTCTGGTTTGAAAATAAAGACTTGAAAAAAATATAAAAATAGATCAAAAGTACAAATAGAAGAGAATTATTTGTAGTTTAGGATTGAAGACATGCAGCTAATAGGACATAAATGACTGTTGGAAATCAGGTCTGCATGCTCTTTCAGGCATCCTGCCAATAATACAGATAAGCATTTTGACTTGAATCTTATGGATTTGTTTTCTTTAGTTTAATTGCTTACCGGTATTTATAAAAAGTGCAGTTTCACTGCACTGGAAAGCTTCCTACTCAGTCTACTGAATAAAACTGTAGATAACACTAATTCTTGTTTTCATAGCACCCTTAAGTGCTGAAATGACGTCAAATGATGACAAGAGTCATAACATTGCTGTATAAATGGCAACATGAGATACTTGAATGACATCTGACACAAATACATGAACCATGTCATTCATATTATCATATTACCACATCATTAAAAAACATTTTCCAACTGATTTTTCAGGAAATATTATAGCTCTTATCAAAAAAACACATTCAATAAGCCAATCTTTATTGCATAAACCAATAGCTAATAGTTTTTGAATATGAAAACAAAACAATAGAATCAGAGTTGCAATCGGCCAATAAGGAATCCCATACTAAATTATGGGATACTGAGGAGCATTCCCAATAGGTATCTATTTGGCCTTTCCTTGAAGACATCTAATGGGAGCAATTCCCTAGGTAGTTGGTTTCATTGTTGAACTACTGTTATTTTTAGAATATTTATCATTATTTTTTGTCCTGCTACTTTGGGATGACAGAATACATGCTGTGGTCTTTTTCACTTCAGGTAGTATCCTGTTTCCCTATGGCCTTTCTTAAGATGGAATCTGTATTTCAAGGCTGATTAGTAAGTTGAGGGATTTTAATTAACTTTGTTCAGAAAAGGAGAGCTTATCACCTCCTTCTACCCTACATCTACCACTGTATAGCAATTTGAATTTCCTAGAAGCTTTATTGTCCAGTCCTCCTCCACCCCCAAAACCCCAATTATATGGAATGATGCGCAGAAGATGGAAGAAAATACAATGAGGAATTGTCAAAAGCCACCCATCACCTTGAACCAGAAGTAAGAATTCACAGACTACAAGTGCAATGCTTTTGGAATCAGTCTCATAATCTCAGTTCTTTACTTAACTGGCTGAAACTAGCAATTAATGCTAGCTGTAGTTTCTGCTCTGAAAAAAAAATGATGTAATCACTTCAAGAGATGTTTAAAAGATGGATGATTAAAGTTACAATAAATCTCTACAAGGGTATCCAGGCATCCCGTCAGGAGGCAGAGAATGGTGGGTCTTGAACTTTTCTCTATCACTGCCAAATGTTAAGCAGTCTTTTAAAAAATCCAGATAGTTTATTCTTTGAGTTGAAACATTTTTCCTGAATTTGTGATAATAAAAATTATTTGTATTTCTATATTCCATGTAGTTCAACATACAATCTCCTAAGTATGAATACTTATCTTCTGGATAAGCATTGAAATCCTATGAAATCCTACTTCAGCTTGAATAAATAACATTAGAAATATCTGTAGGTGTTCAAAAGTCATACATTATTGTTATTGGCAACCTCTGAATTGTAATCTAAAAGTGAAATCCTGACAGTGCACATTTGAATAATATTCCTGTTTTACAGACTAGAATTATTACTTTAACCCAGTAAGTTAAGACATAATATGTGATAGTAAAATAGTTTTAAAATAACAGATATCAAAATGGTTATTTAGCTTGATATACCTTAAAAACAAAACAGATCTTTGATCTACGATAAATATGTTCCTGCAATGTATTCATTTCCATTATAGGTTTTGGGAAAGGAATGCTATCATTGCTTTTATACAGATATATAAAAGTTGCACCATAATCATAATTTTCTTTATATACATTTTCTCTATTTGTTACAGCAGAAACCATACTATGACAAAGTTTCATCAAAACTATTTTGTTTTTATATGTTTATATAAAATACTGGTTTAATATTCATTCATGTTTGCTACGTAGGGACATAAGTAAATATTTATTTATTTTATAAATTTTCTATCTTCTCTGTTGCTTCCTGAATGTACCTCTAATATTTCCAAGCTCAAAATATATGACAGGTAGCTAGCTAGTTGGCTAGACGACAGACAGACAGACAGATAATCCAGGATCTCAATAAAATTATTGAAAGAACTGTAGAACCCAAAAGTACTGCTATTGCTCAAATACTTTTAGATCTCCATCTGTAGGCATTGTGAAGTTGGGAGGACATTTTTCAGAAAAAGTCCAATGGTAGAAGACAGCACCTGGATTTTTTCTTCCTATTGTGCCTTAAAGTAATTTATCAAAATAAAGCAAAACATTAGGAAAATGTAAGCCTGAATTGCTGCTTCTAGGCAGAGCAGTGACTCAGGAAAAATATAATTAAAAAAGAAGAAGAAAATATTCTGTTTTTAATTCTGACAATTTCTGACAAGTTAAATGCTGGATGATTTGGCCTAAACCTGAAAGATGTATAGTTACAGTGAGCATATTAACACTAGAAAAGAACTGTGGACTCAAATGTCTTTGGTGCCTTCCTAAAATTGAGGAGAAAAACCAGCTGATCCTCTTCAGGGAAAAATTTCAGGATTCTGTTACTAAAGACTTTTCTCCTGATTCCAGTCATATCCAGTTCTTTGAATTTTCTCTGAAAAAAGCCAATGCAGTGAAAAATTATTGTTATATAATGTTTTGAAAAGTATAGCAAAAAACTGTCTTGGCCTCTGCACTTTACATCTGCTGAAATCTTAAAATGCTTCTCAAGGGCAAATGTGCATACAGTGCATGGCATCCCATTCTGGACGTGACTAAGTCATAAATGACACTGTCCTGCACCACCTGCATGGCAGAGGAGGCATGCTGTGGGACCCATCAGTCAAGTAATTCCAGCTGGCAGGGTCCAAGAGAAGGGCCTTCTCTGACATGGCTCCTGCCCTTTGGAAAATCTTACCTCCTCAGGTGAGATTAGTCCCACCTTCTGACCTTTTGCAGGAGCCTGAAGACTTGGCTCTGCCAGATGGCTTGGGGCCCTAACAAGGGAGTATCACACAAGAGGTGGTCATTAAACTAAGAGGCAATCCCATCTCTCTGCCTTCATGCATCCTGTTCCCTTCCTCTCCATCTTTTAGCTATATCTTGATGGGGATTTCTACTTTTGTGGTTTTAGCTATATTTATTTATTAGGGTTTTAATCTTTTAATGCTAGAGGCTGCCCAGAGTTCTTTCATTACAAGATGGGTGGCAAATAAAATCAATAAATAAATAATGGTCCAAGTGATAGTGTAGCTGATGTAAAACCAAAGCCACAGCCACAACGTGAACTTCTAGACATAGCCTGGATGTAAGAGAATCCCCAAATGTGATCTTTTAAGAGAATCCAGTAAGAATCTCCAGGCTCAGGTCAGAGTATTTCTTTTATGTCTAAATTAAAATTTAGTTAACTGAGCCATATCTAATCCATTACATTCAAACAGTCATTCAAGATCTCCAAAGTGTCTTAACTATTATGTTATTGTAAAAGGAAATAGCTGGATAATATATTTATATCTGATGACATTTAACACTATATATAGGTAGTCCTCGACGTACAACCACAATTGAGCCTACAATTTATGTTGTTAAGTAAGACATTTGTTAAATGAATTTTGCCCCATTTTACGACTTTTCGTAAAGTGACTCACTGCAGATGATAAGTTAGTAACCCAATTGTTAAGTGAATCTGGCTTCCCATTGACTTTCCTTGTCAGAAGGTCGCAAAAGGTGATCACATGATCTTGGGACACAGCAAGGGTCATAAATATGAACCAGTTGCCAAGCATCTGAATTTTGATCATATGATCATGGGGATGCTGCAAAGGTTGTAAATGTGAAAAATGGTTGTAAGTCACAGTTTTCAGTGCTGTTGTAACTTTGAATGGTCACTAAATGAACTGTTATAAGCTGAGGACTACCTGTATACAATTTGTGATAGAATGTAGTCCAGAGTCACAGGAAGAAGGGGCTCTTTCCCAGAGGGCTAAGAAACAGCTGAGCTTGAAATATTTGGTAGGCAGGAAGAGTACAGAGATGGACTGCCCCCCAGCAGTTCACAGAATATATCTACAATGCTGCAGTTATATTAGTCATTCAAGATTCTTTTTATAGGCATACAGCAGTAAAGAAACTACTCAGATGAAACTCCATACACCATTGTTTTTGCTTTGGGACTGACACAACTCTTCACAATTCTTATATGTAGATATTAAACTTAGAAGAACACTGCCAGAACTTTAATTGGCAAAATCCATGAATTACCACTTGCCAGATAAAACAATGATTCCATACCTTATCCCTAACAAGATGCTTCTTCTGAAATAATATTAGAATTGTTGATAAACTATACTTTGCTTTAGTTCTTAATATACGGTAGCTGGATAAACATAGTCCTTCAAAGTGCTTTTACAATTTCTCTGGATTTGTCAAGAAACACTACTGCTAAAAAAATTCATGAGAATGAAAATGAGGTCTTCTCCTGGTGTTGGAATAGGAATGATGTCTTCTCCTGGTCTTGGATTTAGGAAGCCAAAAAGCTTTATCCTGATAAAAAAGAAGGTTCTACAATGAAACATGCATTAAGTTTATGTTCCACATTTTCTTTTGTACAACTCAAAACAGTGTACATACAGCTCTTTACTCATATTTTCCTCATAACAGCCCTAGGAAGTGGATTAGGTTATAGAAAGTGACAGGCCCAAATCATCCAATCAGCCTAAGACAGAACTAGGATTCACAGTCTCCCAGTTTGTAGTCCAACTAATTAGTTGCTAAACAAACTAAATGTTTGATTCCTTAGGTGATTCCTGGTCCCTAATCATTGGCTATGGAAGTGAATTTTAACTTTCTTTAAATAGCTGAAGTTACAATGTGACTGAGCTTGGTGATAAAAAAGAGGGCAGGATTTCAGTGCTTGGCACTAATTTCTGGCATAGTTTTCCACCAAGGTGGTCTAAATAATATTTCATTCATTCCTATGGTATGACAGGATTATGTGTGGGCTTTAATGGAAGAATTACTTTATTCTGCTGTCAACATAACCAATTATTTTTTGTAGAAAAACAAATCCTCAGAATGTTTTATGCATATTGGCTGTTTGGGAGAACTGTATGTATGCTTAACAGATAAAATATTGACTGATATCTGGTCCTCTGTAGATAGCTTTTATTAAAACCCTTTCAATCAAAAAGACAAACAAATGCTTTCAGACAAACCCTGTGATTACAATTAATTATTCTCTCTGCATTGGTAGCACTTACGTCTGTCTAGAAGAATTTTGTTTTATGTAAATCTTTCATTTGTAGCTCCTACCAAGCTATAAATCAGAAAAAGAAAACCATGCATTTACCTGTTGCAGTATTTGGAAGAAAAAAAATACAGAAATAAATAAGCAGGAGATGATGGAAGATAGATTGGTTTACTCTAAGCCAAATTGGATCTCATTGCACCGTTATCCCTAAACTAATCACTGTTTCCAGGAAAATATCTGATCATTGTTTCAATTACCTCAGGAAGCTCTAAAGGCTCTCACAATTTTATATCCCTGATTGCTTTTACCAAATGATGTCCCATATTATCTTATACTTTGTTATAATATTCCAGTATGCCAGTAGCCAGAAGGGGGTTAATTCTTTTAGTTAAACTCTAACTTAAAAATATAATTGCTTTTTGGTATGTAAATTATTATATAAGCAATCCTTAGTTGTGGTTTGTTAAAAGGCAGCCAGATCACTTACGTGGGATCTCAATGTTATGCAGAAGCTTTGATATGCAAGCACATTCATTCATCAAACTGGATCTTTAACTTCAAGAAACTTTGGGAAAAGAATTAACTTTCAAAGATTGATGTTTACTTCTAATAGAAAAAAGGTAGCAGGTCATTCCCAACAGTTAAAACCAGAAATAAATTTTATTTTCACACAATCCAAGTTTCAGAAATTGATCACTTATAGTGTCAGAAATCACAGTCGTGAAGTAGGAACCTGTCTCATATGAAACACCTTCTCATGTATGTCTATATTATTTGATGCTAAATGTTAAATTTTGTAAGAGACTCGAATGTTTCTATGTATAGTCAGTAATATAATCTCTCTCTTCCTTTTTTGTGCATTCACTCTACAAATAGAAATCAGGGATGTGGTAAGAGCCAGGTTGGTGTAAGACACTAGTCTAGAAACCAGGAGATCATGAATTGTAGTCCTGCCTTAGGCATGAAAGTCAGCTGGGTGACTCTCTCTCTCAGTCCAAGCCACCTCACAAATTTGTTGTTGTGGGGAAAATAGGAGGAGGAAGGAGTATTTATGGATGTTTGCCACCTTATTTATAAAGTAATAAAGGTGGATAAAAAACATCTAATAAATAAATAAAAAATGTGGTGTCAGCTCCACTGATCAAATTAGAAAATCAGCTTTATATGAAGTCTAATGCTACGTTTACTGAAATTGGCTACTTGAAAGCCTGATTGTGATATGCCTTTTCCCCCATTTTTCAGTAATTAGGGACTGAAAAATGGCTGAGCCATTCCAAATGTTATCTCATTGTTCTGGACTTTAAAAAAATGCTTCAATTCCTTTTATCTAGGTAATAGTTCCAATATATCTCCTCCAAGTTCATCCTCCTTACACTTTATACATGGTAGGAATAGATGGATATATTAACTACCTGCAAGTCTTGCTGAATTTAGTGCAACTCATATAGGCTATATTTGCAGTTATTGTTCTAAGCTACGGCTTATTTTAAGCAAGATTTTAAAATAGGAGTGAGCTATTTCACATGCTTAGTATTCTATGGGCAGAAAACCTAGATGTACATAATTTACAAGCATTCATGCATAAATTTTATACAGACATAAAACAAGCAAGCTATAATGCCTGATTCAAATCTCACATTATCTCTAAGCCATACAAACCATATAAGTGTGATATGAGAACTCAGATAAAGATACTATCAGCCTGTATGACTACTGGCATATAATTCAAAGAACCCTGGGATCTGTAATTGTTTAAAATAATTTATATATACACATACCCACAGAACTGGAAAATACAAGTGATAAATAGGTTTGAAACTGATTTATAGAACAATCATGTGCAATGCATGTATACTCGGAACAATGTTTCAGTAGAGTCAATCAGAATTACCTCAATTACAATGTGCATAGGATCATTATTTGATAAATTCAAAATATCAACACATATTACATCTAATGATTAGCTTTTAGATTTGCTTGTATGCTTTCCTTTTTGAACTGTAAAATTCTAGACCTCTAATCATGTAGTTACTTAGTATGGGCACAAATATAAGCAGTGCCTTCTCAGGAATGTTGATTTTCACTGGTGGGGAGGGAGGAAGATGTGCTTTTGAAATGGGTAGGTATGTCACTATCTTTTAGCCTTGTATAAGGAATCTTTTTTTTATCTAAGAAGAAAATAAAATCAACACCTTGCATGTCTTAAATATATACTCCTACTTCTGCTGTTGAGGAAAGAAACCTAGAGATCATTGGATATTTCATGCAAATGAACTAAAATTGAGCTTCTATATAAAAGCAACATGAGAAATATATTACTATACTTTCAAATGGCAGAAAACGCCTATAGCAGACATTATCATTGCACTTATATGAAATAAGTTATAATGTCTTCAAGACTATGCAGAAGTAATGGGAGGCTAATGTTTGGGAATTACAACAAATAACAAATCTTGAATATGAACCAAGCAACTGAAGATGTCCTTCTTTCTTGAAAATGTCAGCATGGAAAAAAAATGAAACTTTGATTTTGGGCTTTACCGATTAGATAGATTTTATGTTATTGAAATGGCTAGTTTATATTATTTTATAAAAGTAAAAAGTTGAGGTTTGATGTTGATATTCTGTTTTACTGCACCAAAGGAAGTTGGAAGTCAGTCCCTTTCCCCCTTTTTTTCATCCTTCTCTCACTTTTCTATTCCCTTTTCCCTTCCATATCTTTTCTGCTATTTACTTTTGTAATGTTCATTGTATTGTATACTATAAACTAATAAAAGATATATCTACAAAGAAAATGTCAGCATGTGTCGGATTCAGTCCTGTCAAAGGAAAGTTGTGTTTTATTCCATTAGAAATAGTAACAATCATTGGTCTATTTCTCTGATTTCCCACAAGGACCTCTGTAAAATATATCTTCTAGTCAGAAGATTGATTTATTGATTGATTATGTGCCATTATGTAATTTTCAACTCCTAGCAACCACATAGATGAATTATTTTCCCCATGACTATCTATCTGTTCTTTCAGATCTTTCAATAGTGCAGCCATTACTACTGTAACTGAGTCCCTCCTTGCTGCTGGTCATCTTCTTCTTCACTCTATTGAGAATGGAAGGGTATAAATCCCTTCTGGTGTAAGAAGGTTCCTTTTGAGTTGAAGGTATAATATCAGATTGTCTCAAATTATAGACAGTATGAAATAACAGATGCATACACATAGGGAGGAACCATGTCAGGAATATTCTTCATTTGTTGTCTTTGATGCAGCAAATTTCTATTGCCAAAGAGATGGTATTGGACCTCAAGTCCCTGGTCAGCAAATATCAGCTGTGCCAGATAAAACTCAACAAATGATAGATTACATTTTTTTTTTTAAAAAAATAGGAGTGCTGTGAGCAACAACCCGCAAAATAATTTGGTTAGTATTTTATAACGTGTCAGCCTCTAGCAGTTTTTATTGTTCCAGTTCCAACAGGAATTTGTCCATTTTCTTGTGAAACAGGAAGAGCTTCTTGGAATATATTTACAATATAGTAGTAATTAGTTTTACTTAAACTCAAGTTATGACACTGAAGTTAAAAATTCTTTTCAATGTTCAGCTAAATAAAAATTAGTTCATTATTTTCTGCCAAAAAGAAAATAATAACACACATTCTATCAAGTCTGTCCATAACATTATGCTGATCCCTAGGCCATTGGATATATTTTATTTATATTTTTATTTGTGTATAATCTTTTGTTTGGATACATGAATTTCTTAAATACAGTACATGTAGTACAGAAATAATTGTTGCTTCAACAAACCCTTCTTATACCATTATATAATAAGTATATGACTGGGGAGAAGAGTCATTTGATTGAACTGAATATGAATATGTACTTTAAAAACGGTAATTATCCATATTAAGAAATGATTTTGTAAAGTAATGGGGAGGGCCTTAACATTACATGTAGATGGCCACACATTTTAGCCTAGAATCTCTAGGTAATGGTAGACAAGATTTGTATCTGGAGACACTGTTGATGGAGTCATAATATAGTGCTCTGGGGACTACTGGTCTTACTTGTTCACATATTGCTCCAATGTCATATTTGTTTCTCAATTGTTTCTTTTATATACAGTATATTGATGATGTGTATCTTTGCAGAAATGATCTAATTGAGTTTTTTGTCTATCCTTTATGATCAAATAATGTCATTTGCACCCAATTTATCTAATAAAAATAGGTCTTGGCCAGACAGCAGCATTCAGAACAGAATGTAAAACTAGAGAATCAAATAAATGCTGATAGTTCACTAATTTGTATTTATTTAGTAGTTAAATCCACTACACTTCTTTAAAAGTATTATCTACTTTTAAATTTGTGAACATAAACCAAACTTTGCTTGATACAGTGAATGTCTCTTGGTTGAGTCTAAGACATATGACAATGGCATCATGTCTTTGGGAAATGAGTGTACCCACTAAATAAATGTAGCAAATGCTGAGATTACTAGCAGTATTAAAACTGGTGAGAATATTTTGATAGTCAATTGTGATGTCTTGAAGAGTCTTAAACTTTGAGAATATCATTGACTATGCATTTAAATACAAATGCTATATCATGATAAATTACAATTAAAAATAACATGCAAAATTGATACTGAGTGAGCAAGATAAGTGTTAATTGTGCCTGATCATCACGAATCTTTTTCCCAGACTTAAATTCTAACACTAGAGTTAACAGTAAATGCTCCAGAAGAGTGCTTCCCAATCTTGATAACTCTTGTGGACTTCCTCCCCCAAAATTCCCCTTGCCAGCTTGCTCTGGAAATGCTGCTCCAGAAGCTCTACTTAAAGCCATATTAAAGGACAGACTCAATGCCAACTACCAGTGACCTTGAGAAGGTGCAGTGCAGAAAGGCATTTTAGGCAGTCAATATTTGAAAAAGCCAATGCAAAAATACAATAAAAGCTGGAACAAGAATTCAGAATACTTGTGCTCTTTTTTAGCCTGAGTTTATAAGCATTTAGAAATGTTATATTTGTGTATGTGTGTGTGTGTTTCATCTTCAAGGTAAAAGCAGTTTCTTGGGTGGCTAAATTTAAAATACAGTAGAAGAGAAGGGCTAACAGGAAATGCTGAAGGAACCATGCCTTCTTTATTCATTCCTGGTCAGAAGCTCCAAACACAAAAACAGTAAGAAACATCTGCACATACAGCTTGATTCAAATACACTGTGGAATTCAGGCCAAACTGTATTTGTCCTTTTGCAAGGTGTGTTCCCTTCATTAAGAATGCTTCTCATTCCTCTATATTTTATTCAGAGATTACAAGTTAATTTTAATTGGAATTCTGTCAGAAGAAAGTAAGCAGGATGAATGGGTCTGTTGAATAATAACACTTACTAAATAATAAAGTGCTTTAAAATGTGGAATTTTTTTTAGCTGAAGTACCATTCAGTCTATTATATTTAATAGCTGATTGCTGACTCTTTTCCTACTTAATAGAGAAAGACTTTTGTGGGGGTACAGCTTCTGTTGTTACATGGTTACAAACATGTTTAAAGTACTAGTACATAGAAAGTGGACAAATGAACTTTCTTAGTAATAAGTAAGTCCCTACATGAAAGATATGATTAGGGTTTATCATTTGGATTTTATTACTGTTTAATTTGGACATTAAAACATTGCATATTCTGCCAAAATAACATGCAAAAGAATGGTATTTACAAAATGCCAACTCTCTTGCTATGCTATTGCTACTGTTGAACCAAAATACAACTTTAAATTGCATTGGTCTAGACTCTAGAGTAAAAGGGACGCAGTGGCTCAGTGAGTTAGGATCCTGAGCTTGTCGATCAGAAGGTCAGCAGTTTGGCGGGTCGAATCCCGAGTGCCGCGTAACAGAGTGAGCGCCTGTTACTCGTCCCAGCTTCTGCCAACCTAGCAGTTCGAAAGCACGTAAAAATGCAAGTAGAAAAATAAGGACCACTACGGTGGGAAGGTAACAGCGTTCCGTGCACCTTTGGCGTCTAGTCATGCCGGCCACATGACCACGGAGACATCCTTGGACAAGCACTGGCTCTTCGGCTTTGAAATGGAGATGAGCACCGGCCCCTAGAGTTGGAAACGACCAGCACGCATGTGCGGGGGAACCTTTACCTTTACCTTAGACTCTAGAGGCTAATTTCTCATACTGCAATCAGTTTAAACTTTGGCAGCATGTATACAAAGAGTCAAAGCATTTAAATGTTTGTCTGAACAGAAATATAAAAAAAGCTGAGAATTTTAGAAACAGTTGCTGCTTGGGTGTTTGAGGCTGGAGAAGGCCATCTATAGACAGAGGTTGTATACAGAATCAAAGGATTTCATCAAAATGACAAAAGCAGAGATGTGTGTTGTTGCAAAAGGAGTTCTTCTGCTTTTATACATTTATGCAATATCACAACATGGACATAAAAGAGGAGGAACTTGCAGTTAATAGCACTATGCTACTTTTATCATTTTGCCCCCTGCCTCCTGAAGATATCTGTAAACAAGGGACAAATCATACAGTCATAATTACCATCTTAACATTTTTGATCTCATTTTTGTGAATGCCTTGTCTCAGGGTTTTGTACAGAATTTCTTATGGTGGTGATTTTGAGTTTATTTATTGTTCAACAAAATGGAATTGAAACTGCTGTTCTAATGTTTTTGGGCCAGAGTTGAGACATTCTGAAGCCTTTTTGGATATGACATCCTAATCTGGAAAACAACAACAATGCTCAAATTAGAGGATTTCCCTTGGGGATCTTGATTGGGACTTACTTAAAACATGGAAAGCTGATCAATAAGAGTCATTTCTTCTACTGTGATTGACCCTACTGAGGTCATTGTTTTGCTGTAAATACACCATTCATCTCAAACCCTATTCCATCTACTTTATGGACTGATATAATAAAAGCACCTGATTTCACAAGGTTCTTGTAAAGATTTGAGTTATATGTTAGGTATTTTGTCCATTATTTTGTTTACTTGAAATTGCTACGTAAATGTTAAAAATAATCAAGTTTTGCCATAATACCAGCCTTTGTTAACCATTTAAAACATGCTTCAGGACCAACCAGTGATTTAATGAATGAAAAAATGGCGGCACCTTGCCTAGCTGCGATTACTTCAGCTCTCAAAAGTGTGGGGGTTAGGGAGGGAAATGAACGATTCGGATTGAAACACCTTTCTGAAATAGGGACAACTAAGTAGAGTTGGGTTGCTAAACTTTCATATGAATGTCAGTCCATATTGGAGATGAAGAAATTCAGTGTGAAAGGAACGGTGGAGAAAACTGTTTCGGAGAGTCTGGCCTCAGATTACTACAGAGGATAAAATCAACAATGGAGATGCCAGCGGTTGACACGGAGGGTGAGAGATCAGCTGCAATGTCTGGAGGAGTGGGGAGGAAGAAAGGAAATTGCTGGAGGTGGAAACAGCATCATGCTCAGTGTTTTGAGCAGTGAAGGCAGTGTTTCAGGCTGCAGGGGCAGAGTAGAAGAGCAGCCATTGCAGCTGGGAAGTTTCCCTCCATTGCTGACCATCTTTGGAAGAAAAGGAGGTGTGACCATAAGAGGAAACATGGCAAATGCGGAGGCCTAACAACTAGGGTAAAAGCTAGACCTTACAGAGTGTCCCTTCCATCTATTTTGTTTGCAAATACTCGCTGGATTACTTGAGGCTGGATTTAACAAAAAACGGGGAGGTGAGAAATTGCTGTGTCATCATTGCAACAGAAACTTAGTTAAAGCCCTCTGTCCCAGATAGTGTTGTTAGCTTGATGGGATTCTCAATATTTCGGCTAGAACGGAGTTTTACTCTGAGTGGCAAGTTCCGGGGAGGGGGTGTCTGTTTTTTATATAAATGACAGATGGTGAAATAATGCCAAGGTGTTTTCAAGTCTGTGCTCCCCAGATGTGGAGCTTCTGACCATCAAATGCAGATCCTTCTATCTGCCTAGAGAATTCTCTGTTACCGTTATCACAGCTGTGTATATCCCCCCTGAAGGCCCTCAAGGTTCTCTGTCATACTATCAGTGACTTACAAACTATTCACCCAGAAAGTGCATTTATTGCAGTGGGAGACTTTAACTAAGTGGATTTGAAAGCTACCCTGCCACATTTCCATCAATATGTGGACTTTGCAACCAGAGGGGACAATACACTGGATCTTGCCTATTCCAACATCAAGAAGGCTTTCAAAGCTATCCCCGCCCTCACCTGGGTTCCTCTGACCATCTCTCAGTGCTGCTTATTCCAGCATATAAACATTTATTAGTCAGAGTGAAACCTGCAGTGAAGCAGGTGAGGGTTTGGACAGAGGGAGCTATAAAAGCATTACAAGACTGCTTTGAGTGCACGGATTGGGGCATGTTTAAGGAAGCAGCTACTGATAACCAACATAAAAAATGTTGAGGAGTATGCCACCATGGTGTCTGCATATATTCAAAAGTGCATAGAAGATGTCTGTGTCCTGAAAAGCACTGTTGTGAGGGCAAATGAAAAACCATGGTTGACTTAGGAGGTCCACAAGATGCTAAAAGCACGGAATGTGGCTTTTAAATCTGGTAACATGCTGGCACTTAGAACAGCCAGAGCAAATCTGAAAAGTGCCATAAAAGGTGCTAAGCAAGCCCATTGCCAGAAAATTCAGAACTTTTTTCAAGATCCTACAAACACCAGGCAAATGTGGAAAGGAATCCAGACCATTATGGATTACAAGGTGAATCCATCAAGATGCAAGGACAACACAGATTTCCTAAACAAACTGAATACATTTTTTGGTAGATTTGAGGCATCAAATAACACTCCTGCTAGGAAAGCTGTACCTCATCCTGATGAGCAAATGCTAAGCTTTGATGTCACCTCTGTCCGGAAAACACTGTAAAAAGTTAACATTCAGAAAGCAGCAGGCCCAGATAACATCCCTGGACATGTCCTTAGGGAATGAACAGATGAGCTGGCTTGTGTTCTCACAGATATTTTCAATCTCTCATTGCAGTAGGCAGTGGTCCCATCGTGTTTTAAGATGGCCATCATCTTGCCAGTGCCAAAAAAGTCCACAATTACAGGCCTCAATGATTACCGTCCAGTTGCACTGACATCCACCTTTATGAAATGCTTTGAGAAGCTGATAAAGGACATTATTGTATCTAGCCTCCCACCAGCATTTGACTCTCTTCAGTTTGCCTACCGACCAAATCACTCTGCAGAGGATGCTATTTCTTCCGTTCTCCATCTGAGCTTGAAGCACTTAGAGGAAAGAAATACTCATGTGCTTTTGTTGTTTGTTGACTTCAGTTCGGCGTTTAACACAATCATTCCCTAGCATCTAGTAGACAAGTGGGCCTTTTAGGCTTAAACACCCCTTTGTGCAACTGGATTCTTGATTTTCTTACCAACAGGCCCTAATATGTGTGAGTTGGAACAAATACCTCTAATACCACTTACTTGAGCACAGGTTCTCATCAGGGCTGCGTCCTAAGTCCGCTGCTGTTCACCCTGTTGACCCATGACTGTTGTGCTAGGTTTGCCACCAGCCATATTGTGAATTTCGCAGATAATATAACAGTAGTAGGCCTTATTCATGATGACAAGGTGGAAGCTTACCATAAGGAGGTTGAAGGGTTGGTGAACTTGTATAAGGAAAACAGCCTAGTTTTAAATACCGGGAAAACCAAAGAGATCATTGTCGATTTCAGAAAAGGCAGGCACAGCCACACTTCTCTGTGCATTAATGATTCATCTGTGGAGATGGTTACCAGCATCAAATTCCTGTGTGCAGTTAATGAGTAGGCTGGCTTGGTTGCTGAACAGTGAGAAACTGGTAAAGTGGGCACAGCAGCACCTGCATTTTCTGCGTCACATGAGAAAAGCACATCTTCCTTCCTCTGACCTGACCACTTTCTACAGAGGGACAATCGAGAGCATCCTGTCATACAGCATCACAGTCTGGTTTGGAAGCATCACTGCTTCAGACAGGAAGGTGGTGCAGAGAGTGGTGAGGATGGCCGAAAAGATGATTGGCAGTTCTCTCCCTCCCATCCAGGACATAGCACAAGAAGCGTTGCTTGAGCAGGGTCCATAAGATTATCTGGGACACTATACATCCTCTTCACAGTCTGTTTTCCTTGTTACCTTCTGGGAGAAGGCTTCATGGTATCTGCAGCAGAACATCCAGATTCAGCCATAGCTTCATTCCATACAGCATTAACCTTGTGAACTCTCAAGCTTCTTCCTTCCGTTATATATTCAAGATGGACCGTATTTAATATTTATTTGTTATATATATGTAGGGGTGTATATATGTTGTATATAGTATGTTTAGGTGTGTGTCATGTATGTGTTTCACTTTGAGAGCGGGCAACTAAATTTCATTTTTGATGTGTGCCGTTGTGCCCACAGTAAAAAAATGACAACAAAGGTAATTTTATCTTATCTTATCTTACCTTACCTTACCTTATCTTATCTTCTTCAAGTTGTTTTCATGATTCACAGATCTCATGGTTCACCTTTTTATCCCCTTCAATGGGTGGTCCAAGCATGCCCCTGTAATCCATTCTTATAGGACCTTTCCTCATAATGTGGCATTTTTTAAATAACTCTGGACATAGCACATCTTAAAATTGTCTTTATTTCATTTTATAGTAATGTTTTTTTCTTTTACAAAACAATTTCTAAAATGTTTCTTAGAAGATGAGGCTGATAATAAAATCTGGGATTGGGACTGCCTACCTCTTGAAGTAATTTACTCTATAACTTTCTTATATGGTCATTGGTTATTGCTATTCATGCCAATTTGGATTGCAGGAAATTCACTGATTTCATCAACTTAAATGTATTCCAGCATTAATTTGTTTGAATTCACTAGACGTTTGCCTTAACTTTTATATGGAAACTAGACATCCATCGGGTCATTTCAGAGAGATTTCCTTACTTAAACAGATAAACAGAATAACCATAGGCAGGCAACAAAGTAGTAATGTGTAACAATTCTAAAGTTTTTTATTGTTATTTTTTAATTTTTACATACATATGTTAGTTTTTCAAACAACATGCGAACTGGGTTCATAACACACTAATACATAGTCAGGTCCTACTCTTTGTTTCTCTCTTCTAACCATTTATAAAATAAATTCCAGCTTTGATAATATTCTGATTCTTCTTTGTCTTTTAGTCTCATAGTCAATCTATCCATCTCTGCGCATTCCAATATCTTCTTTATTATTTATTTATTTTTATTTTTTTTAATTATTATTATTATTATTATTATTATTATTATTATTATTATTATTATTATTATTATTTATTAAATTTTTATACCGCCCTTCTCCCGAAGGACTCAGGGTGGTGTACAGGGCAATAAATATCAAAATGTAAATACAAAAGTTAAAAAAAGAGTTAAAAAGAATTAAATAATTATGCCCAATATAATACAATAATAAAAGTGTGTTAAAACTAAATCCAACCCCAAACCCATTAGACCAGGCCAGATTGTTCAAATAAATAAGTTTTTAAATTATTACCTCTTCTTCTGACGGTATTTGTTCATTTTCCCAGCATTGCGCATAGCTTATTCTTGCTGCAGTTACAATATGTAAAACCAAGTATATATTTTGTTTGTTAGTCTTTTCTGGTACTATACCTAATAAAAAAAATTCAGGATTAAATGCTACATGTTCTCCTAATATTTTTTCTAGCCAAGCATGTATTTTTTCCCAATAAGCCTTTACCTTATCACATGTCCACTAATTATGATAGTATGTACCTAAGTTATGTTTACATTTCCAACATTTGCCTGATACATTTTTAAACATTTTTGCTAATCTAGCTGGAGGTAAATGCCATCTATAAAACATTCTATATACATTTTCTTTATACGCAGTTGACATTGTCAATTTATAATTTCTCTCCCACAATTTTTGCCATTCTTCTAATTCTATATTATAACCAAAGTTTTCCTCCCACCTTGTCATTGTCCCTTTAATTTGTTCACTTTCCATCTCTAAGGTTAACAAAAAGTTATACAATTTTTAATTAATTTCTCATCAGAAGTTAATATCTTATCAAACACATTTTGTTCTTTATAAAATCCATACATTTTCATATCTTTTTCATATCTATTTTGTATTTGTAAGCGTACCCACCATGACATGTTGATGCCCTGATGTTCCAGCTCTTGTTTTGATTTTAATGTCCCATCAATATTTAAAATGTCTCTATATGTCCAAGTTTTTTCAAAATCTAACAGGTTTACGTGTGAAAAAGCTTCAATTGTTGATAACCACCCTGGAATTTTTACATATATTTTCATTTTAATTTTTTTTCCATACTGTTATCAAAGCTTTTCTAATACAGTGATTTTGAAAATATCATGAATTTTGTTTTTCCCATACCACAAAAACGCGTGCCATCCCAACTGTAAATCATGTCCCTCCAAATATAACAACCTTTTATTCCTAAGCATTATCCATTCTTTCACCCATGTTAATACCGATGCTTGATAGTACAAAGCCCACTCAGGTAACCCAAAGCCTCCATTTTCCTTAGTATCTTGCAAAGTTTTTATCTTTATTCTAGCTTTTTTTTCCTTGACATATAAACTTCAAAACTAAAGAATTCAACTCTTGAAAAAAATTTCCCCCAAGTTTTATCGGAATTGTCTGAAACAAAAATAAAATCTAAGGCAATATATTCATTTTGACTGTAGCTATCCTTCGTAAAAGTGACAATTTTAAATTCTTCCATTTTTCCAAGTCTAATTTATTTGTTTCAATAACCTTATATAGCTATCTTCTTTTAATGTTGAGCACTTAGCTGATAGATATATAAAAGGTAAAGGTTCCCACACACATGCGTGCTAGTTGTTTCCGACTCCAGGGGCATCTACCCAAATATTTTACCTTTTCACTATCTGTACCTCTGTCACTTCTGACACTCGACTTTTTTGCTTATCCGTAAACTTTTTAACTATTATTTTAGTTTTTTCTTTATTAATTTTTAATCCCACTACTTCACTATATTGTTCTAATTTCCCCCACAATTTTGGAATCATCTCCAAGGGATCTTCCAAAATAAATACCAAATCATCAGCAAATGCTTGTAATTTATATGTTTCACCCTTTATCTCCAAACCTCTAATTTCTGTATCTTGTCTTATATTTCGATTTAAAACTTCCAAAGTGAAAATGAATAACAGAGGGGATAGAGGGCATCCTTGCCTTGTGCCTTTCCTTATTTCAAAGCTCTCTGTACTATCTCCATTCACAATCACTTTGGCTGTTTGTTTATTATATATTGTTTTAACCATATTTATAAAATTCTGTCCAAAGTCCATTATTTGTAATTGATAAATCAAAAACTGCCATGAAAGATTATCAAATGCCTTTTGAGCATCTAAAAATATTAATGCCATTTGTTTCCCTGGATGTAGTTCATAGTATTCCAATACATCTATTATCATTCTTAAGTTGTTTTTGATTTGTCTCTTTGGTAAAAAGCCATTTTGATCCAAGTGTATAAATTCAACCAAATATTTTTTCAGTCTCTCTGCCATTATTGAAGTGAAAATTTTATAATCCACATTAAGCAATGAGATCGGTCTATAATTCTTGATCTGGGTCAAATCTGAGTCATCTTTTGGTATTAAAGTATTAAAGTAATATTTGCTTCAATCCACGTCATTGGCATTTTAGCTTCTAGTAGAAGTCCATTACAAACATCTTTCAATGGGTCACTTAATATCACTTGTAAACTTTTATATAACTCTGCCAGAAGTCCATCTGGACCAGGAGTTTTTCCATTTTTTGTCTCTTTATAGCCTCTGTTATTTCCATCATTGTAACTCCTTCATCTAACATATTTTTAAATGTTTCTGAAATCTTCGAAAGATATCTTTCAAGTATTTTACAGTTTTCTCTCTTGAAGTCTCCTTTTTATCATACAATTCCTTATAAAATTCTTTAACTATCTTTTTATTTTTTCATTTTTATATTTTAAATAACCTTTCCCATCCAGTAAATTATGTATCATTTTTTTTCTCAGAATGTGTAACAATTCTAATGTCAACACAAAAAATTAAAAATAAAATGAATAAAAGGAAAAAAAAGTCCTGATTACATTAATATACCTTTTTATGTAGCATTTTTATGTTGCAGTTGTCAATATGCCTACCCACAAGGAGTTTTTTAATTAGCCAGGAGCTTTTAGAAAAGAGAAAGCAATACACTTATATTAATGAATAGAGTTTACTTTGGCGGATAATAGGAATGTAAAACCAATGTAATCGTGAAGACTTCATGAAAATATAAATAATGTACTTGTAAGTTACAAATATTTGATTGATATTGTTAATAATATAGAATTGATAACATCAGATGATTTAGTTAATAACAGTAGCACATGACTGAGAAGAACCCCTGTTGATACACCTGTGCTACAGCTGGTGGTTATACAGTATATTTAAGACAATATGTAGGTTGAAATGATTTCTTTTTTTGAAACATACAATTATTTTTAAATTGTTGATATTTTGCCAGGAGATCTGCTGACAACTAGAACGAATGTTTCCAAGAGGTGAAACCATTTAATGTGCACATACTATTTCAACAGGAATTAACTGGTGGCATCTGTTTCAAGTTTAAGAGGCAGACTAATAGACAGATGAATCTGACTGATGGGACACAGAATAACTAGGATATTTTTCAGCATAGCTCTACTAAAATGAATTGGGATTGTTCAAGAGTTTATGTTTATTATGGACAGAGAATATTCTTTATGTTTTGTGCCAAAATACCTGGATGACTGGAATCACCCATATTATGGGACTAATGGCTTCCTAAGATTATTCTACAATGATGTTTAGTAAGGAGATGGGTAAGAATCTTTAATATTGGATTAGAATATACATACATTTGGTTTCCCCAAAGGTGCTTTTTCAAAAGACAACTGGACTTTATTTTAAGTTCAGAACTGAAGAAGCTTCTTGGATGAGGAATGAAACTTCTTCAAGGAAAACCAAAAAAGTCCAATTGCCTTTTGAAAAAAGCACCTTTGGGACAATCATAACCTGGATGATTGAGAATCTCCATAGACATATATTTGGTTTAATTTGACTACTATTAGACTGTAATTCCTCAGGGATTTTAGAATGAATAAGGGCAGCTATCAAGTTTCCTGAAGTTTTGTAGCCCCTTTTAGACCATGGTAACTTGGCAATTATAAGGAACAAAATTACGGAAGAAGCATTTACTCTTCCAAGAATTCTCATGCTGCTGTAAATTTACCAAGATTTTTAAAGTTTGTGTTTTTCTAATAAAAGCAGAAGAGGAACATTCAACATTTAGAATGACTTCTATCCATAGTTGTGAATCATTTTAAGTATTATTAATGAAGGATTATTTATTATATAAAAACAATTTATAAGATTAGAAATTTGTCTCCAAAGTAGTTCACCAAAGGGGTTGAGGGCTAGATAGCATGCCTTCATGGCAGTGACCCATATATTATGGAATGTATTAGCTCTGGAGATTCATTTGGTTTCCTCACTCTCATTGATTGTGTTATGTTTATTACCTTGAATATGTTACTGTGGAAATAGCTGTTTTGGATTTTTCTGTTCATTGCCCAGAATCGTCTGATGGGGACAGTAATAAAAATGAAAAGAAGTAAGTAAGTAATCTTGTTTTGTTTTGTTTTTGTAGCAATTGTCATGCAGTGAAAGTTTCTTGGAAAGACATTCTAAACTGATGGGAATAATTATTGTCTTGATTTAAAGAGGTGGGATAAAAATGGATATTTTGAATTCAGCAGCTTGCAGGCAATATGAAGCAACTAGTTTCTACAGTACAGTGGGAGAACATTTGAAACTTAGGAAAATTGGGCCACTCACAAATTTAGCACTTCAAAAAGAAAATATTTTATGCCTTTTGATTTTTTTCTTTGAGTTCCAAAACTTGTTTTTGTTTTATAAAAGAAAATTTTAAGCAAACAAATAAACTCAAGATTTCAAAAGCAATTACATTACTGCCTGTATCACTTCTCACTTTTTTCCATATTCCTGTTTTGTTGAACAGTCTGTCTGACAAAGAGATCTAGAAAATTTGAAAGTTATTAAAAAAATGCCTCATATAGATCTGGTGGCTTTGTAACATGAAAGCTCAGTAGTCATATCAAGCAATGGATAAGTGTTTTCACTGAAATATGAGGAGGTATAGTCAAACAGAGTTTACACCCTTCCTTCCCCACCTCTTCAAATCTCTGTGACCCACTTTGTCTATTAAAGAGGGCTTTTGTGTAAATGCCTTCACAAAGGTACTTTAGTTCAATTTAGTGGTAGTACCTAACATATTTAATGGAAGGCGGCTTGACAGTAAGACACATCAATAAACTCAACTCCTCCAAATATATATTGAAGTGAAGACGATCACTCTCCACCTAAATTAAGTGCTTTCCTGCCATACTGGAACCACCTATCCATGAATCTTTATTTTTATCTTTCAGCTCCTAATATCAGAATAATGCATGGCAGAAATTGTATTATTAACAGTTGTAAGGATGGATCAAGGAATTAATTTCATATTCTGGCTGTCTAACTAGAGTGATTCTATGTCAAATTAATCTGCTGATGAATTGAATGTTTCCCCCCTCAATTGGTGAGATGCTGAAAAGGGAGGGCAACCATGGGTAAACAATCTCTTTGTCAGCTCAAATTGACACAAATAAAACAGGACAATGTCATTCAATGATAAGTTGGAAAAACCATAGAAACATAAGGATTGGCACTCAGGATAGCAGCTCTGTCAATGCCAGGATGAATGGATAGGACTTTAATTCAAGAATAAGGAAAGGTATGAGTATGGTAGCTGTAAAAGAAAGGATGGTGAAGTCTGTATTTATTTCCAATTTATCTTTATCAGGAATATCCCAAAGGTGCGTTTTCACATTCACTGGAAAAACAAAGGCTAGCTGCCTTTTGAAAAAGCACCTTTGGACAACAAGCCCTGCATGACTGACAATCTCCATAGGAACATTTGTGATTTTGAGTTGTCCTTAGCTTCATTTTAGTTACGTCTCTGTTGTTACCCCTCTCATCCTTAGTTTGTCTGATCCTTCCTGTCTGTTATGCAGACTAGTTTTCATTAGCACTGCTTTAACAATATAACTGTTAAATAGCAGCAGACATTATTCATGTGTTACTTACTTTGGCAGTTAGAAAACTGCACAAACTGCAGAAAATGGAATTCTGTTTTAAATTAAACTTTGCTTATGGTTAACATACATTACATTTGATAAGCGTGCTACAGCAGGGCTTACAAGTCTTAAATAACTGGCAATTGACAGAAAGTCAACATGTAAAATTTCCCACATTACTGAGGCTTTATACAAAGAAAAAGTTATTAGTGTGCACAGTGCAGTCTTAGAAAACTTTTAAGCTAATTCTTTTGTTTCAGGCTTGAGAACAAGTATTGCTGAACAAGATTTTTATTACATATCTGAAAGAAAGACTTTTAAAATTTCAGGGAATTCTGCCAAGGCATTGCAGCTGTTTTTCTGTGAGGTGATAATTTTTTGCACCACACCATCCTTACACATTTTTGTTAGCATCTATATGTATTCAGTTTCCTGTAGTTCTGTCCATTGTTAGGCATAGTTCTGCCTTCTACCTTGTCCTGCTTACATTTAGCCACCCTGCTCTTTACTCAAAGGAGCAGCAGTCTTTATATAGATGGGCTTACACTATCAGTGTGGAATTGAGAAGTACTATTACACTTAAATGTGTACACTCCTTGAAGATGATCCACAATGTACTGGAAGTACTGGAAGTAGGCCAGAACAGAGAACTAGTTCTGTATTTTATTTGTTTACCAGTCCATATTTCATTTGATGAAACTAACTTTATAAGTTTTTTTTTTCAAAAGGGAAGAGAATTTTTGAAAAATACTCCCAGGTGAAGTATTGGAATCTATTGCAATCAAGAGGTTGCAAGGGATCTCCTCAGCAAATGCATTTTCAAAAGAAACGTTCTCATTGGGAAAAAGTGCAACGTATAGCGCAAGCTAGTAAACAGAGCAACGGCTCCGTTTACAGCAACTACGCTTACAGTAAAGAGGAATGGGCTGCAGGACCACCAACAACCACCACCACCACCTCCCGCCGGGCGTGTTCATTGGAGGCAGAGCAGAGAGGAGGAGGAGGAGGAGGAGGAGGAGGAGAAGTCACATTTCGAACATTGGCGTCTACCCAGCTGACGATCTTTTAGCTGTTCGAACGCTCGCGGGAAAAGCGAAAGTTCTAAGAGTTGCAGCGTTCCACGCTTGGAACGTTGCTGTTCCCGGGATCAGGACTTCGAGAGGTTCGGCGTTGGACCTACGCGGGGTTTTTTTTTTCCTTTTCCCTTTTCAATCCCCCGCCCACTGCTCGCAACTTTATCAAGGGCAAGTTTCTTCTCAACTTGAAAGCTCGCTGCCACCTCTTTCCCTCCCTCCTGTTCCCTCATTTCGTGCGTGTTGATTTATTTCTTGGGACGCGCGTTGGGCGTCCCTGGTTTTATCTTTGTCCCTTGTGGGGAATGTGGAAATGGCCGGTGACAACAGTCGTGGAGCCTTCTTGTGCTGGCGACGCTTCGAGCTCTTACTGCTAGCGACAGCGGCCGCCGGACTCTGCAGCGGGGTCTGGGGAGTCAAGAATCCCAGCTGCCACGAAGTAAGGACGGCGTTTCAGATGCGGCAGATCGGTCCCAGCAAGCTGGTTCCTGATGTTCCCACAACTGGTCAGTACGATTTCCCCACCCCACCCTGCACTACCCTACCCTTATACCAGAATCGCCAAAAGACTCTTCCCCCGTTTAAACACAGACAACTCCTGTACTCTACCCCACTTGCGAACGTCTGAATAGAGAGGGTAAAGCAGAACGTCAATCCGGCCAGCCCTTTGGCAGGTCTCGAAGACATGAAATTAGGTTCTTCTGGGGGACAGGAGGGGAAAGCGACGAGTTTAAACGGTGCAGGCATGGAAAGTCTCCCTTTATCAAAATAAACCTTTTGTGCAACTTTGCTTGCGTCGAGTGCACTAGTTCCAAGGTTAATATACAAGGCAGTGTGTGTGTGTGTGGGGGGGGAAGGGGGATCGCAATAACACCCTGGAAAGCCTTAACTTCTGGGATTGTTTGGGTTCCCGGGGCTAAGGGACCTAGGGTAGAGCATTACTGACCGACCGGTGAGCGCAGGTGTGCAAGGCAATGTAATTAATTGTTCGCTAAAGGACAAGCCGTCTGCTCAGTCGCCTTTAGGGCAGCGCAATCCAAAGCGGGAATTGGACTCAGCCGAACCATTCTTTCTTTGCAAACTGGAAAGGAACAGGCGGCACCGAAATAGGGAGCTCATTAAAAGGGCAAGAAGATGCATAGGAAAGACAGAAACTGGAGTATCACTGTTGACGTGACTGGTCTCGGTTGCAATCAATGCGGACCAAAGAGGTAATGATTAATAAAATACAGACTGGATTTTCGAAGGAAACGGAATGGGTTGTGAAGTTACAGCACCTGAATTGCGTTTTTCTTGATTCCTTTCCTGTAAAAACAAACAAACATGGAGATAGGTGGGGAAAGGTGGGATTTGAGAGATGTAGTAGGATGTCAGGGCTGTGGATGGAATGACAGGCTGGTACAGCCGTCGGTGGCATCTATACTGATTTCTAAATCAAACTGAAGGCAGGAATAGGTAACTTTTTGCCAGTTAAATGCCTAGCTTATTGTGACTTTATGCATTCATATATGTTTGCACACTCAAGTCATGCATATTTGCTAACGATCTCGGTGCTGGGGGAGACCGTGTCATATTTATAATTGATTTAGATTTATGAGGCTTCCCAACTCGGCAAAGAGTTTGGGAAACGTACAGTTAAAAAGAGAAAATAAATATAAAAATACAGCTTTACAGAGGAAACAACATATTATAGCCCAGGCAATGTTACACATCAAAAAGGTTCACTAGCAGCAATTGATCTGAAAATAGGGTAAAAACTTGTTTATTTTCAGGCTCTCTACAGGGTTGAAGGGTTGGATTGGTCTGAAGTGCCACGGGCTGCTCCTTCAGAGGGCAAGCATCACAACACATTGTGGGTGGAGCCATATATAAATGAGGAGGGATGGGATTCTCTTTGTGTTTGAAAGGATGGATAGTTTCCTTAGTGTTTCACAATCTATTCAACTATTTCTTTTTCCACTTGAGCTCACCAAATGGGGCAGGAAAAGGCTAAATTATGATGGCAATGTTGGATGAGGTATCTCGGGTTGACAAAACAGTAACTTGGGGCAGTTGAACATGTAATATTAATTTTTCACATATAATTCTTTTTGTGTAGTAGAAACCCATGTGTTACACATAGTTTTACATACTGTACCTGAAGTTAATGTCCTTTAATATTTGAGAAAAACTTTTCTTTATATTTCAGTGCTCCACTTCTACTAATTTATGAATCTGAAAATTAAATCATTAATAAAATCCACTTGCTTTCAGAGGACATAATTACTTAAATTGCAGATATATCTTTGACAACACACCTCTTTAAAAGCATCATCTATTTAAACTTTATTTATATTTATACTATGCTTTGTTTCATCCATAAAGAAAATCTTAAGTATCCTTTAATATAATCAGAATATAATTTTGATAATGAAATAGACTTTTACATAGCTTGTTCTATGAACTTTATTAGTCTCCCTAGACCAGGGGTAGGCAACCTTGGCTCTTTTATGACTCATGGACCTCAGCTGGCTGGCTGGCTGGCTCAGGAATTCTGGGAATTGAAGTCCATGAGTCATGAAAGAGCCAAGGTTGCCTACCCCTGCCCTAGACCAAAGATAGTCTTTGATTTGATTTGATTTGATTTATTATATTTATATGCCGCCCTTCTCCCTAAGGACTCAGGGCGGCTCACAACAATAAAAACTAAAAAAGAACATGAAAATACAAAATTTAAAAAAGGATTAAACAGTAGATATGTTTAATACATAGTAATTTAACCCCATAAAACCAAATTTAAAACCATAGTCAGTCCAGGCCTGATTGTTGAAACATCCATATCTTCAGGTCACGGTGAAAGGACCGAAGGTTGGGGGCCATCCGCAGCTCCGGAGGCAACTCATTCCAGAGGGTCGACGCACCCACAGAGAAGGCTCTCCCCCTAGGGGTCACCAGCCGGCATTGCTTAACCGACGGAACTCTGAGGAGGCCGACTCTGTGGGAGCGAACCGGGCAATGGGAGGTTGACAATGGCAGCAGTGGGCTAATGCCTCCTTAAGTAACACCAGCTGCCTGCAATTAGTGCAGGTTCGAGTCCCACCAGGCTCAAGGTTGACTCAGCCTTCCATCCTTCCGAGGTAGGTAAAATGAGGACCCAGATTGTTGGGGGTAATTAAGCTGACTTTGTAATAATGCCGCTTGGGGTGTGTGTGAAAGCCCTAACAAGCAGGCATATACATAGAATGAAGGCTACTGCTAAGCACATTGATTTGTGCTTTAGATTGTAAGCCACCCTGAGTCTTCGGAGAAGGGCGGGATATAAATGGGATTAAAAACAACAACAACAGATAAACCTGTCCCTACTCTTTTTGGGTGCCTTTTAGCTTAGGTTTACTGGACCCTAGGCAATAGGCATTCTGATCTCATTGTGTTTTTTTTTCCAAAGACACACTATAATTTTTGCTAGATATTCTTCTCTTACCCTTTACCTTGAACCCAAAGTAGAGGCAGTATTTGTTTATTTATTTACTTAGCATAATGGCTTTCTCTTCCTCCTTGTGGCATTATTAGACTCAGGCCATCAAAAATGGATGAAAAGAAAAGCTGTTCTCCAGATGTGCTTGAACTATGACTTTCAAAATGAATTTGGGATTTTTCACACATCTGTTGGGCAACAGTGCTCCTAAAAGGAGATACCAGGCAAGTGGCCGAGACATACAATCATCCTCTCTGCCATTCCGTTCAGAGATGGAGGAAGACCAAAGCAGAATCGATCGCCTTCCCTCAAACTGTAGACAGGACAGAAGTGTGGAAATTTTCAGTTTTCCCTGCATTGTTGCCCTTTAATAGCCTGATAGAAAAGTCATCATAGGAGCTTCCTTCAGGTGGTTCCATCTGCCACAGAGAATGCCTGAGTCTATAGGCACAGAATGAGAAACACTATTGAGAATAGAACAGAGGAGAGAAGGGATCAGCTGTGCCTTCCATAAGCAGTTGATTCAGGCTACTTTTACCCTCTTACAATGCAGTTAGGATTAGACCATCTAGAGTAGTCAGAAATTATTTTGGCTCCCAGGTCTTGATTATATGTATGTCTATGCACTAAGACAGGGGTGTCAAACTCAATTTCATTGAGGGCCGCATCAGCATTGCGGTTGCCCTCAGGGGGCCGGGTGGGTGTGGCATGGGTGGGCGTGGCCTACTGGGTGGGCATGGCTAAAGTGCATATGGCCTACTGGGTGGGCATGGCCAGCTCTACATTGTTTGCATCAAGGGTGCCTATGGGGGCCTGGGCAGGAGTGGGACAGATCTGAGGGTCTCTGGGCCAGGGCCAAGGCAGTGGGGGCCGTTCCCTCACTGTTTCCAGTATGGCTTTGCGGGCCGCATGAAACCACTTCACGGGCCGGATCTGGCCCCCGGGCCTTGTGTTTGACATGTCTGCACTAAGATCAACTTTATTTGCATTCTCTCTCTCTCTCTCTCTCTCTCTCTCTCTCTCTCTCTCTCTCTCTCTCTGTGTGTGTGTGTGTGTGAGAGAGAGAGAGAGAGAGAGAGAGAGAGAGAGAGAGAGATGCAAGCAGCTGCTATCTCATCCAGTTCCCCTTCGCATGGGCAGCTACATGAAGAAAGCTTTTCTTTCCATCATTACCTACTTTTCATGGAGACAAGAAGAGCAGTTGGTTGGTGTCACATTCCTTAGTATCTGAATGGATGACATAGCCATGCTGTGCATGGCACAAACTGATGATGTCTGGGTCAAGGACAGATGCACTGATTCAAGTCATTAGATATTTCACATCATGTAATTTCTTAACCTAAAACATAAATGTCTTTCTTATGTGATCCTTGACTGATGGGGAGCAAATAAGAAACAAAAACTCAGAAAGTATGTTTAGGCTGAAAGGAGGATTCGGTTCTCTTGAGACACTACCTAAGGGAAACGGGAGTCTAGATGGGCTTCAATTCCCCCCCCACCCACCCAATTATCTGATCACTGTGCGAATTCCAAATATTATAAGTTGTGCAAAACATTTTTCCAGAAACACTTCTCATTTTAGGGGCCATCTCAGTAAAGTGAAAGGCAGAGTAGTGCTGAAACTGAGTATGTGTTTTCACAAAAGGTTATATAGGTTCTCTGCACATTTCTAGCAGATGAATATCTGCATTCTAATCCAAACTGTTAGGAAATCTCTTTTTGACAACCCAGGGCATAGAAAAATGAGCCTATTGCCTCAGCAAATGAGATTGTTGCAATCACTTGGTGCAGGGGGAAATAAATGCAGAGTCAAATGATTCTGAATTGCAAGCCAAGGGAGTTCTTGGAGCCGTGCCAAGAAAGAATTTAATCCAGATCATTTTGTTGCAAGAGCCTGAAAAGTGGGGAGAATATATATATATATATATATATATATATATATATATATATATATATATATATATATATATATATATATATATATATATATATATATGTATATATATATATATATGTATATATATATATATATATATATATATATATATATATATATATATATATATATATATATATATATATATATATATATATATATATATATAACATCAGTTCTAACTCAATCACAGGTGGACTACAGTAAACCACATTTTGTAGAAAAGTTACATGATTTTTTTTTCATCAAAAATATCAGATTTGCCTTTTAATGCAACTGTGCATTTGCACAGTTATCAAATATAATTTTTTTTTGCTAAAATCGACATGTTTTTATCATGAAAGTTCTATTATGGGATATGAAATTGAAGGTAGGAAAGAATTTTCTCTCTACATAAAAGTTATATGTGGAATATCTTTTAGTAATTGAATCAAATTTAATCCCACAAATTTATACACTATTTTTTAAAAATTAAGTGAGTATTTACTGAGTTTTTGAAGAAGAAATCAAGGAACTTTAATTTGCAAACACAAAGATTAATTATACTAGAAATAAACATCAAGTAGCTATGATAGGGAAAATAGCTCTCCAAATTGAACCTGGGATTTGCTAAGAAAAAGGCTAGTTTCCAAACAATTAAAATTTCAAAAGCCATGCTGTAGTAAAATAGTGGAATAGTCTATAATAACTGCATGAAATAACTTTTACATTTCCACCCCGCCCTATCCCACTTTCAACTAAGTAACAGCTGCACTTTTATTGCATGAGCAAATCTTCCAAAATGTCTTAAGAGTTGTTGAACATTCATATTGCACCAGGGTGAAATAAATCTGCTTAGAGGTGAGCCCTGGTTCTTTTCCCAATAAAATTCACTTTTAAGTAAATGCGAGTAGGATTACAGATCTAATGTTTTATCAGGGTGTGGGGTTTTAGGTTACTTGGAATTTTGGCTTCATGTTCTTCTTTGCCTGAGTACTTCTGGGAAATGCTGAAAAGAGATAAAGAACACAACAATTTAGAATACTAGCTATGAGTAAAGAAGGAAGAATAATGTTTGTGGTGGTGTTAAAGCTGTTATTCTGTTACTATTTGTAACACTGATGCAAAATTTGCAATATTATGCAACCTTCTCTATCTAGTGCATTTTTGACCTTCAAGTCTTATTTCTCAGCAGTAAAATATTGTAGTGTGAGTATTCATAAGAATAATTTCACTCTGTAAATGTGTGTGTGAATTTGTTTGTCAAAGCCACTGTCCTGGACAAAACCAAGAGCATTCTGGAATATATCAATAAGATGGCACCTGAATATTATTGCTGAGAGAATGCCTAAGGCAGCAGCAGACATGGAAGGAAGGAGTTTTGTCTTTATAGCAAGACAAAACTCTGCATTGGATGTACCATTGACAGATAGCTGAGGTGGCAGACATTGGGAAATCTTACTGGTGCTGGAAACAGCTGGATTAAAAGCACTGAGAAATTGATCATAATAGAAGAACAGGCACTAAACCCAAGATCCATAGAAGCAAGACTAGCACCCTAGGCAACAGGTTCCAAGGTGCAGGCTGTGCAGAGACGCCTCAGAGACAATCCCACACATAATGGCAGGGTGTATGTTGCAGGCAGGAACAGCATACATTGAGTGGCACAATCAAGTAGCTGGCATTGTGCAAATATGTGAGCTAGACCCTCTGAAGTCCAGATGGAGAATATCATAGTGACTTGTGGGGCTTCCAGATACAGACAGGCAGGTAAGTACTGGCCAATCAACCAACTATCAGGGCAGTAGACAAAAAGCAGGAAGGCAGTGGCGATGATAGATGTACTGGTGCCAAGTGATAACAATATTGGGAAGTAATATGAAGAGCTGGAAAAGTGCCAGGGCATGAAGGATGAACTAGAGAAGTTGCTGAAAGTAAAGGCCAAACTGGTCCTAATGGTGGTAGGAACACCTGGAGCTGTGACTCCTAAGCTGGGAAAGTGGTTCCAGCAAATGCAGGAACAACACCAGAGCTGTCTGTCCAAAAAAGTGCATTTGCTAGGAAGTACTAAGATAACTGCACAGAAGTCTCAAACTCCCAGGCCTCTGGCAGAGGACTCAAAATTGAGGAAGACACATACCACCCATCAGGGTGAGAAGGGAATTTCTGTGAAAATGACTTTTGTATTTTTTATTGCAGGATCGTACTATTATCTGGAATACTAAACACTAAATAATAAACATCTGTAATACTAAACATTATCTGGAATGACTAAACATTCATATAGCATCAGCATCTCTGTGAGTACGTGTTGTATTAAATGCACTTGTGACTATAATTTCAAAAAACAATACATATAAAACCCATCCACTGTCCTTGTTTGCTTAGGTTCACAAGTTAAGTGCTAATCTTTCAAATTCTGAAAGTATTTAATCTGGTAGAAGCATTTTAGAAATATATTCTGAAGCATTTGGCACTTGCTCTTGTTCTGGGTGATACTGGTTGATATCAAGCCATGTGATTTTTATGGCAAGTTGCTAAGTATAAGGGTTCAGAATGTTATTGATGATTTTAATGTTTTGAACATCTTTGTGTTTTTTTTTTAAAAAAAAAGCTCTACTGAGAAAGCATCATCATCTAAGGGAGCAAATGACACTGTCTGTCCTGCAGCTTTGTAAAAGATATGTGTGCTGATGCTCTTGTCACAATCAAGACTGCTGTATCCATGTCCTCTTTTATGTGGATTTCAAATTTGGATGCAGGAAAGTCACAGTCTTTCTCAGTTATTGCTGGGAGTTGTAGTCCAGTGGCTGAAGTAGTGCTTAGTGCTAATGATAAGATAAGAATTGTACAAAGGAAGTTTTTCTATGGTGGCTAGACTGGTGTCCATATCAGCATCATTTTGGTACCCTGTGAATACTCTTATATTTTCCAGGCTTGCAATTCTTAGTTTTTAGATGACTGCTGTTGCTTACGTTACATGGTGTTTTTCTTTTTTTCTTTTCTTTTCTTTTGATTCAGATTGTATTGGTTTTATATGTGTTTTATTGCAAACTACCCACATTTTGCTATTAGGCAGTTTAATTTTTTTAATAAATAATAAAATAGAAATGTCAGTATTAGTGTTTTTTGTTAATCTGGTATAGGTGATAAAGGCTTATACCTACTAGGATTTGCTTTATTGAACAAAATTAAAATCCTCCTTCTAACTTTTAATGTTGACTATATGTTTGTGCCTTTTGTATTTCCTATTTCAATTCTTCCTACCAGTCTTAATCTAGAGTCTTTCTATTGCTTTATAGCAGTTTATAATTGCTTCTATACTGTATGTTTATATTATCTCAATATTCATAAATTTATAATTGTATAAATTGACTATTCCCTAATTCTTTGATACTTTCTTATTTCCCCAAGTCTTCAGCTCTTGTAGCCAAACTCACTCCATTTACATTTGAAAATCTTTTTTACTTCTCTGCTGACATATATGGAGCCTTTCTTCTCCCCAGAACGTATAGTCTTCTGTTCCTGGAGATAGTCTGTAAAACTCCATTCCTGGGCTGCTGCACACAGTGGGTTTATTTTTGGCTCTTTCAGTAAGTCCTACCTAGGGTCCTGTGACTGCCATTGAGTTGCTTATCTTTGAACCGGAGGCCTGGAGACTAAAACATATGAAGAATGGCTGCAGGACTTGGGTTTGGCTAGTCTAAAGAAAAGAAGAAATAGGAGAGACATGATAGCAGTATTCCAGTATCTGAGGGGCTGCCACAAAGAAGAGGGGGTCACATTATTCACCAAAGCACCAGAGCGCAGGACAAGAAACAATGGTTGGAAACCTATTCTATTCTATTCTATTCTATTCTATTCTATTCTATTCTATTCTATTCTATTCTATTCTATTCTATTCTATTCTATTCTATTCTATTCTAGCATCATAGGAATACTGGCCTTGTCATCTCAGGACCTTGATTTACTGTATCAGATTTAGCCTGCGTGGTTTTCTGTACTGAAAATATCTTTCCCTTCTTCAAGTTGTCACAGTATTTCCATAGCATCATAGTTTATATAATTCCCCTTTTTGTTTGATGTGACCATATGAGCGTCCAGCCCTGATTGTCATTTGCAACTTCCTGCCAATGTTAGGATATCATAGCATTTTCATAAAGCATCAAAAAGTGGTGCTTTGCAACATGTGGAAGCATGAATCAAGGACTTTTTTTTCAAATTGTTAAACAGTCTGATGTATTCTGTAAGGCACACATGGCTGGTTCTGAAATGCAAAAAAATGTCTTACTCTTGCACATATATACGAAGAACTCATAAAAGATGCTTTGCAAAACACACTGGTTCGAGTGCAGCATTCTTCTTGCTTGGCTGCTTTCAAGATTGTCCAGCTTATATGTATGTTCATGCATAGGGAACATTTCTGCTGGGATTGGCAGTAGATCATTTCTGTATTTGCATACACGGGCACAGATTGTGGAGGAAAGCCTTTGAAGCAGCTCTGTCAGCCTGTCAAAAGAGGTGGTTACTCCAAGGAAAGATGCTTTGCTTGCGCTAACAGGATTTGTGAAACACTCCTTTTGATTGCCCTAAGTGTTATGTCAGCAGAAAGTTATATCACCATGGCAAGGGCTGATCTCAGAAGGTTCATTACTCTGGAAATCAGAAAAAGGGGCTTCCAGATCAAAAAATTGATTTAAAGTTCAAAACTTACCCTTTTGATTTTAGGTTTATAGCAAACTGAGAAATGAGCAAACCACATTTTTCCCCTCTGTTTCTCATAATTGTCCATAGCAAATGTTGCTTAATACTTCATGATGAGAGAAATTGGATTCAATTTCACTCAACATTTGCTTTTTATGCCAGAAAATATTATAATTATTCTTTTGCTAACATAATCAGATCGCTTGACATATTACATAATCCTATCAAGAAAAGCTGGTCGCTAGTCCTAAAGTTCATGATTAATATAATCCTTTACTTGATTGTAATGACCTCATGTCACCTAGAGCATGACCATATTGAAAACCTATATATTGAAGCAAACCCTATTTTGAATGCTTTTGCAATAAGGAAAGCTCTAATAAACATTTATTTCTGTTGAGTTTGTTTCAGTTTTGATCATGAAAATTACTTCTTTAGGCTAATGAGTGGTTTTCATAAGCAACATTGCAATTCTGGTGAAGCTGATGAGGAACAGAGGAAAATGGAAGCAATGCAGTGGTGGATTCAGCTGGTTTGCACCAGTTCGGCAGAACCTGTAGCTAATTATTTGTTGCCCAGGCCCAGAATGGACTTCTGGAAGTGGCATCCACACAGAGAACCAGTTTTTTCACATACTTGAATCCCACCACTGAAGCAGTGTCACACAATAAGCCTGTAAAATGTTGAACAGACCCCTTATGTATCTCAGCAAAGGACTTTTGGCAAGTAAGTAAATGACTTTTACTTCTTGATTGTAAGTACCAGTGGCTGAACTCAACCTAAAGGATTTGATTTATATTTTGCAGTCTGAATTAACACTACTTTTGAAGGAAGCCTTGTTCATATTACTGTGATGACTGCTACTATCAGAAATCTTCTGGGAATATTTGAGATCTGGAATGCAGCTATGATTCTATATTAACAGAGAGGCTACGCCATTTTCTCTGTAATGTGCGTGATGTAATTCAAATGTAAACAGGCCTGTTTGTGACTTGGGATTGATTCATGGAGACAGACCACCAGAAAACAAGCACACATGATAGAAGTATCACAGTCATGTTCTGAAGATGATGAGGCATTTTCCTCCAATATCGTACAACTCTATGTATTTATTTAATCAATAAATTAAATAAATTACATTATCAATTTTTAAATTGACGTATTATTATTTTGCCCCAATCTTTCAGTATGTTGGAGTATACAGACATTCAAAAGAACATTTATTACATTAGTGTAGGGAAATACGGAGTATGATTTCCCTATTTCAAGCAGCCAGAAAACATGATAAGATATTCATGAAACAGGGTGAGGAACTGATACTTTATGTAATCCTATAAAGATCAGTTTCCCTAGAAATAAAACAGTAAAGTCTGGACCAGCTATGGAAGGCTGGTCTTATAGATGTTTCAGAATTCTCCCCCCAAAAATCAAAAGAATAAAATTAATGTTATTGGCCATACATATACTATTAAATAGGTCCAATTATCTGAAAACTTAGTAAGAAAGGTAGCTGCTGCCTTTTGAAAATCTTTCAAAGAAGGTGTCATGGTTCCGATAGATGAAACACATTAAAGAACTTCAAGGCAAGAATTCTTCCTCAAAGAACATTTTATTCAGGAAATGAAGTATTGGCACTCACCTTTCAATCCGACCTGCTATCTTGAGAAACTCTCATATGTATTCCAAAGCAGGTCTACCATCTTGCTTTATTTTATGAATTTGTTTCTCTGCTTCAAGGGCTATAGATTGGTCTTCTAATCTGGCTCTCAATCCAAGGAGGAAGTGATGGAGATTTCTCAGTTCAGGCGCTTGCTTGTTGTACAGATTGTTTAGCCACTCAGATGCTTCCCCTTCCAGATTAGCCATGACAACATCGACCATAGTAGCTGGATCTGGGTAGAAATTGGCATTGCGATTCATGTGGCAGCGTACCTGATTAAGGAAGAAAATCAGTTTCTCCGAATTGCCATCAAAAGTTGCTTTAAGGGGTGGTGCCATCATGGGCTGCTGCCCCCCCTCCATTGCTGCTGCACTCCTAATGGTTATTGGCCCCCTTGCAGTGGCTGCTGCACTCCCAATGGCTGTTGACCTCCCAATGGTGGCTGTAGCATTCCCAATTGCTGCAGGTCCCCCAGCTGTTGTGTATTCAGGGGCTGCCACCACCCCTATTGCTGCTGCATTCCCAATGGTTGTTGACCTCCCGGCAGTGGCATCCCCAATTGCTGCAGACCCCCGATCAGTTGCTATGCGTTCATGGGCTGCTGCCCCCCCATGGCTTCTGCACTCTTAACAGTTGTTGACCCCCTGGTGTTGGCTGCAGCATCCCCAATTGCTACAGGGCCCCCAGAGGCTGCAGCACCCCAACCTGTTGTTCTCTTTCCAACAGGACACACAGCTGTTGAATCAATTCTCATTGAATGCCCACATTTGAGTCTTCTTCCTGTGCAGGCCTTGGGCTCAGACAGCGCTGACGGTGATGCTCAGGGGTGTGTAACAATGGTCAAGGCTTCCATGACACCAGTGACGATCCAGGCTTTGACTGTAATGGTGGTGGTTCAGGCTTCGGTAATGAGGATATCAGTCAGGGCTGTCATTGTAGTCCCGCCATCTGGAATTATTGCAGTGGCATCTGTTGGGAGATCATGATGATTGACGCCGACCAGGGCTTCTTTGGTGGCTGGGGCTCTTGTGTCACTAACGGTGCTCTGGAGTTCTACAGGAGTGGCAACAACCCGGACTGATGTGTCCCAAGTGGTAGCCAAGACTCTCCTTCCTTACTGGGCTGGAGGTTAGCTCTGGTGGCTTCGAATGCGGGGAAGCCGTTGGTGGGCTGGGGCATCTCTTAGGCACAGAATGGTGTTGCCCCCACCAGTCATTATGTTCACTTGCAGGTGTGGAGTGGGAGGGTTGTTCTCTGCTTCTCGCCTCTAGTCCCTCAAATCTCTCCACTAACTTCTCCACCGATTGGCTGTGGACTGCAGACAGGTACTTCCATTCTCCAGAGTCCTCAATGGCTGCCAATCTCTTGGCTCTCCAACAGTGTGATTCTCGAGAGGTTCCTGCCTGCAAGTCGGCTTCAGGCACTTTCAAAGAGCTCATCTTCAGCAGGGTCGTCTTGAGATGCTTGGAGTCTCCGCTAGGCAAGGTCCACTCCAAGGACCAGATCAGCTCCCGTGTCTTTGGTCTTGCCCCCACCTGCAAGGCTTTCAAGCTTTATTTCTCTGCTGATGCAATGGCTCACACTCCCTCCACTGTGGCAGCAGCCTCGGCCAGGGTGCTAGTTACAGGTGCTTCTTTCTTTTCCATAATGAGATCTTTCCCAAGTCTTTGTCAGCCTATCCCTCGATTAAAAGAAGGTGACTGGAGCTCAGGACCCCAAGGTGGTTAAGGTAAAAAGTAGTTTTGGATTAATGTCATGGTTCCGATAGATGAAACCCATTAAAGAACTTCAAGGCAAGAATTCTTCCTCAAAGAACATTTTATTCAGGAAACGAAGTATCAGCACTACATAGTTGAAACCAAAACTAGATTCCCTTCCTCCAGATACAAAGTAATAAGCTGCAAGTCCCACCCTCATGAAGCAGTCATAAATCACATTCTCCAATTAGTCCGAATTGCGGGCTGTCTCCCCAGCTCCTCAGCCCACCAAAATGTTATCGGTTTGTGTCCTTGAGTTCCCATGGAGCTGCATTGCTATTATGGCTAGCTGAGCTCAAGCATTCACCCCATCCCCCCTTCAACATCTAATTTCTAAACAGAAGAAAAAGCATGTTAAAAGCAAACTAAAAATGGCTGCAATTTCCATCAGTTGTCAGAGCAGGAATATCCAATGCTACAGCATTGACAGTAGGTGGTGTCCTGACAATTACAGCCACAGGTGCAGAAATCTTAAACATTCCTGTGAAGAAACTTTCAGAATGTTAGTGTTTATCACTTTGTTAACTGCACCCTGAAAAAGAAAGTAAAAGTAAATTTGAGATATTTTATAGATAGAACATTTTGGGCAATGTTCTTTAGGACTAAAGTACTTACTACTATGGTCTCCGGGCCAAAAACCTATCCAATAAACAGGAGGTGTTGGTTAGACTGTACAGGAAAACAATAAAAAGCAAAAGTAAGTAGAAAGATTTTAAGTTGGAAGATCATGTCGAAATATCCATTTTAAAGGAAGATTTGAAAATGGCTACTAGCAAACCAACATAAATGAAATCAAATTGGGACAAGGATCAAAAGAGTGATATGTAGATTAAAAGACTATGCAGAATGTTCTTATAAGGAATCATTTTTACTCAGAAGAGCTCCAAAGAATCCCAGTTTGTTTTTGTGAAAACTGCTTAAACGTCATAGGTTTTCAGACATTGTAGGTTCATTATTTCATTTTGTTAAAGGAAACAATAGAAAGTGTACAAGTACTGTTTTTTCTCCAACATAGTTGTTTCTCAGAAAAGTAGTCTAATATCTATTTATATTACTGTGAAATGGTACAACAATTGCATAAGGCCAAATACCTCCTAATTTAACAGTCATAGTCTGTTTTTATAACTCATATTTATGTCACAGATTAATCATATCAGGTCTAAATTCTTGACATGTTTGAAAAATCAATAAGACCCAAGAAGACTAATGTGATAATACCTTGCTTTCTTTTGATGAAATAGCATCTGTTATGTAATCTAACATCGTGATGGAATGTGCACGGCAGCAGTAGTGGGAGAGGATTTTGACAACATTCCCAGAAGGAGATCCAGATTAAGAGATTGTGTGATCCTGAGCTGGAGGAGGGAGCAGGGAAGAGATTTATGGTAACTGTAGCCTAGAATCTCTCAGAATCAATCCAGTTGTCGAGCCCCGTGGGCCTGACATTCAGTGGGGGAGGCAGCCTCTCACGCTGGCCCCTCTCCCCCAGTTCCTGCCTCGGACAGTCTCCCCGTGGGGCCTACTGCCAGACAGCCATGCCTCTCTCCCATCCCTACGGATGCTGCCAGCCTTCCCGGGTGTCCTGCTTCCTTGGCCAACTGCCAGCTGCTCCCTGCTTCCTTGGCCGTCTGCTTTCTGCTTTCAGAAATACCAGCAGGCACACCTGCACAAATGGGCCTCCCTGCCTTCTTTGCCACCACAGCTGATCTTGGAGGTGATGGAGGGTGTTGCTGCTGAACAGTGGATCCAGGAGGCATTGGAGAGGGCTACGCAGCATCTGGAGCATCCTGGTGGCTCTGCTGCTGACAGGTTAGGCGTGGGGACTTCAGGGGGGGCAGCAGAGTGTTTGGGGCTCCCTGTTGGGATGGCTGCCAGCCAGAAGAGCCCAGGGACAGACTACCTCGGGTTTGTGGAGGGTAGTTTGGGCTGCAGCATTCCTTGTGCAGCTGGGCACGGTGGGGCCAGGCGTTTAGGAATAAGGGTGGGGTTACCCAGTTTATTTATTTTTTTATTTTAATCCCATTTATATCCCGCCCTTTTCCGAAGACTCAGGGCGGCTTACAAATTAAGCACAAACCAATGTGCTTAGCAATAGCCTTCATTCTATGTATATGCCTGCTTGTTAGGGCTTTCACACACACCCCAAGCGGCATTATTACAAAGTCAGCCTAATTGCCCCCAACAGTCTGGGTCCTCATTTTACCTGCCTTGGAAGGATGGAAGGCTGAGTCAACCTTGAGCCTGGTGGGATGCGAACCTGCACTAATTGCAGGCAGCTGGTGTTACTTAAGGAGGCATTAGCCCACTGCTCCACCAAGGCTCGCTGGGGGTGGGCTGCTGGACAGGGGGGAGACAGGCTGACAAACACATGTGGGGTTGGCATCTGGACATAGCAGCAAACAGAGCTGTAGGGGGAGGAGAGATTATATGGACGTGTGGGCAGATGTTGGTCTATGGATTGAGGGTGGAGCCCTGTACCTGGCAACTATGTAAGCGTTGGGAGCGATGTGCTACCAATGCTGATTTTGTTTTCACTTTATGTGCATTTGAGCTGAATAAATCAACCTTTGTTTTGTCATATGTTCCTGTTGAAGATTTGTGTTTGCTTCCATTCGAGGACATGTATTGACACCAGTAGATTAGAAAGTTATAACTTTAGTTTGACAAGATTCTATTAGATGTAAGCAAACAAAGAACTGGACTGAATTGGATCTCATAGACTTATTTCTGGGCTTAAGCCTGACAGATATATTTAGAAAGAATTAGCAAAAGATATAGAGCAGATTTTGGTTTACATGTAATTTTTTCATTACAAGAGTCAATGGAGGCATGGTAACATCTTCATGTATTTGACAGGAGTAATAGTCTGACATATCAGGCTTTTCAGACTAATGAGCAATCTGATTTCAATGTTTGACATTAATAAAAGTAGATCAGAGTCTTCCTCAATGCAACATATGGATGTTGCCAGTTCATGAAAAATATTTAATGAGTTCTGCTTCAATGCAGTTGTCAACTTGCTCATATCGAAAATACTAAAAACTAATACAAACTAAACTTAAAGAAAGAAAATAGGAAGAAAGAATAAAATGTGCAAGTAAAAGGAAAAAGAAAGAAGAGAAAGAATATGATAAAAAATATATATAAAGAAGTGACTTCCAACCTTTATTACAAGTATAAACAATTTAGTAACTCTTCACCCCCATACATTTACAAACAGATATCTCTTCAACCAATATTTCACCCCTTTTTTATAATCGAAGGCATAAAACATCCAATTTCCAGTCCTAGTATCAGCAAAAGGTTCATAAAGGTTTGCAGAACTTTGCAAAGAAGAAAAAGAGGAAGAAGCAGCCTAATTTTAACCTTGATCAAATAACCCAACTTTATATTCCTTCCTTTTACTTCTAACAGAATTTTTAGTTTATTCAAATATTGTTGCAGACTTTGATTTCTTTTGCATTCTTCTTTATTCCATCACAAAGAATTCTTCAAAGGTTAACAAGAAAACATCTTTTTTTTAACCTTTTAATTAAGATTTGAAAAAAGAGTATAAGTATTATTTTACTTGATGTTAAATGTATCCCATGTTCTTAATAGTGTTTGTTATCATGCAGCTGTGCTTTCTGTCTTAATGTAACCTTAAACCCTCTCCAAAAACGTGTTTATACCAAATATTTTATAATAGTAGATCATATATCACAAAATTCTGTTGATAAAGAAATACATAACTATCTCTTTTTCCAGTCATGGAGCTGATCTTGAGTATATACTGTGCATTTGGGAAGTGGGGAGAGCAAAGCCACCTTTTAATAATAACTTTGGCTCTTAGTTTAAAAAAATAGGAAGATACTTTAAGGATATGATTCTAGGACTATCCATTATCCATACATATGTTATACATTTTTTATATTCATAGGCATTTTGGATAGATTCCGTACTCTGGAAATCTAATGAGTTCACCTACTAATCTTTTTGTACATTCAGAACCAGATCTTCAATGACTGTAAGCAAGCTACTGTATATCCACCTAATATAATTGAATTTTTCTCTAGTGAGGATGACAAGCTCATCATTCAAATGAATGAATGATGATGTTATGTGTCCAAGTGCCAATTCTTCAATTGCTTCTTTTGTCTGAATAAGTGAATGTTGACCCTTGCTATAAATTGATATTTTAATTTATATTAAAGTGATACTTTATTCTTGATACTTGTTAGAATGAGTAGAAAAAGCTATTCATTTGTGTCTGTCCATAGATCATAGAGGCATCAGCTGAATCTCAAAATTTGTATCAAAATTCATGGGCTTTATGCTGGTATTAATCAAGTAATAGATTTATTCTTTGTATTCTATCTTTCTATCATTTTAAGTGGAGACACAGTGACATATGTGATGTCATAGCTACACTATTTAGTTATAAAAGTATTATTTTACCCAGAGTCTGAGAATTGCAGGGAGTAGCACGTTACCGAATATAGGCACTGACTACTTAGAAATATGCAATCTTCTCTGAATGTTGAACATTTTAGAAAGAAAATAAATAAAATATTAAGACAAGATGGTGTTGAATTAACAAATGTTGTTTATGACCTTGAGTAGTTTTAGCCATATTTGTGGTGTTTCCCATGTTTCAATACAAATACCCGAGTCAAAAATATACTCTTGCTATTTTTTATTTAATAACCAAAAAATCTTTTATGTAGACTTACAGTGGTTCCAAAGAGTTCCAAAACCTAACTTTTAATTTGAACCTTATCCAATTGGTATTTTCCTCATAGAAAATATCTTCTGCTTTCTATGTCTGAAACATCAGATAATCCGACAAGAAATGAAGAGTTGCTAAAGTTCTTGGTTTTGAAATTAGTAGACTTAAAATTCTTTTTGGATCTAAACTCATTGATAAATCATTCTTTCTTGGCCCAACTTACCGCTCAGAGTTGTTTTGAAAGAAAAGTCCCTCTTTGGAAGAAGAATGAGACACATTTACAAAAAGTAATACGGGCTATAAATACTGTAAGTAAACATGTTAGGCGAAAACAAAGATATAAGATTATTTTTGGATTAACCACATTCCACAAATCAGAGATACTTTCCCTGATAGATATTCTAGCATGTGTTATTGTATCTTATTTTCTCTAGTACTTTTGTTCTATATTTCATAGTATCTGTTGTGTAGTGAGTTCATTGCGCAGGAATGAAGACGAGGTGAGTGAGTTCAGCAATGGTCATGTTTATTTGCTTGCAGGATCTGAACTGAGGAACTGAGCTGCAGCCTGCAGCAATTTATAGCCTGGCCCCTAGGTGGCAGCCAATAGGTTTAAAGCAACCCATTGCCGCCTAGGGGCAGCCAATAGCAGCACTGGAGATGTGGTGTCTGAGTTGCTGGGAGCTGTTAGCTAGCTCCAGCTTACCATGTGGTGTTACAATTAAGCCCAACACATAACCCCCCTCCCCTCAGAATGATTTTGAGCCATTTTTGAGACACTTTCAAGGGAAGCCTAAGTTGCAGTAATCTAAATGAGAACTAATCAGGGTATGGATTACTATTGTATGGGGTTCTCTGTCCAAGTAGATGATAAATAATAGAAAAACAAAAATGGCTAATCATGAAATCTCAAATATTCTCAAGGAGAATGTGAAATAAAATCAGGACAAGAACTGGTGGCAGAGGGATATAATTGACAATGATTTTCTTACTCAGTTACTAGAAAGATTTAAAGTAGACCAGAGTTTGAACATTGTAAGACTGAGTAGGAAATGGAACTGTGTACAAATAATAAACATGTAATTGCTAAAATGTATAAACAGAAATGCTAAAACATTAAAACAGAAGAACAAGTGAAAGAATATATATATAATAAAGTGGGCTGAAATTTTGGGTTATAATGCACAGATTGAATAATGGAAAATATGTTTGAAATATGATTGATATTTACACTCTGTTTTATCCTTAAACAGAAATTTTATTAAATGATGTACCATTGGTATATCTCCCCAGAAAAAGTGTCTGAAATATATAAAGGCATTTCAAATTTATGTTGGAAAAATGAACAACAAGAAGGACAAGCAATAGTGTTGCTTGAATATCTAATATTTCATTACTAGCTTGAATATTTAGTATTTTACTTACTATGAAGGATTCTAATATTTTTGGAATTTTGGACTATTTTTTGCAGGTGAATTTAAGGATATTGTGTAATAGTTTTACACATTCTTCTAATAGCTCTCTGGAAGTTGCTCTCTGATACCTTTGCATTGCGTGACTTTGTCTTGCCTTCTCTTGTTTATTTACACCATTTGCTTTGACATCTAGTTTGCTTTGTACAGTATACAGTTTCTACTTTAACTGTTTAATTTGATTCTACAGTTCCTCTAGTTCCCTTTCAAAGATATTCAGGACTTTAAAAGCAATTCCTGATGTTTTTCTTGAAAAAGATGACTACATGCCTAAGTTTCTATCAGCAAATTATATCAGATATGTTTCAGTAAATAGTCTTTTTTTGACTTGAAATGTAGCTGGTCACATCTAATTCAGAAGCAAGTAGTGATTCCTTTTTCACATGACCAGCTATCTCATAAAATATGACAAGGTTGGATAATTGCTCAGTTTTTCTTCTCATTAATATGAATATTGGCTACTTGCTCTGGTGCCTTGCCTTGCTTTTCTTTTTATTTGAGTACCAATGAATACACAAAACTTCCCATTAGTGTGGTTTATTATTAATAAATATTTTCCTGAAGCTGTCAATATTTTTGAAGGCTGTCTTCTGATTTACCTTTAATAAAAAATGTAATTGATGCAAAAGATAAATAAATATGACTAGTGCATTTCTCCCACTGTTTTGAGAGAATACAGTTTAAAATCTTCTTTCCTTTTGCAACTAATCTGTTATGTGAAAAAAAAAACATCAAAACCCTGGTCTAGAAAATTAAAGATGTATAAAGTAGCTGTGGTTTTTTCCCCTAGAAAATAAAAAAAACACCTGCTGTGTATTGCATATGACATGTACTGCACACATCATGTATTAAGGAATCTATAAAGTACTTTTGGGAAAGCATTTGATTTCCTCACTCTACCCTTCACCCCAGCCCAGTTCAAAGTATCTATCTATTATAGAGAAATAATCAGGGATGTTTGTTCTTTCAATAATTCATTTAATGTATATAGATTTTGCTGACATGAATTATAAACTGGATTGCACATCTGGTATGTGAATTCCTAGATTCTACCTTAATGGAAACATTATGAAAACATTTGTGAACTGACAATACCCATCATCTCCAGAGAGCATGATCAATGATCAGGGAAGGGGAGACAGGCAATATAAAACATTTGAAGGGCTCTAGATTGGAGGAGGCTTCCATAAAGGTTTTTGGAACTCTTGAAAATATTTAAGATTGCACCTACATTAGGACATGGTAGCAGTACCAATTCTAGATAGGAGGATAGATTTGAATATTACTTTTAAAGAACTGCAAAAAAATACATCATAACTCTCACACACATGTGTATACCATTTCCTTCTGAGCCCTTTAAATAAGGACATTTAAGCGATAGGAAATATATTTTCTTTATATGAATCATAGTGGTCTCTTTAATCAATTGTAGCATTTTCAGTCTCCCTTATTACAATTTTTACTTTCACATCTAAATGGTAAATTGGATTTTGGCTGAAGAGGCCCTAGTTGGACTCAGCTGACATCTTTTTTTGCTCCTGAATGATCTATCTTATGTTTTGTTGCTCACTTCTTTGACAAAAGAAACATCTTTGATAAAGAGTGAGTAAATTTTGCACACACCCCTTCTATCCCAATCACAATTCTACCATATGCCAGATTTGAATGCATTTTATTAGCACTGCAAAGCTTTGATTCATAAGAATGAATAATTAATCATAATTATCTTTTGAATTATGACACAGCTTCAAATTTTGATGTAGATGTTTATCAAAAAGTAAGTTCTTTTGGAAATTCTGGCTTATATTTTAGATACAAAATAGGTATTCAAATCCAGAAGGCTGTTTGAATCTGTTCTGCTAATCCAGTGGACCATACTTAACAAATGACTGATTTTTGGATTGTTAGCTAATTATATAATCAATCCAATATTAACTGAATATAGAAGCATATAAACAAGTAGAATATGAGGATATCAATTACAATTTCAAATAAATAATTGATTTTATTCAGCCTAAATATTAGTATGCTCTTAATATAAAATCACAATGAACTGATATTCTTAATACTTTTAAGAGGAAATTTAGGTGGATATAAAACCTTGGATTGATTGCAGTGTATTCTCCATGGAAATAGTTTTGTAGACAGACTAAAATTTGAAGTGCTAAGAATTTGGATGTTTTAAAGCTCATCTGAGTACAAAACCATGAAACTTTTTATAGCTTGCATCTGTAACAACTTCTTTCAAAGAAAAACAGAGCATTATCATGAAATGCAAAAAAAATCTCTCTACTAGATTAGTAAACATGACTCTTGCTTTGTGGAACTAACAGTTTGAGGATTAGTTTGTTGGGGAAAAGAGAGTGGCTGTTGAAACAGCTTATATGCAGTTATAATTTCATCTGAATTTTAACAACACTTTGTGCTTTCCAAACAGTATGTATATGAATGCCTTGCTCCTTATAAGTTTCATCTTTCAGAAGTCTTCAGCTTCTCTGATTTCTAATATTAAATTAAATGGAAGCTACCATACGAAAACATCTCACATTAGAAGAGACAGGGCAGCCAGGAAGCTTTAGAATAACGAATAGGAATAGCTATTTGTTGTACCTGACAATGAAATAAATTCAAAAACACTATCAAGAGAAAGTTGAAATAAATTCTCAAGCATTCAAGTTAGAAAACAAAATTTTCTTTTGTAGTAGAACAAAACTTGAGGAGTTTCAAGATAAAATTGATTATCATATTAGTTTGCATACTGCTCTGAATATTCTGATTCAGATCACCAATCAAAATATTCACACAAAATGGGCTAATAAAGAAAAATGGAATTCTAAAGCAAATATATTAGAGGGAAAATGTGTCCAGTAGGATGTGAAAATGCATATACAGTACAAAATATTTCAAATGTTTGTTTGGATTAAAGGTAAAGGTAAAGGTTCCCCCGCACATGTGTGCTAGTTTTTTCCAACTCTAGGGGCCGGTGCTCATCTCTGTTTCAAAGCCGAAGAGCCAGCGCTTGTCCGAGGACATCTCTGTGGTCATGTGGCCGGCATGACTAGACGCCAAAGGCGCACAAAACGCTGTTACCTTCCCACCGTAGTGGTCCCTATTTTTCTACTTGCATTGTTACGTGCTTTCGAACTGCTAGGTTGGCAGAAGCTGGGACGAGTAACAGGCGCTCACTCTGTTATGCGGCACTTGGGATTCGAATCGCCAAACTGCCGACCATCTGATCGAAAAGCTCAGCGTCCTAACCCACTGAGCCACCGCATCCCTTTGTTTGGATTACTCCTCCCCAATTGTAAAAATGGAGTGGAATAAAATGGAATGAATAGATTCATCTGTCTTTTTAGACTAGATTTATTGCTGTTTAACTGGTAGAAATTGACTTCCCTAAAACGTGTGAATGAATTTATGACTAATTTGACCCATTTTTTAAATTCTGTAGAGTTACAAAACTTGCAACATACGTTCCATTAATAGGAGACAGCCACCCTTCCGTTATTATTAAACTGCTGATTCTGAATCCACAATTGGAAAATTGCTTTGGATTCAGCACAAATGAAGGTAATGTCAGGGCATCAGAGAAGAGCAGATCACCCTTGAACCTGGCATATTTGCTGGATGACTTTGGGCCAGGAAGCCCTGAAAGAAGTCAATGGCAAACTATTTCTGAAAAACCTTGCCAAGAAAATTGCAGGGACTTCGCCAGACAATCTCTGAGAGTTAGATAGAATTGAATGTGGGGGTTGAGGGACAAAAGAGAAAAACCATAGAAGGATCTTCAGCTCAAGAAGAGTATCAGAATATTTATCAGAAAAGTCAATGATCAAGAGAAGGTGAAAAGATTAGGTTACAGTTCTTTCTTCTAACAACTTCGAACAGATGTAATTTGAATCATTTTTTTAAATTAGAGAAGTAATTCCATACTATAACTTTAAACTGTGTAGCAGATTTTTAAAAAGGAAATTCTATTATTCAAAATATTTAATAGCAATTGGACCCCCAAGAAAGATGAATATCTTTGATAATTAAATCCAGTATTGAATATGAGCTGGAGCTGAAAATCCATACATGCGTATCTGGGAACCCCACTGGAACTTAAGGGGACTTACTTTGGAGTAAGCATATATATTATTGTACCTTAAACAATGCTTTGTAGATGAACTTGTTTTATTAATGGTATCAGTGGAATAATATGAACTTTAAACTTCAAAATACTTTCTCAATTTATTTCCCATAGATGAACGTCATGGATTTACATCTGTGAAACATAACAGGAAGTTCTAACAATATTTATTTTCTAGACAAATATGCTCTCTGACTCTTGCACAATATTCAGCTGCATGACTCTTGAGTTTTCCTAATGGGATTTCCTTCGAAGTCCATTCTAATAAAAAGGCATTAATATGATAAATGGAAAAAGAGCTTTTGTATTAATAGCTATGCTGAAAATCATGAAAATAAATTAAAATTAGCAAAATAGGAAAATTAATCTTTGAAAATTGGCACAAAATAGATGCCATAAAGCTATAGGTTGCAGAGGCAACAGAGATTTGCTTTGACAAGAGATTTGTGTCACAGAGGCAATGTAATTCTCTTCACTGAGGCAGAGGCTAGAAAGCATATTTTCTAGCCTCAAAGCCTCTTCTCTCCTGTAAGGGTTAATTTTTTTGATGCAGTGATGGCAGGAAATTTCAAAGATGGGAAACAAGCAGGGAGACTTTTAAAGGCAGGAGGCAGAGAACTAAGATCCAGCATGCTGTTAGACGGAGAATCTCATTGTATTGCTTCTCAATTCACTGCAGTTCATCACAAAACTTTCTTATGTTGACTTGGGTTATGGATCAGGAAAAGGGTTTAAATAAAGCATATCTGGTGGGAACTAGAAAAAGGGCCTTCTCTGTGATGGCTCCCTCTCTTTGGAACATCATTTCTCCACAGATAAGATTGGAAGGTGTTGTTGCTTTTCTGCAAGGCCTTGAAGATATGGGATTTTTTCCAGGTGGCTTGGGGCCCCCATTCAGAGCCAATCAAGTGGCTTATATGATTGTGTTGTCACCTCTGTGAGGTGGTGGTGGAGAGGAGTTAAACGGATTTTTAGCTTTAACTGTGGATTTCTGGATTTGTGATGTTGAATGCTGGCCGGATCACTCTTTATTAAATAATAAAGCCCGATTATATCCTGCCACTAAAACCAAGCAAAGAAGCCTCCTTAGGCTTGATGGATCCATACTAGAGACCAGAGAAGGCAGAACCTCTTGTTTTTCAATGTTCTAGTTTTACCAGGATTTTTTGCACTGGTCAGTTTTACTGTTCAGATTTGGTTATCCTTCCACTGTTAAGCCAAATTTATGCAAGGACTATGCCGTAAACCTTAAGTCATACATTAACTAATCAACTGAGTTGCTGAAATGGGCTATTTTTTATTATGTCTGCAAGCTCTGCAAGGACACATGACTGAGGTAGTATCCTCCATGTATTGTACAAGCCTGAATATCAGAGGAAGGCAATGTCTGAGGTGTTAGGAAGTCCAAAAATCAAACCATCAAATTTCCTTGGGGTCAGAAAGCCATTTGATGATGTATTAAATAACTGCAAGGATGGGAGGGAACATTTAAGGATAGACTAATTGCTGTTTTGGGCCACATTTGAAGGGCTTTTAAGGAGAGTAATTTTTTCTCAGAACTTCCTCATCTAATTGAGGTATTTTGCCACCAAGAGTTTATGATATTGTCCAGGGGACCTAAAATGGGTTGTTAAGTGGCTCCTTTTCTATATATCCTTGCATGGATACTTTCTCTCCTTGAAAAAAATAATCTCAGTAACAACATGGATTTACCATTAGAGGCTACCTTATTTTTCATCTGAGACATATAATTGCTTTTGCAAAATTATTTTTATTTATTTATTAGGCTTGTTTATCCTCCATCTTACCTAGAGGTGACTCTGGGTGGCTTAGAAACATTAAAAGCCAATAAATAATTGAAGCAATAAATACTCATAATAACTAATATTCATAGAGTCCACAGATTAGCTTTGACTAAACAAAAATATTAATATTTTACTTTCTCAATAGAATAAGTTGATATTTGCAAGAAAATTCATGATATGGTACAGACTTCTCAATTTCAGAGTAATAATTGCTTTCTCCTAGATGTTTATTTATCTATTAGAATGGGACATGAAACTTTTCCTGTTCTTGATAAATGTAAATGCTACCAAATGTGTACAAGAAAATTAAGTGGGAATTTTTATCCATCTTTAGAAAACCTTAATCAAAGAAGAGAGGGAGGAGAAGTTTGCATCCTTTAAATCTCCATCTTATAATTTCTCATTGACCTTTAATTTTTGAAATTACCAGGTTAACAGTTTGTCCCAGGCACTACCACTACCTCTCTTCTTCACCTTCCTTGTGTTATATCCTGTTATGACAGAGATATGAAATGTTTTATGAAGTCTAAAACTAAAGTAAGGAATGCATCACCATAAAATTGCTGAGCTAAATGTTTTCCATGATTAAATGTGAACTCTCCTTCATTTATTTATTGACTCCACTCCCTTCCCAACTCTCTCCATGCTGGCATTTTGTGGAGGTCTGAAACATTTTTAACAGATATATTGTTTGCCTTATTACAGGTCCCCAGTATGCCAAATAAAGATAACAAAACTTTATGTTTAAGTTGTGAGAATTTTACATAAACTGTTTCAACCATACATTTTAATTGGAATTTGGGAGCAGTAACCTATTATTCACCCTAGTAATTTTATTACTGAACAGTCATTTCATTCCTTACAAACTCAGTACAAAAACAGACTGTTATAATTGTCTGCTGATTTCATAAATGTGGCATTAAGCCCTAAATCAGAGGTGGGATTTGGACACTCTTTGGAAGGCAAATTTCCTCACTTCAATAAAATATTACCTGTAAGTTGGACTGAGGACTCTTGCCATTTCAAAAACAGCATTCAGTCATAACTTGGACATGTAAGCTGGAGAGCTTGATTTAAGAGCTTATGGTCTAATTGTATGTTATCAGCAAATGGAATTATTACCCACTGCAAATAAAGTATGTATTAAAATAATTCCCACTTAAATAGAGGCATTGGAAACTTGATTCTCTTTAGCATAAGCATTTTCCATCCAGCACATTAAACAGAGCTGTTATTATTTTTATTTTGCTTCTGGAAGGAGATCAATTTACACTTTGCCATTTCCATTGCCAAATTAATTTCTTCTATTCAAACTGACACAAAGATATTTCACTTTTCTCTGAAAAATCCACAGCTAAACTTCTGATTTCACATACATAAACACACACGCACATACACACTCCTTGATCTTCTTGGGGAAAGGACAGAATGACAAAATGGTAAATGAATAAAGTAACATTAATAAAAAGAACCATGTTGCAAGCAACAAGAAAAGTTTCATACGTGCATAAAATTCCAATCTACCTTTTAAACACATATATGCATCTTTAGGATTTAGAAGGTCAGGGGTTTTTAATGGTGACACAATATTTAGTAAGTATCACTTAAAATTCTGTCAGTTTAGACAATTTGCCTTCAGAAAAATGATTGGATCAAGGGTTTTATTTGTTTTGTTTCTAAACCTGTTATTTTCAGTTGTTTCCTCTTCTATCTTCATCGCATGTGCATATTATGACATCATGGAAAAAATAATACAAAAAACTTCCATTAAATAGTTTCTTTCTTTTTTGTTGTTATTCCTGTTTGGTATTTCCATGCCATCATTTGGCAAAGAATGGGTGTCATATAAAGCACGACTACAAAAGGGAAAGTATTCCCAATAGCTAGATGGTTTCTGGATAGTTATTTGATGCTCACTCCATGGGATCTCCAAATAAAACATAAAAAAGCCCCGTGGTTGTTATTGTTAAATCATTAAATATTTGCCCAACCTTCACAAGAGGAAGAACATAGCATTGTATTCTGATCATTTTCTTCTCTAAAAAATAAAAAAAATCCAATATATTTACTACACTTTCTGAATCTCTCCCCCATCCCGCCTCTCCACTTTCCTTGGGCTTCTCTATCCTATGGGACTAAGCTCTGCAACCTTGCACAAGTGGAGATTTAGACTGCCTTCCTCTAATTGTACACTCTTGAAAACCAAAAGATTATTCTTTTAATACAGTTTAAAATTAATCAGGAAGATTCTAAAAATATTCACGTTAATGCATTTAATACTCATTTCACATTTTTATGTCCAACATACAATAATCAGCAGAGCCCCCAGAATGTATTGGGAAGGCCTCGAGTGGGCATTTTTGTTCATCACTTAAGATTAATGCTACGCATGTTTTCCATAGAAATTCTGGAGGAACGGTTGGGAAGAATTAAAAGCTTTTTTAAAATTATTATTCTAGTAGCTGGGTCTCTTATCAGTGAGTGTCATCCACCACCACAGAATGATTCAGAAAACAAAATCTCTGCTCTTTCTTGGCCTAGATGCTGCATTCATGCACATTGTTTCAGGAAATAATAATGGCAGCTATCAAGAGAAGTGCATTAGACTAAGAGCAAGTTAGCGAACATTTGTTTGAATCAGTTACTACGGTAATTCACCTTTCCTCCAGTCAAGCTGCTATTCAAAAAATAACTGTCATAGGTTATAAAATATCATCTCAATAAAATCTAGATTTAATAAAAGAATACAAAAACAAGCATGTGAAAGTATATATTCAAAATAAATAATGTCTCTATGTCTCTTTAATGTCCATAAATCGATATAAGGGAATAGCAGTTATTTGAGTGGTGTGGTAACACTACCACATATGCTGTAAAATGATTTATATTCTCCTGAAGACATTTATGTACACATAAGAAAGAAAACTGACACATAATCTGCCTATTTTAACCTTGATCAAATAATCCAACTTTGTATTCCTTTTTAAATAATCTTGATCTTTATTCCCTTTCAAGAGTGTTCCAGGTCTTGATTTCTTATCTCTTTGTATCTTTTCAGAAAGTCCTTCAAAACTTTAACACATCTTTTGTGAATCCAAAATGAAAAAGTTATCTACATCACTTTTCTGGTTTATACTAATTATTTAGACACCAGCCAGTTTCTTTTGTAAATATAGTTTAACATTTTTATCCTAATCATTCTTGTATATTTTGATGTTATTTCTAATAAAACAGTGATATGTAATATATTTGCATTTAAATATTTATTTTCATTCAAGGTGTATATTGAATGATTTTGACTTCCACTTCTAGTAGAGTTGGGTTGTCCAATTTCAGTACCAATATATATTCTTAGAGAATATAGATCTTAGAGATCTTAGAGAACCAACTGATTTGCCTTTCTTTGGGAAGCTTTCCATTACAAAAAAGATCTTCATTCAAGTTAGCTGCTTTGGATAGTTTAATCTGACTCCAAAGACAGCATCTGCAGAAAGGTGGGTCACTGAATGCATTGACCCAGCAGCTTTGCAAGCTGGTGTACAGATGTGCCCGCAGCTTGAAATCTGGTATGAATTCCTCTGAGTGGTAATAAGCAATGTGCCATTCAGTTATTCTGCTGTCTGGATTTTCTTCTTTCCTCATCTTCTTTCCCTGTGCACCTATTCTATCTGTGGTGGTATGCTGTGCATTAAGTTTCACAGTATAAATTGTGGTCTCTTTCAAATTTTTGCTAATTTATGCATTTATTTTTATTTATTAAATTCATATAGCTGCCCATCTCTAATTTTGTGAGAGCACTAATTTTCAACAGCAGACTGAGTACAAAAAAGCTTATATTGGAGTTTATTAGTGAAATATTATTTCCCAAAGTTAGTACTGAAGAACCAAAGTTTTTATATTCACAGTATGATGCTTATGGTGACCTCAAGAAATTAAACTAGGAATGTGGCTTGTTCTATGTTTTGTCTTTAAATACTCTTTGTTTTATATTGTGGCCTTTGGCATACAAAAGATTTATTCTATTCTATTTAGAAGCAATCTTTTTGCTACATGTAGGCCTTAGTCTGCAGATATTCTCTTCAACGTTCTATGTGTTTGTCCAAGAAATTAATGGGGCAAGGAATCTTAGCAACCAACTGCTGCTAGGGTCTCTGTGTCACGGTTTCTTCTGTTTTTTTGTATAGTGATTAATAGTTTTCCTGAAGATAAATATTTTCATCAAACCCAGTGTGAGATGCATAGGTGGGAACACCTGCAGAAATTCCACGTCTTCATGATATACAGTCTTGGGATGAAAAAAGGTTACATAGTCTGTTTTGTACTATTCATTAATACTTCTTTGTTTATTTCAGTGCCCACCATATGGATTTAAAATTCTGTAATAAAAAGAACAGCCATACTGTATATATGTCAAAACCAATAATTTAAGTTATGGAGAATTTAACTTAAATGAAAAAAGAATTTGATGTTGTGCTCTGGATAAAGTTTGTAAGATTCCTGCTATATATTACATGTTAGCATAATCTAGCAGGACATGATACTACGTGTTAAAATACTGAGCTAAGACCTCCAATGAACAAAATTGGGCCACGTATTTATGAACAATTTGCAATTACTAGCACAACTTGGCTGCATTATGATGGCTGTGTCACTCTAATAAGAGTAAAAAAAGTCACACACACACACATACAGTTGTATTTCTCAGTTCATGTACCCTCAAATATTTTTCCCAGCCCCTGAAAGATTAGAGATTCATTTCATCATATGCAGCAATCTCAGCGGTTAGATATTCAATGTTTAAGCAGTGAATAGAGTATGAATTCTTTATGCTTTGATAACACAATATTACTTTGCTAATAAGAGATGTTGGTCTTTACTGGTGTTACTAAATACATTTTCATTTTATTTTTTGTTGGTACAGATTCCAGTTTGCAGATTTGCCAACACAAATCACCAACGTGCTGCACTAAGAAAATGGAAGAAAATTATCAAGCAGCTGTTAGAAGAGAGAGAACAGAGAACACTCAGACTCTAAATTTTGAACTGAAATATATGATTGTTGGTCATATTACAGCTTTTCAAGGTAAGAATGGTGACATTATGATAACTTTTTCCATTTATTTAAATATTTAAAATCATGTTTGCTATATCTCTTCTTCCAACATGGTCATGCTAGTCAGACTTATTGATTTTAAAGGATGCCTGACTCCAAAGTGACAATGGGTGGCCTATCCTTTAAAACAATAAATAAGAAAAACAGACGTGATTATGATTGTCTGGACAAAATATACTACATATATTACAAATGCACAACAAAGGCTCTACAACTACCATTTCCCAAGGCTTGGGAGAAAGCCTAATTTTAAAAGATTTTTGGAGCAGTATCAGGGTGGAAACCTAAAAACATAATATAAAAGAAACAGTTCTCTAACATTGTCATCAGTTCCCAGTATTCAGAGATGTATTTCTAAACATACAAGACTTGTTTAAATATGCAATGTTATATATGTAGAACTGTGTTTTTAGGAATGGGTGGATAAGGCAATGCTTCGTTAGCTATCATTTTAATACTTTTAGCATTATAGTTTGATGAAAGCATTAAAATGAAGTACATTTTTTACCTAATGATAAAGTACAATTTTAAAGGAGCCTGTGACAAAACTCCCTTTATTTTTTTTAAAAAAGAATACAACAAATTATATTACTTGTATTTATAGAGTGTGTCCTTCATTCCCTGCCCCCAGTTCTTCTATGCTCCCTTATTGTGGCAAGGGGATATTCCTGGGAGGGATAAGTGAAAAATGCTGACAGTGCACGCCAAGTCTATATATTCCCACAGGGTCAGTCAAGGTATGAAGGTCAACCTGACTATCCAGCTAAAGCAAGCAGGCTTCTATGATGGGCAGCAGCAATATATGAAGTTGTTGGAGGTAAATGGTCACTTACAGTAAGTGATAATGGCAAAGTCATTATTTCATACTGTCTCGGAGAAGGCAATGTTAAACACTTCTGTATTTTATCAAAGAAACCACATAGGTAGACCATCTAAAATGATGAATAATATAGATAGGTCCTTTTGATAGAGGAATGATGGGCCCTTCAGATATGATGGCACTCAGTATGATACTGAGGAAGAACGGATGATAGTACTAGAATAAAATCTTAATGTCTAGTTGCTGATGTTGCTGTGCAGGAAAAGAAAGCCCAAGCTGCAAAGGCAACCACAGGGAAGGTGGAACATAGGAAGCATGAACACAGGGAAATTCAGCACAGTGCAAATGAAATGAATAATCTACACAGTGATATTTTAGGCTTCAATGAACTGGAATCAGACATGTTCAGTCCAAAATACACTGATTATTATTCAAGACATGAAAAACAAAAATGGAACGGCACATTTTCATCATGAGGAAGGATATGACTAGGACAGTACATTGGTACAATGCTGTCTGCAATTGAATAATATCAATTAAATGTTGCTGGCACATCTTTATTATGATGGTTATCCAAATTTCTGTTTCAACCACTGATGCAGAAGAAGACGTGGTTGAATGATATCAAACTGACTATATTATACTATGAGAAGGTACAAGAAGTCATTTACAACAGCAAACATATGGAACAACATGAAAAGATCATGTGCAAGTTCCAAGTCAAGCTAAAGAAGAAAACGGAAAAAAGCTAACTGGTTACCACAATGTAATCTTGAGCCTATATCCACAATTTTCATTAAAAAGAACTCAGGAATCACTTTGAAGCGTTGAACTTCATTGAGAGAAAAGTAGAAAAACTGCAGAATGGACACACGCATACACAGACACACTTAGGGGGAATGTGGAAACTGATTGCCAAGAGCAGAAGAAGGCAGGATTAAATATAAAAAAGAGCAAATTAGTGGCAATGGGTACAGCAATCAGGTTTAGAAGTGACAACAAAAATGTTGAAGTGGTGGGTAGTTTCTGCTTTTTTGATTGACTATCAACAGTAAAGGAACAGCTAGTCACAAAATATCCTGCAGACTACTAGGGGTAGCAATGAAGACCTTAGAAAAGATATTCTGATACCATGATATGTCTATATCTACAAAGAACAGTTCCTTGATAATATGCTCCCTGTGATAGTCTAGGGAAGTGAAAGATAGAGTTTGAAGAAGCAGGATAGGAAGAGTATTTATGATTTGAATTTTGATGTTGGAGAAGACAGCCATGGTCAAGAAAATGAAATTTTAAAAAAAATCACTCTAGGGCTCTATTTCAAGGGGAAAATGATTAAGCTCAAATTATCACATTCTGGGCACATTATGTTCCAAATTATGTTCCCCTGTTTTGCAAGAGAACAGTGTGCTAAGGGTCTAGCTATATTGTCATTTAAGAATTAACATTGACTTGATGATATGTAATCAATCTCCTGTCCCCATTAGACTTTGATAGATATTTGTTTTGTGGGACTGGTCTTCTATTTCACAGAAACATGGAATAAAATTCTGGTGTCATTAATTTCTGTATGAACAGAGAATAGGTGTTGTAGATTAAGGAGAGCTACATACTATTTCTAATTAACAGGGGTCATATTTTAGCTAATTTGCATACAAGCCCAAAAGCAAAACAACATATGCAGCTTTTTCCACTTGTTTGTCCCTAAGGGTTTCACACTTTTATAAATGTATTGTTTCTTGGATGGTAGAAAATTGCTTTGGCTGTTTGGTATTCTAAACTACAAGCAGTAAAGAAGGAGAGCTGGAATGAAGAGGTGTGGAAGAAGCAATTTGTTTTATTTCACTGCCTGGAACAAAATAGTCTTAGTAGTATCCCATATAGTTCTGAAAATCTGGCATTGAGTCACATTTGACTCCTCTGCTTGCCAAAGGGGAAATACAGAGCCATTGTTGACTGACAGTGAATTATTCAAGTGATCTTTCAGCATCATTATAGAATAAAGCAAAGGTCAGAATAGATTAACCTGTCAGACCCCGAGGTCAGTCAAGCAGTTTTATTGCTTAACTGAGCGAAATTGGTCATTAGACATTTCAAAGTAGCTTGAATTTACAAGCACTTTCCAGAAATGGCTGTCCAAATTATTGTATTGTAAATGATTATAAACTTGCTTTGTCCACCTTAGGTGAGAACATGCCAGCATTTCAGCTTTGCCTTCTTAAAGTCTCAAAGGGTCATTTGTTCCTTGGGTTGGCTGAGGCTTCAAAAGGTGGTCTAAATCCCTTATTCCGATGACACTGTATCCACATTCTATTGCTCAAGCCAATCTTTGGTTTTCATTTCTTTTTTCATTCTGAAATCATTTTCGCTGCATTTAGCTTGGTTTATTGTTTTGTGACATCATTATGAAACATTAAAGGTGGCATGCCTCAAGTTGATCTGCTGACATAAGTCCCTTTCACTTTTCCATGAGGAAAAATGTTGTGCTGGTGGAACCATTGATACTTGGACTGAATATCCAATTAGCCCAATTCAAAACCTGAACAATTGCTAATATGTATCTCCTTTCTTTCTTTCTTTCTTTCTTTCTTTCTTTCTTTCTTTCTTTCTTTCTTTCTTTCTTTCTTTCTTTCTTCCTTCCTCCCTACCTACCTTCCTACCTTCCTACTTTCCTACCTTCCTCTCTTTCTCTCTTTCTTTCTCTCTCTCTTACAATGACATTTTCTCCAGTTCCTGACCTTGGCTTAATTTGACTTCTGTTATTGAGGCTGCTATAAGTTCCATGCTCTGCATTTTGAGAATTCCACCTTAAATAAACATTGAAATAGATATCTCCCATCTAGTAAGATATAAATATGGTTGGCCAATAGGCTGATATTTTGCAAGACTCTTCTAGTCTTTCAAAGTAATGCATTTTGTTGTGTATATATCAGAATATTAAGTGAAAGTCTTAAGATACTGACAAATTTTGGAAGAAAAGAAAAATTGGCAGCAGACTGCTGTTAAGGAAGGTTGGTTTAAAAATTTTGTTAGAAAAAGTACTATAAGATTTCATATTTTAAACTATATCCTACAAATAATTTTAATAATTTTGCACGTTAGGGTGAAATGGGACAAATTTAACAGTTATCAGTCACATATAATGGTTAATATAAAAAGCTGTACTTAATACATCTGCAAACTGACATTGTTACTTTTGGATCAATGTCCATTTCATACTTGTGGGCTTTAATACTGCTGCAAAATGGTCAGTTTTATAAATTGATTTGCAATTTTAGCAAACACTGTGAGAGTAAATACTAAACAAATCAATTAATAAAATATTGCTTTTGGTTGTTGTCATGCTTTAGATATCAGTGGCAGAAGTGCCGCTGATACTGACAGTCTGCTTTTAGTGTGTGGTTAAAGATTATCTCGGTGTCATGACCTCCATATTTGGTCCATCATCAAATTCACCCTATGTGTTTTCAGCTCATTAGCTAATGAGTCAGTCCTTCACAGACAATTTTTTTTTCTGCTCTCAATTTCAGACCTTCATTTCACTATAGTTATCAAGTTGCAAGGAAGTAGAAAACCAGCAGTAAAGAAGTCATGTAAGATTTGGGCCCATTTTGAATTTTGATGGTGCTCTTTCATATCCAGATTTTCCTTTACAGCTGACCTTCAAGTATGATCAAAGGTTTTCAAATGAGCCCTCAGATTTCCCCAGCTTTCTGTTCTTTTCTTCATTACTTGTGGTCCTGTAGGTTTAACAAAGGCAAAGGGGAAGGAAAAGGACAATATAATCTTAGCTTAGTTTTTTGAGAATAGACTTGCAACATTGAATCTCTCCAACAAAGTATGATTGGAAAAATGAGTCAGAGAGATATGTTTCCTGAATGCCAGGGAGATGGGAAAAGGGAGGCAATGAAACATTTGTGGTGATGTAATAGAAATTCCATCTTTTACATACTTCTGTGCAACATCACAATTTAATAATGAAATGACAGAGTTATATCTATTTGATGTTAAATGTTTTATTATTTTGGTATCACTGAGGCTGGTTACAGTTGTCCATTCTCCTGAATATTTTATAGTTCACTATGCTGTTGGAAAACAAGTGCCGTCAGATGTAAGCCAACATTTAATTAATTACATTATGAGAACTTGAATTTCATATGCCATTAAAACTTTGAATTGCACAGTGATTTTTTTTTCTTTTGTAAGTTTTAGGATTCTGTATTAAACCCTTGCACATTGGAAAGGAACTATGAACAAGTGTTAGTCTGACATGCTCACTTTGTACTTAAAACTAGTTTTTTTAAAAAAATCCCATTTATATCCCGCCCTTCTCCGAAGACTCAGGGCGGCTTACAATCTAAAGCACAATGTGCTTAGCAATAGCCTTCATTCTATGTATATACCTGCTTATTAGGGCTTTTGGGCCCCCCCAAGCGGCATTTTTACAAAGTCAGCTTATTGCCCCCAACAATCTGGGTCCTCATTTTACCTACCTCGGAAGGATGGAAGGCTGAGTCAACCTTGAGCCTGGTGGGATGCGCACCTGCACTAATTGCAGGCAGCTGGTGTTACTTTTAAGTTTTAAGGAGCATCACATTTTCTTTGCCAATTCACATATTTGGTTGCCTTGAATAAAAGAATTTTAGCATTTAAGGACTCCTTGGATGATCACTTTGAAGGCTGATCATCAACTGTTTTATTACCATGTGCCACTTCTTGATTGATCCTGGCAATAGGTCTTCTCATTCCTTATCAGTCAAAACTGTGGTGATTGTATTAATGCAGGAGATGCATTAGATGCTGGTTTTGTCCCATCATATAATAGTTTGTACTAATTAATATTAATCTTGACTCTATTAATAATAATCAAGAATCTTATTTTTTATGTCTGAAAAGCTCTAAATCCTATTCAAAAGATTATATTATTCACTGAATCAATGTGTATGCATGGAAGGATGGAACTCAGTGAGGTTAAATTGTTGTAAACAAAGAAATACTGGGAGGTTGGGGGTGTAGAAATTAATTAAATAAATAGTGGTTACATTTCTTCTATTTATTTATAAGGGTACAGGCTTGGTATATGAGTTATGATATGTCCATATATCTCTAAATTTCCCACATCATGGAAATTTACATATAACATGGTGTGAGATGTGCTCATGCACATTTTCTCCTAAGACATGGAGAAAAATGAACTTTCTAAACAAGATAATAATTGGACATCACTTTAATGTGAATTTATGCACTGACCACTATGAAGAAGCTCAAATTTGTGGCTTCTATTATTTTTTATCCTAAAAAACCACAAGGATAAGAGATGAAAGAGCTAAGCAAAACAAAACATTAAAATCTAAGAGCCAGGCCCAGAGAGCACCAAGGACTCCACATTAAGATCTAAACCAGATATTTTTCATTATTTGTGTAATATGTCACACTGTGTTTCATTCCATGATAAGCATTCCTGCTACATATTGGTGTTATGAGCCCATAGAAAATGATGGTGCCCCATATAATAAATACATTTAATTACTAAATATTCCTTTTTAAAACAAATTGATTTGTCAGTACCATATTGACTACTTTTTCAAGCATGTTATAGTTGATTAGTATTCATTAGCCAACATGTGAATATTTGTTTTCATGACAAGCTAAAAAAGTTGATATGTGATTTATGAAATAGTTCTCTTTACACACACGCACACACACACACACACACAGAGAGAGAGAGAGAGAGAGAGAGAGAGAGAGAGATTATCATGCTTCTTTATATTAGTTGTTAGCAATAACAACTAATATAATGGTTTAACTGGTCCCTGAACCTAGAAACAACATCAAATTAAATTCTAAATTGTGTATTATAACTTTTCACTTTTACCTACAAAGAATTTTGCAACACATAAGGGAATAAATAAAATAAGGTTGAATTAACAGTCCTGATTTGCAATAATATATTTAAAGCCAAATAAGCGTTGACTGAAGAATCCATCTTGGTTTGTTGTAAATAATTCAAGTATAGTGTTGCAGATGGATGCAGTTTAAAATCAATGAGCTATTTAAAACACAAAGATCTCAGTGGTACTTTCCATTGCTTGCCATATGATGATTGAGTGCTAAAACTTCTGTTTGAAATGAGGTCATCGTGATTCTCAAATGTTAGATCCCCTATTCAGAGAATTAATTTCACTCTCTTTTACTCTGTGTGTAATCATGCTAAGTATAGTCTTTCTCCTTTATAAGTTATTACATACTGTATATGTCTAACCCATAGCATTTAATATAAATTCTTATTTCAGTTGGATATTGCTACATGTGATCTCTCCTCAGGTCATTGTTGAATCAGCAAGGTATTTCTGAACTTTCTTGGATGACAGATTAAGAAAAAGCCATTTCTTCAGCATTTATTTTTGTCTGTTAATTTTAGTGTAATGTATTGGGCTTTGTCTTGTTAAGGGAACACCACGTGGGTTAATTGCTGGAAGGTTGCTTAAGCAGGGAAGCTGGCTAATGGCTCCCAACTCCTCAGACAACCTGTCTCCAGTGCCGCCATTGGCTGCCTCTAGGGCGGCAATAGGTTGCTTTAAACCTATTGGCCACCGCCTAGAGGCCAGGGTATAAATTGCTGCATTTGCAGCCCTGTTTCTCAGTTCAGATCCTGCAAGCAATAAACAATGATCTTTGCTGAACTCACTTGCACGTCTCGTCATTGAAGCGAAGAACCCAGTATTTAACAGTTAGTTTGTGTCTTACTTGGCTTCCCTTTCAGAATTAGATTTCCCAATAATGTGGACAAACATTTGGAAATTGAATCCAAAATCTGTAATTGAAAAGGAACAAGCAACATTACCCACAAAAATGTGCAAGCTTTCAGATGTTCTCCAGAACTCTTCATTCGAATAGAGAGCTATAGAGATAAAAAGAAGAAAGGAAAACCTACTTATACATTAAATAACAATAACAATAATAATAATAATAATAATAGTAAGTTGGAAGGGACCTTGGAGGTCATCCAGTCCAGGCAGGAAACCCTATACCATTTCAGGCAAATGGCTGCCCAGTCTCCTCTTAAAAACTTCCAGTGTTGAAATTCATTTAGTGCTGTTATAAAATCGACAGCTATAAGATCTGACTTAAAACAGGAGAATAAATACAGAAATGAAAATTTTTAATAGAAATATTTAAGCTGAAGAAATAAGATGAGCTAAAGAATGAAAAAATGGGAGACAGAAAAAAATGTCATATTCATTAATCCCTAATTTGCAATAATTTAATCCCTTTTGAATATTATTCTGGAAAAATTATCAGTATTCTTAACTGGGGGTGTACCTTTGTTTAAAGTATAGCAGTGCTGATTATCACTTGTGAAAGTAGCAAAGGCTCGCTTTAGAAAAGCTAACATATATTTTCAGGTATTACCATAACTTTAAATCCCATACCATTGATGAAGTTTGCAAATAAATCTGAATAGAAAGGAGTAAATTGAAAGTTGAAAACATTTGAGAACTCAGTCATGGGAACAGCACAATTTATGTTCTTTTCTGCCAGCTAAAAAGCCAATAATTGCTTTTATTCTATGGAAAACTGAAAAGATGGTTTATTGAAAGTATGTTGGACAAACAATGCCTTGTTATACTGTACTAAAACATTTATTTATTTATTTATTTATTTATTTATTTATTTATTTATTTATTTATTTATTTATTTATTTATTTATTTATTTGATTTGTTTGCCATCTATTTCACCACAGGGTGACTATCTTCACAGAAATGTTCAAGAACTATATGGGTATAGATAGAATCCAGAAATCATGAGATATATTTAAGAGATCTGAATGATTTGTAGCCTGATGAGATCTAAATATATACAAATAAGATTAAAGGTAGGATGATGGGGGTTAAGATAATGAGATCACATATATAGTAATTTTCTACTTCCATGAATGTATCTGGAAGTATAGGGATAGAGATGGTAGTGTTACTATAGGTATAGATAGTAAAGAAGTCAGCTAAGTAGGAGATCCTTGCCTGAGTACAGATGATGTACAACCTTTGTTATGCTGCACATCCTAGCTGTGTTCAGTTCAGTGAAAGCTTGACAATCACAATTGCACAATATGTTGGTATAAGCATTTAGGGCTTTTACCAATTTAACATCTCCTGTAAACCCAGCCTTTTAAGTTAGTTAATGTCCTATCTATTATTTGAATCTAGAAAAAGGATTTGTTTGGTAACCAAGGTAAGTATATTGCAATGAATGCAGTCAATGTGTCAGAAATCATAATCTTATACTAAATTAGATTTTGTACTGTAAATAAATTAGCTTCAGACTCACCATTATGCTTGCATTAATTGTAAAAGTTACATCTGTTTATACTAGTATCAATTTAACTAAAAATAATCAATTCCAAAATACTCTCCTTTTATACTGAAGTCAGAGCTTTGCTTTCTTATCTTAAGAAATAAGCAAATAAACAGCTGAAGAAAGCTAATGAAAGTGGCAGGCAGTCTTATTATTTTCAAGGTTTTTAGAATCAGTATATTCAAAATTACTAAGCAATACCCTGAAGATTGAAATCTGACTCTCTAATTTTGTAAAGCATGTCTGTGGCATAAATCATGCTGAAAGAGTACATTACAGGCTCATCAGCTTTCCTAAGCTACCACACCACAAATCTAATATATGATCTTAAATGTGAAGGAGCTCCTCATTATATCATAATTGTGTTTCATATAATTAGTTACATCTTTGTAGATGTCATATAATTATTTCCCAGAAGTTCTCTGCTGGCCAGATCATCTATAATAAAAATCTTCTTTAGACATTTCTAATAAACAAGGGCTAAAGTATCAAGAGATTGTGTGCACTTGTACCTACCTTTGATTTTTTAACATACTGGTTGCCTCTCTAGCTCTTTCTCCAAATTTTATTCAACTGAGAACTATGGTGTATATATTATTCACCTGACAATGAGTAATGCTCTGCACAGAATCAGAAGCAGTGCTTTATATGCTTCCGAGATCTCGTAGGTGATATTTTTGCATTCTGGCAAACATGAATAAATATCTCATTTCAGCATGTAGAAGCCAAAAGAAATATGGGTGGTGCAGGAAAGAGAGTGCTGTCTTCTACAAATTTAGACTTCATGGACTCCCTTTATTGTTTGTATAAATATATAGATGCATATTAATCTTCCACATTCCCTATGTTGTCTCTGGATAGGGTTGTGCTTTCCTGATGGAGAAGCTCTGCAAATTATTTGTTTTTGGTTTTTTTTGTTTACAATTATTGCCTGTCCAACCTCAGTGGACTCTGGACAGCATACCTAATTAGGGAAAGCATAAAAACAACTGAAAACATTGAATCACACAGACAGTCCACACTAAAATAATCTAATGAATAGCAAAAATGACAAAACAAAATAGGGGCCATTAAACAACTAAAAAACATCAGTCCCAGAGTTGGGACTAAAGCCAGGTTTTCAAAGCTCCCTGGAATCCCAAAAGAGCCCTAGGGCACTATCCTTATCTCTGGGAACATGCTGTTCCAGAAGATAAGGGGGGCACAGCAGAGAGGGCATGCTTCTTACGTCCCATAAGAGGGCCATGTTTAATGGAGGGGATTTGGAGTACATTCACTCTGGTAGAGTGTACTGAATGGACAGAACCCATTGGAGATAAGCAGCCTCTCAGATATCCTGTCCTACTGCCATAAAGTGATTTAGAAATAATAACCAGCACCTTGAATTGCACTTGGGGATCAATTGGCAGCCAATGCAGCTTTGTGGCAGTGGTTATCTAGGGGCACACTTGGAAGACTTGCTGGAGCTTTGCCTCCTGCTGGATCAGCAGGGGGAAGCCGTGGACAAGAGGTTCTTTGCCCAGCTGCAAAAGGGTTCTAGCTGAAGTCCTACCTGAGATGGCAGGATTAACTACAGTGGAATACCCCCTCAACACCCCAACAATTTCAGTTAGGAACATTCATTGTATTCATTTCATTTCCTTTATTTTTTTTTAAAAAAATATGGATTGCATTAATTATAATTTGAAGATTATGAGCCTGGGTATAAACCCATTTTTAAAATCTTTTAAAAGATTTGTACTGAATTAAGTAGTCAGTTTCGGCTAACTTGAAATGACATCCTCAACCACTAAAGAATGGTGAGCCAGAAACTCGAATCACTTATTTTCTTCAAGTTCAGTTTTTGCTTTGGAACCTTTAAAGTGTCCTATTGAAAGAAATAATTAGATCAATAGAAAGAAAATGAAAACAGCATAGCAGCTTTAAGTCTTGGTGTCTAACATATCTTTCATCCACGATGAAAGCTTTTTTTTTTTAAAAAAAAGCACAGATGGAATCAATAAAAACATTGCCATAAACTCAGAGTAAAATAAATCAGAAACTCTTGTATGGCTCTACAATTCCATTTTAGATCTCAGCTAGGAACTAAGCTTGTAAGAAAGTAATGCTGTACAATAACAATAAAAACAACAACAACAATAGCAAATTCCATACCTCTGTATATTTTTCCCTTGGTAAATAGGCAATTGCACATCCTCTGATTTTGGGTTTTTCATCTTCGGTACTTTGAAATAAGGGATATTCTACCTTATCAGGGTTTTTCTTCTTCAGGAGTCAATTCCAGGTATGTGCTTAAATGGGAAAAACAATATATGACAATAAGTTTCAAATCAGTCAAGAAAATGTTTCTCAATCTATTAATTCTAAGAATCATTAGTGATATACTTGATCTAAAATAAGGATGAACACCCAATGAGGATGTGTTACATCAGCATGCCAATTGTAACACTTGGTGTCTCAAGACTACACTGCTGAAATTTGATTACAAAATGACAGATTTTTGGCAGTATGATGCTTGCTTGGCTTGCAGACTTGGAAGCTGCTTTGACCAGAACTAAAGAAGATTGCCTTAACAATTCAGGGGGAGTGGCTGTTAGTAGGAATGATATAATTCACCAAAATATAATCCACTTTGGTGCTAACAGGCTCTTCATTAATAGGTATAGCTAGAAGCCATCTTGAAGTATTTGCATAGAAAAAAATATTGGGGAAATTGGGTATAACAATTGCAGATTTCAGTCTCTTGATTGAAGAAAATGATGCAAAGTAAATTAGTCCAAATAGAATAATGTACAAGTATGTCATAGTGGCACAAGCTATATTTAGACTAATCTTCAAATACTTAGCCATCTATTGGTGCAGATGTAGGGCTTCATTGTGATGTTTTAGCCAATAAGTGGTACCATAGAGATCATTAGCTATCTTCAAGAAAAAAGTAGGATTTTTCCATTTTAAGAAGATGATCAGAAAAAAGGTTAGGGTTAGAATATGAGAGATGGTGATGAATAATTGATTTTAAGCATAAGATTGTGCACAGCATTCAAAGAAGTGCTTCACAACATGCAAGAGCATGAACTCAACTACAAAGTTGGCCAGACTTGGTTGCAAGCAATAGAATCAATAAATTCCATTTTGTGTGTGTGTTTAATTACCTTCTACATATAATCCTGGCTGCTTTTTTACTTTTACTTGTCAGTGCTGTGACAAACTGAAGCCATTTTCAGTTTGTCTTCATTGTCACATTTTAGTTTAGAGATTTTAGATGAAGGAAGGAGAGTGGGTGGATGTGCAGTTCTCAGTTAGCCAAAACAATTCATATGTGTGAGAATCAAGGTTAGTGCTGAAAACATTTTGGTGGCCTGGAGAGCTGGGAGGAGAGCCTGCGTTTTGCAACAATTGGTGAATGTGATTTATGACAGCAATTTGGGGTGGGAAATGCAGTAGTAACTTTGTAACCAGGGAGAGGGGATTTTAGTCTTGGGTATACCTATGTATGTGCCAATATTTTGTTTCCTAATGTATCTTTAAGGAAGAATTTTTTTGCTTTGAAGTTCTTTTAAACAGTTTCATCTATCGGAACCATGACATTACTATTCCATTTGTCAAAAAGCCAACAGAGGTTCTATCTGCTGACATGTTTTATTTTCCAAAATCATGCTGGGAATATGGGGATGGTAGGTATAATCAAAGCTTCAGTTGTTACCTTGTTTGGAAGGGGTGGGAGAGAAGGAATGTTTTAACTAACACCCCAGGTATGTCCATATGACATAGTTCATGCTAATGCAAACTTGTTTGTTTGTTCACTATGTTGCAGATTCTTTACGTTCTATAATCCACTATCAGATCATTGATGGTGACACAATTGTGGGGTATTCTGGTTCTTATTCTTATGATCTGAAATCTGACAACCAATTTGGCAAGTGTGTAAGTTAAACTTACTTCATTTTAACTATGGCAATAGTCTAGAGCAGGGATGTCAAAATGCCAGCCCACGGGCCGGATGTATCATCCGGAAGCCGTGCCCACCCCATTGCCGGCAATGGCAAAACTCTCCCGATATGTTGCGTGATGTCACGTGACATTGTGAGTTTGACATGTCTGGTCTAGAGAAACATACTACTAGCAATCAGCAGTTCCATCTCCAAATTCTGCCAGCAAAGAGATCTGATAGTGGATTGTAGTATGTAAAGAATTGTTGAAAAAAATGGCATGCTGATCACACTTCCTACTTTTTAGTGTACTTCTGTACAGTTGCTTAAAAAAAAACCTGAAAAAAATCAACATAGGCAAAATGAAAAGAAAAAGAGTACTGTACTGCTTAATAGAAAGTAAGTCTGAGATGTATCTACTTGTGTTTTTGTGTCTACTTCACATTGTGTGTTAATTTAGCATTTTGCTAATCAGCTAAAATTCAATTTCTAGAGCTCAGTTTCTCCTGAAAAGTTCTACTCCTAAAGGTTCTTAAGGGTAAGTGTATCCTTTCAGTATATGTGTCCAATACTTTAACTTTAGTTTTCTAGAGATGGAAATTCAGCTATTTGCTGCATTTTTGCACCATCACTTCTCAGTCTTCCTTTCAAACACAGTTACAGAATCAAGCTATAACTTCATATAGTGTAATAATTTTAAAATATCACAAATAAACATCTCAATAAATCTTAGTATATCAATCTATGCACTATAACTCCCCCAATGAATCAAAGTACTTGCTAAGTTTATTGAAATACTATTACATGTTCATAGACTCTTTTTTTAAAATTTGGTAATTTATATGAGGGATAAATTAGGTATATTTTGCATGGAGAATGTAAACTTGCTCATGTCTTTTTTTCATTAACATTTGTAATCCAAATTTAAATAATATAATGCAAGTAGAAATACAACTTGGAAGTGTTTATTCTTAAAAATATTTTATCTAAAATATTTTGTTAATGCTCATATTTTAATTAATAATTATAAAATGTTAATAAAACTTCAAAAATAATTACATCGGCTTTGGATTGCTAGTTCTATTCTATCCTACTGTATTTCCTTTTTGGTTTATTTCTTGTGTGGCTTCATATCATGGAAGGAAAAATATGATACTAGTTAGTTCAAATTTATAAATATTTTCAATTGCTAATATTTTTTCAGTAATTTATTTTCTTTCTTGAAAAAATCTTGCATTACAAAGAAAAAAAATATTAGAAGGAATTATTTAAATTCTGTTCATGATTCTAAGTTCAAAATTATGTAATGAAAGTTGAAAATAACAAAAGTCTAAAACAATGTAGAACCCCTACATTTCCAGTAGAGGAAAAAAATAAGCAGAAATAGCAAAGATGGCTTCTGAGATTATTTATCACTACAGTTTATTACTGTAGATGGACTTTCATGTCAACTGGGAATACTTTTGATTTAAATTCATGAAGAAACACCTGGTAGAAATCAGATAAAAGAGAAACAGATAACCGTTTTGGGAAGGCTGATATAAATCTTATCTAAAGACACCTGGCTTTAGCTAATTTTTTTTTATTTCTGTGTTTTTACTTAAAATAATATAGTTTTATCTAACTTTATAATCAGTCTAAAGAAACGCAACAAAAGCCATACAATTTATGCAATGCTTTTTCCATATAATTTTTAAAAGACAAAAGGTGTTCAAAAGGTATACTTATTTTCAATCCTTTTTTGTACCTTCTACATTATTTAAATTGCCATAATTTTGCGTGGCCAACAAGCCAAATGGATCTACAACATCTGAGCTGTATGAAGTCCTTGACTATCCCCTCCCCATTTTTTGAGCCATTAGTGCTTCAAGGACATATTGCTAATATTAGGCATCAGTATATTGAACTGTGTGCAGTTAACAAATAATTTTCATCAGATTCTGGTCTGTTAAATTTCAAATACGCTTAACACACCACAAGTCCTCCCCTATCCCATCCTACCTCCAGCAACAGAAGAGAAACAAGTCAAATAAATTGGTCTTTGTCTGCTAAACATTTGCCTCCTCTTGGATATATTGAACTATAGTTTAACAAAAATGCAGTTTGAAACACTCAGAAAGCTTTCTGTCTCTTTCAGGTAGCTAGAAGAATAAAAGATGTGAGGGGAAGAGAAACCTTCAACTTTGTGGTGGATACATAAATACACGAATGTGGCAGAGTGTTTAGTTATATCCAACTCTTTGTGACCCAATGAGCATAATTTCACATGAACCAATGCTGCTCTGAGTTTATATAAACTCATCGGTTTGATAGTATGAGCCATCTTGATTTCTGCCAGCTTCTTTTTTTTATTCCCTTCAAATTAAATACATATTACATATAAACAGAAAGTTTGTCAGAGACTCTCTCTGTTTTGTAAGAAAATTCTTAAAATGTCTAGACATCACACTGACAACAAAACTATTCACGTTCAAAGTCATGATTTTTCTATTTGAAGCATACAGCTGTGACAGCTGGACCTCCAGAATGATGGAAATAAGAAAACTTGATGGTTTTGAATTATACTGGAAAAAAATGTTGAAAAAATCTTGGAAGATTGTTGAAAAAGACCTGATTCAAACAAGATAAAATAAGACTACATTGCTTGTAGGGAATACTAATAAAGAAGCTAAAATTTCCCTCTGGGAGGAAAATAACACAACATGGGAGAGAAATAATAAATATGCTAAAATATACATATTTCAGCAGTGTCTGAAAGAGAGGATAAACTAACAGGTTCAGTGAAGCTGCTCAGGAACCAGACATGAGCACACTGCACTTGGCTTGCTCTTGCCACATATAAATGCAAGGAGTATATCTAAACAATAATAATTTAGCTTTATTTTGGAAGTCTGCCAAATAGTCTTAACCTACTTTTCATTCTGGCTTTTTTGTGGTTGTTGTTTGTTTACATGCAGTCAACTTAACCCAACTGTTGGACTTTGGCTTTGTCGCTCACTGAAGGTTTTGTTTTAAGCCTCTGCTACACCACTTTTTTATATCCTTGAATTTCAGTTCATCATTCCTAACATCATTGTTCTTTGCAATGGACTGGAATGGAGTATAATTCAGGCTTCATTTTGTAGCTTCTCTATCCAATTAGAAATTACATTCCTTTTCAGTTTTCCCTATGCCCATAATTGAAATTTATTTTCAAAAATAGCATTGTGTTTTTATGAAAACCTTTGCACCTATTTTCACATGGTTTATTTCAGTTATTATCTAAAATCTAGCATTGTGATTACTGATCTGCATCCTTGGTGCTGAAATGATATATGTACTGTATTTGCTTAAAAGTTTGTATAAATGTCAAATGTCTGCTGGATCCTTGATTCTGACCTTTGTTAAGCAGAAGGCAAACTTCAACATTTCCGGAAGAAAAAGGAAGGTTCCTCATTTTGTACACTGTGGATGTTTAATCAAACTTGACATCAGATAGCTGCTCAGATCTTTTTAAAACATTCATTAAATATATCAGTGTTTGCAAAATATATATATTAACTTTACTAAAGTGGAGAAATACCACTCTGATATTTTTTTCCTTTCTTTCCTTCCGTGTTTTTCCCAAAAGTAAGGCCTACCCCAAAAATAAACCCTAGCTTGATTTTGAGGGGTCAGCCTAATATAAGCCCTAGTTTTGGGGTGAGGCATACAGCTAAAGATCAAGCTTGGGCAGGGGTGTGTGTGTGGAACTGCCCCATGCACCCTGCACCCACTTACCTTGTAGCCAGACCTCTCTTCACCAGCCCATTTCTTATGCGGCATCTTCTGCAGCCAGGCCTGCATTTCTCAGACACGGGACTTTCTGGAAGGCGTATGCAGCCAAGGACCGAACTATGGATCCATAGCTCAGTTCTCAGCTGCATAGGCTTTCCAGAAAGCCCTGACAGCAAAATGCAGGGTGGAATGCAGCTGCAAAATGAAGCTGTTCCTTTGGGCCCAGAAGAAGTGAACTTGCTGGGTGGGGCTGTTGGTGCTGGAGGTGAGTAAGTCACCTGGTGCTACTTTTGGAGGCAAAAAAAAAAGACCCAGTTTTTTTCCTGGGGAAACGCAGTATTTGAGAGAATACTATTTGATGGACCAAAACATCATCCTAGCAAAAGAAAGGATGAAAATCGCATATACAGGTAGTTATCAACTTAAGGTCACAACTGAACCCAAAATTTCCATAGCTAAGCAGAACATTGTTAGGCGAGTTTTGCCCCAGGTCTCTCTTGCCACAGTTGTTAAGTGACTCACTGCAGTTGTTAAGTTTATAACATGGTTGTTAAATGGCTTCCCCATTGACTTTGCTTGTCAGAAGGTCACAAAAGGGGATTACATGATCACAGGACACTGCAACTTCCACAAATATGAGAGTCACCAACCATCTGCATTTTGTTCACATGACCACAGGGATGCTGTAGATGTCACAAGTGTGAAAAATGATCATAAATCAATTTTTCAGTGCTACTGTAATTTCGAATAGTCAGTAAATGAATGAGATTATCTGTACAGGATTCTTGCTTTTAAGAGTTAGGTAAGGAGCATAATGGTAATGGGTAATAATTTTATTAGCAGCATATAAAATATTAACATTTAAAATTTTATTTCATTGTATAATAAAAAAGGATAATATAAAGCTAATAAATTAATGAAAATATGCACAGAATCTGAACTCATCATTATTTATCATTCCAAAGCATTTCAAGCAGGGCCATTTTCACCCCCACAACCACATATTTGAACCCAGCATAGCCTTAGTATGATGTCATCATAAGATACTGTATTTAACAGAAAAAAGATCTGAATGAGAGGTAGGCAGGAAAAGGATCTGAGGTCATATTGTAAAAGATGGCCATGAATGAGAATGTCTATTTTATATATCTTGTCTTTATTGCAAACTCTTTAGCTGACCTTAAACATCCCTAAATTCTCAGTTTTGTTCCTTCTATATACAGTATGGGAAATGATATTCAGACTATAAAGCCCAGAGAGAATTGTATCCAACCAGGTCGTTGGCAAAATAATGTCACAGTGTGATGGTCATCATGTAAATGCTGCCATCATATTTGTGTGCCAACATTTAATGCCAAAACAGCAGTCATACCAGTTGTATGATAATGATGGGAATGTTTTATCATTTGCTGTTCTTGCCTCCCTGCAGATACCCACCTAAAGACTTAAAATATTTTACCTCACTTATTTCAAAATTTTGAACATTATCTCAGTTGCAGCAGAGGGCTCTCTTTGTTTGAGTAGGTCACCAGGTTTCTACTTCAAAATTCTGCGCTAATAGCTTCTGGATGAAAAATAATTCAGTAGGTTATTTGTGCCATTTTATGTCTTGTTAAAAATATGTTCTTCCTTTTCCAAGCAGCAGCATTTACTAGAGGGACAACTCAGTATGAAAGTTTCCATTATTGTGCCAAAATTACAGATTAATATAATTTAAAGAAATCACCTCAGTCACTCCTGGCTGCACTCTAAAGAAAACCAATGTCTCGCTGCAGTTTGAAATGTAAAGGCTCATTATCCTTTACAATAATGAGAGGCAAACCTCATTTAGCAGCTTATTACTAGGGTAAGTACAATAACATGGGCATATTTCAGTCTACTTTTAAAATCCAAATATAATATGTCACAAGCCTAACATTAGTTATTGATTTAAGGTTCTTGTATTTATAGGTATGAAATAGATATACTCGTTTAATTGTGGAAATCCAGACAATGAGTAGCTTTTTCAAATACAGTTTCGGTCAGAAGGAAATTCTATTCTATTGAATCCTGTGGGAATTAATCTAAATAAGTTTATATACCTTGAGATTTTATTCTGTTTTGGAGCTGTAAATCTACACTAAGAAGTGTGGCTCAAAAATAATAGCATTGGTATTAAGAATTATGTGGATTGTAATTTCTTATAAACCATATGGCTCATTGTCATTAATTTAATGAAATAAAGATTAACAGTTAGGTGAATTTTCTATGGTTGGAAAATTCCTCTATCCAAAAGTATAATTGTGATTTAATGTAGACAAAAGTTTCCTAACTGTGAAACTCGAAAGTCATGTTTGGTGGTGAGCTTCATGATTTCCAACATGATTAAGTTATGTATCAACATATCAGTAATAGTAGAAGAATTGCTGAAAGATACTGACAAACAGGTTATGTCAGTTCTTCCTGGCTGCTACTAAATTAATTGCTTTGTAAAGACAGGCAGAAGTGTCAGAAAATTATCTATCACTTGGTACAATTGTATTTGGGAACAGTTCTGTAATTAAATGCAAAGGCTTTTACCTTATGTTACAAATCTGGGGAAAAAAGACAAAATGAACATTTTTAATAAATTCCTCCAAGTCTTCGTTATATTTTAGACATTTACTTGGTTGGAGATTTTTTAATTAATATAGGACAATTAACCACATTAATTTATCAGTGAAAGTTTACATGCAGTATAGTATGAATTTTAATGTATTGGTGCATCTGGAATAAATAATAAAGCAGAATATCAGAGAAGGAACTGGTGAAGACAATGAAATACAAAGACCTCCAAATAGAGGTAGAATGACTGTGACAAAAGAAAGCAAAGGTTGAACCAATAGTAATAGGTGCTTTAGATGCAATTCCAAAACCACTGGAGCACCACTTGAACACCATTGCCATTGACAAATTCACCATCAATCAATTGCAAAAGGCAGCTTTACTCGGAACATCTTACATCCTCCAATGATACCTCTAACACCATCAAACATTAACATCTCCATATTCCAGGTCCTTGGGAAAGACCGAATAGGTGGATAAAAATGCCAAATCCTGTCTGAACATTTGGCTGACTGTGCAATAAACCAAAATAATATATTACATTTACATTCCATCTGACTTCCAATGACTCTGGATAGTTTACAAAGCTTTAAAACATTTAAAAACAAAGAAATGGCACACGCACGCACACGCATGCATACAAACAAACAAAGAAACAAAAGAAATAAAGATGACAGAGAAAAGAAACCCAGATGGGAACTAAAAAAGAAGAATAGGGCCCTCAATCATCTTTGCCAAAGCCATGGGCAAAAAGCATGTCTTCAGGGTTCTTTGAAATATCAGCTGGATGGAAGAATATATTTTATATAGTACTTTATACAGTAATTATCATACAAAACAATCATAACTATTCAAAGACATTTGATTGGCTGAAGTTAAGCATTAAATGATAACTATCACTCGCTTATGTGTCCAATAGTAGGCAGGTTATTGGAATATTTTGGCCTATGAAAAAGAAAACACTACAAAATTCTCTCTGTTGCTTGTTATAACAACATGGTATCTTTGATTCTAGGTCCGTGGTGGCGAACCTATGGCACGCATGCCACAGGTGGCATGCAGAGCCCTCTCTGTGGGACACACGCCATCGCCCCAGTCCTACACCTTCAGCTGGGTTTTATAAAACCTTTTTGCGTTCGGCCTCCGCCACCGTGTGCAAAAAAAAATGGTGATGTCCATTTTGCTCTGAGTTCATGGTGACCTAACCCAAAGCCTAAGTGGAATTTTCCTCCAATGGGATTTTCCCATGTATTTTACCAGGAAACATAGATAGGGCAGGCTAGAAAAGTAACTGCTCCCCTAACCATACCAGAGCACTCTGGGCTTGTTGGTGATGTCCATTTTTCTCTATGAGTTCATGGTAACTGAACTCTAACCCTAAGTGGAATTTTCCTCCAATGGTATTTTCCCATGTATTTTACCAGGAAACATAGACAGTACACCTTAGAAAAGTAAGTTCCCTCCTAACCATACCCAAGCACTCTGGATTTGTTGGTGATGTCCATTTTTTTCTATGAGTTCATGGTGACCTAACCCTAACCCTAAGTAGAATTTTCCTCCAATGAGATTTTCCCATGTATTTTACCAGGAAACAGACAGGTCAGGCTAGAAAAGTAAGTGCCCGCCTAACCATACCCAAGTGCCCCAGGTTTGTTGGCGGTGTTCATTTTTCTCTATGAGTTCATGGTGATGTAACCTTAAGTCTAAGTGGAATTTTCCTCCAATGGGATTTTCCCATGTATTTTACCAGGAAACATAGATAGGGCAGGCTAGAAAAGTAACTGCTCCCCTAACCATACCAGAGCACTCTGGGTTTGTTGGCGATGTCCATTTTTCTCTAAGAGTTCATGGTAACCGAACTCTAACCCTAAGTGGAATTTTCCTCCAATGGGATTTTCCCATGTATTTTACCAGGAAACAGACAGGGCAGGCTAGAAAATTAAGTGCCCTCCTAACCATACCCAAGTATGGTTTGTTGGTGATGTTCATTTTTCTCTATGAGTTCATGGTGATGTAACATTAACTCTAAGTGGAATTTTCCTCCAGTGGGATTTTTCCATGTATTTTACCAGGAAACATAGACAGGGCACCTCAGAACAGTCAGTGCCCTCCTAACCATACCTAAGCACTCTGAATTTATTGGCAATGTCCATTTTTCTCTATGAGTTCATGGTGACCTAACCCTAACCCTAAGTAAAATTTTCCTCCAATGGGATTTTCACATTTATTTTAGCAGGAAAGATAGATAGGGTAGCTTAGAAAAGTAAATGTCCTCCTAACCATACCTAAGGACTCTGAATTTGTTGGTGATGTCCATTTTGCTCTCTGAGTTCATGGTGACCTAACCCTAACCCTAAGTGGAATTTTCCTCCAATGGGATTTTCCCATGTATTTTACCAGGAAACATAGATAGGGCAGCTTAGAAAAGTAAGTGTTTTCTTAGCCAAACCCAAGCACTCCAAATTTGTTGGCAATGTCCATTTTGGTCTTCGAGTTTATGGTGACCTAACCCTAACCCTAAGTCCATGGTGGTGAACCTATGGAACGTGTGCCATAAGTGGCACGCAGAGCCCTCTCTGTGTGCACCTGTGCTGTTGCCTAGTCCTAGGCCTTCAGATGGCTTTTATAAACCTTTTCACTTTAGGCCTGCACCGCACTGCGCAAAAAAAATGTTCAATCAATCAATCAATTTCAACTTCTTGTGGGAAAGAAAAACATCTCGCAAAGCTGGAATTAATTGACTGAACCTTTTACTCACATCCAGTCTGCTGTTACCACCGCAGCCACACTTACCCAATGGGCTGTGCCCACCCAATTGGTGACACCCACCCAATGGGCCATGCCCACCTGGCATATGTCGATACATAAGTGGGTTTTGGGTTGCATCATTGTTCTAGCTCAGGGGTAGGCAACTTTGGCTCTTTTATGACTCGTGGACTTCAACTCCCAGAATTCCTGAGCCATAAAAGAGCCAAGGTTGCCTACCTGTGTTCTAGCTCATCCACTGAATTCAGCGGACTCAGGACTGACACATCTAAATATTTCTTTATACAACACAGTGAAACAGTAACATCTAATTGAAACATCTTGGCTGAGTGTGTTCCCTGCAAGGAGTGTTACATGATCCTAAACCTAATGCTAACCTCACACATCCTTATTTTTCCAGTGCTGCTTTTCTGTTGTGATATCCAAACTGATAGGGAGTGTAAGGATAAATAATAGTAAAGTAGACTCATAATAATGTCAATCAAATACAGTACTGTATAATCATAATTCAAATAAGGCCCATGATTAAACTCATAAAATACCCAAAGCTATACTCTCCATCCCTTAACAGTTATAAGGCTAATAGCTTTTATACGTTAAAATGTTATCAACAGCAGAACTAAAGGTTAAATACTAAGAAGCTAATTAAAATCAAGGTATCCAATTTCTTATTCAAGGGAAATGTGATGAATCCTAAATGTGATGATGTAATTCATAAAAAGAAATGGTCACTAAAAGTAGGGAAGATAAACAAGGCTTAAAATAAATGATGATTAGGCTGCAATATTTTTTGGTGTCTTGCTTGCCAGTCAGTTTCCAGAATTGCACAAACCTTGTCTAATAATGAGATAATGAACAGCCTCCCCCACCTTCACCTCCTTGTTTCAAGTGATGAGATGGTGTTCATGCTGATCAGAACAGTTGTTTGCTATAGGGGGCATAGCTATATACGTAATTGGTTGTGGCTCAAATGACAGTGATCTCATATAGATAGTTGGATTGTGAAGATGGAAGCTGTCATTTACTTGAAGCATTTATCCTTGCCTACAATACTCAGTGGGTTAGGATGCTGAGCTTGTTGATCAGAAGGTTGGCAGTTTGGCGGGTCGAATCCCGAGTGCCGCGTAACAGAGTGAGTGCCTATTACTCGTCCCAGCTTCTGCCACCCTAGCAGTTCGAAAGCACATAAAAAATACAAGTAGAAAAATAGGGACCACTCCGGTGGGAAGGTAACAGCGTTCCGTGCGCCTTTGGCATCTAGTCATGCCGGCCATATGACCACGGAGATGTCCTCGGACAAGCGCTGGCTCTTCGGCTTTGAAGAAAATGACTAGCACGCATGTGCGGGGGAACCTTTACCTTTACCTTTACAATACACAAATATAAATTGTTATTAAAATATGACACAGATGTGGAACATATAAAAACTATAACAAAGTTATTAGGTATAATTCCAGAAAACACATTTTTTTTTAAAAAAATCACCATTTACTAAGATGTATCATGACAACTGCAAGAACAATTCTGGCACAACACTAGAAAAGAAGAATTTTGCTGATGATATCATTTTGTGGAACCAAAAAAGAAAAATACAGTATGCCGCAATGGCAAAACTGACAGTATATCCATAATAAATTTAAGCAAGGATGCCTCCCATACACATAGGCATTACATTATAGGAGAAATTTAGACATATAATACTTTTTAAAAATGACTTTTAAAAATAAAGATATGAGAGTAATAAAAAGTTATACGAAAGGATTTAAATAAATCACAGCAATAATCTTTAATGTATGGTATAAACATCTACGCTGGGGTCAGCAGTTGGGCAAATAAAGAGAAGTGAAGGGAAGAACATGCTACCAGAAAATTTTCCTATAATTTTCTATTTTTTAAATCAATGCTTAGTAGTTGTTTCTCTTTGTAATATTAAATTATTACTATTACTTTATACCTCATTTCTTTATATTTTGTTTATTCTAACAATAAAAATATGTGAAAATGTCCAGATGGGGGAGAGAGAGAGAGAGAGGGAGGGAGAGAAATTGTCACTTCACTTAGTTCTTCATAGGATTAAAAGGGCTGAATCTGTTTATTGCTTCACCGAACTTGGATTGAGCATGCATGGTTATCTCTGAAGAGAGACCATTTAACATGGCTGGTTCCAAGCAACAACATCTAGAAAGGTTGGATTCTGCTGATTCTTTTTTATGCTGGAAACTGAATCAAAACATATTGTAAAGATAACTGAAACATTTATTAACAAAATTTATATACTGATTCTGGTAATATATATTTTACCTTAAATGAATTGAAATTCATTTAAGTTCTTAGACATCTATGACAGGATCGATTCTATTTCTTTTAGCCGGTATTTAAACTTTATTTGGAATTATTTATGTATTAATATATCTTAACATAAACCTTTCCCTCAACAACAACAGTGAAATATGATTCCAATGTTCAGAAATACTGAAATTAAAGTTTTTCCTTGACACATAAGATTAATCTTTCATACGTCATATTTTATTGCTTGCTGCTTTGTTCCATTGTATCATTTTTCATTTTCATGGCAGTAGGTTAATTGCAAAACATATCAGTAATAAAAAAGACTTGTCTTCTGTTGCTTTGTACAGAATTTATTTTAAGAAAATAGGCTTCATTAAACAACAACAAAGAAACCCCCTCACAAACATTTTTATTCCATCTTTTTCCTATTGTAAGGCAAATAGAGTGCAATTGTATAGCAAATTGTGAACTGATAGCTGCTGCAAAAATGAGAAAATTCAAAAAGTTTTCATTTTTAGTTATATAAAATGTCTTAATGGGAAGGAAAGGGAAGGAAAATGTCCATTTGATTCAGAGATTGTAAGAGCTTGAGGACATGAGTTGAGAGCTCATGACCAAAGCTGAAAACAGGACAGCAAACAAGATTTGTGAGCAAGTTATCATACCTCCCCCCACCTCCCCCACCTCTACAGATTAAATATCAAGATGTTGTAGACTTTTGATTGCATAATAATAGAGTTACCCTATGGTAAGATGATGGCCAATAAATTTTATAAAGAAATGATTAGGAACACAAATAAATAGGTATGTGATTTATGTGTAGACTCTTTATGACTTGACTATAGAGGTCGTCAAAGTTATCCGTTGGATAATACTGAAGGTAAAAACAATAGTTGTGGTCCATATTGGTACTAATCAAAATAGAAAGTGTAGCCGCCCAGTTTTGGAAGTCAAATTTATCTCTCTGGGTAGCAAACTGACAGGTTAAACCTGTACTAGAAAGACAGATTCTATATAAATTGATGTGGAACCAGATTGCATATATGACTTACAAAAGTGATGTGGCAGCTTTTACAGTGAATCTTGGAGATTACACACATAGATTTCTTCTTTGAACTTTTATAGATTTTTTTAAAAAATATGCTATAATGAACAAGATTAATATTGGAAATATAAAGGCAGGGAGTCTCTAAAAAGATTTTGGGTATAGAGTTTTTTATGTTATGCTAGAAATTTCTAAATCAAGATGGAGGAATTATGTGTTTCTTTCATTCATTCATTGAATGTCACTCAATGCATTTTTATTTATATTTATTTTTATGTATTATTTATTACTGACCTTATGGCTAAATGGTTTAATTGATTCAGTGTGTAGTTTTGAATGAAAACATATATACAGTATGGTAGGTACAAAAATAGAAGGAAAAAATACATTAATGGGATATAGTTATTACACCATATAAATTTTATAGAAAGATGGGGAAAAAATGTGAAGACGCTTTTTATATCAAAGGAGGTGTAAAATCTAACTCTCTAGAAAATATTGAAATATTGAAACTAGATTTATTCAACCTGTCTACAAATCTTTAGGGTCCCTAAAAACTGTACAAAATGTTGCTTGAATGTGGTGGAAGCAAGGATGGTTTACAAAAAATAGAAAGATACAGCAAATCTTACAATAACCAGATTTAGCTATTCTCTCTCTCTCTCTCTCTCTCTCACACACACACACACACACACACACACACACACAGAGAGAGAGACAAACACACACACACACACACACACAAACACACACACACACACACAGCTTTTAGTTTGTTTTGTTTCCTATTTTTAACTCTTCTAAGTTTTGTATAATATTGCTTTTACTAACAGAAGAGAAAGCATGTGAATGGATGGATGTATTTCTCTAAAACTTCATTTAATTAAAATCTTTGTCCTTAGAAATTGTGAGATGCAGTTTATATATTCTGGAAATCGTTCCAAACTTTTTTTTCTCATAGAACACTCAGAACAGCGTTCCGGCACCTTTTTTTTTTGCAAAAAAAAAAAGCTCCTACTATTGGCTTTTGAAAGCCTATTGCAGGGGTAGGCAACCTTGGCTCTTTTATGACTCGTGGACTTCAACTCCCAGAAATCCTGAGCCAGCCACGCTGAGGGGAAAGAGAGAGGTTTCCAAGCTAAGCCATGTTGGCTCAGGAATTCTGGGAGTTGAAGTCCTTGAGTCATAAAAGAGCCAAGGTTGCCTACCCCTGCACTAGAGGAGAACATTACAATTATTTACAAGGTTACTTCTTTAGGAACTAAACTTTTAGAATCTAAAACAGCTAATTCAAAAAAGCCAACAGGAAAGAACCTCACATTTTTCATCTGCTTCTGTCTTTTGGAAGGTAAAATTAGATAACAAAATAATGTATTTCCTATGTTAACATGTCTGCAATGAAATCAATAAAGATAACAGGAAAGAAATGAGAGACATTTTTCTCAATGTAATATGTCTAATTTAGCTGATGCTAGAAAAAAAATAGTATCTTTTGTACATACTCTTGAAAACTATTTTGAATCTATAACCATCTATTACAACTAAACCACTTTAAATTAAACAATTTTTAAGAAAGAAATATTCTTAATTTGGACTTTACTTTTACTGTTTAGACTGTTGTGTGTTTTGAAAAATAGATTATTTAGAGAATCTAGTTATGTTGCACTTCAGTCTTTAAATAATTAACCTAGTATATACATAACAATATATGATGTTTTCCATGGTGAGCTTAACATCAATAACAACATTTATTAAAAAGGCTAAAATAATTTCTGGTGGTATTATCTGTACATTAAAATTTTGTTTAGTCAAAATCTTTCACTTTTCATATTCTGGACAAGAAGTGGTCATATATCCTAGCAAAAGATGTTACATATGTGCATAAGCGTAGTCAATAGCATATGCCTTTTTAAAAATATTAAACATGCAAAGAAACGAAAATACGTCCAAAATATCTGTATTACATCCAGAAATGCCAACTTTGCAACCAATATTTCTCATCCATAACTATGGCACCCTAAGGATACCTGCATACATGCAAATGCTTCTCTGGGATCTGTAACGCAGCAGGGATTGCTTTTTCCTTCCAGTAACAGACTGCTGGGAAATACCAAACATGGCCTTGAGAATTCCAATGTTTGTTACAAATTTTTCTGGATGTGGTTGAAAGAGGCCTAGAAATGCCAGCACAAATACATCACACTTGCTGAGCGTGCGCACGCAACTAATTACAATCTTCAATTATATGTGATATATCTAAAATGAAATGGGCTGTCTCAACTGCAACTTGCAAACCATTCCGTTTTGCGGCAAAACAATCCAGGACAAGCTGATCAAAAGAGCTTAGAGAGGACTTATTAACACACTTTTTGGGAAGGAAAGAAACAGAAGGGCAGTTTAACATCTTCCAGTTGATGTTATGTTATGTAACATCTTCTGGGAGTTGAAGTCCATGAGTCATAAAAGAACCAAGGTTGCCTACGGCTGGCCTATTGGCTTTCGAAACCAATAGGAATTGCTGCTGAGCGCGCCAAAAGACCCGGCTGGCAAACATTGCACAGGCAAATTGTCTGCAGTGAAGGCAGGAACTTTGCACCCTCCCAGCTACCCAACTAACACCATCTCAGCTAGGTAAGTAAGATATTATTTGCAAATAGGATGGCAATAAACAATTTAGGCTGCATTTACATCAGGGCTTTTCAACCTTTTCAGAAATTGTACCACTTTTAGGACATGACAATATTCAAGCACCACCAGTGCTTAACAAGGTGTCAAAAACTTGATGACTAAAAAAAGGGGGGGTATTTTGGGTTTCATTGGTTAGATTCATTTATTGTTATAGAAATGGCTAGTTTATAATATTATAGAAAAGCAAAAAGTTGAGGTTCAATGTTAATGCTTCCTTCTACTCCTGCAACAGAGGAAGTCAGAAGTCAGTGCCATTTCTTTTTCCCTTCTCCCCCTCACTTTTACCTTTTTCTCTCACCCTTCGCACGCAAAAGCCCCCCTTACTCACTCACACTTTGCTCACAAAAGCCTCCAGTCGCTCTCACTTACTCCTCCATCTCGTTCAAAGGCACCTCCCCCACTCACTCCGTCTCTTTCAAAGGCCTCTTGCTTGCTCACTCACTTACTGCCCCATCGCTTCCAAACACCATTTGCTCATTCACACACTCACTTACTGCCCTGTCACTTCCAAATGCCTTTTGCTTGTTCACACACTCACTTACTGCCCCGTCGCTTCCAAATGTTTCCAAGCGCCACTTGCTCGGTCGCTCATTTACTGCATTTGGAAGCGATGGGGCACTAAGTGAATGAGTACTGGTGCCGGAGGCCATCAGCTGTTTGGCACCAGAGACCACTGCCACAAGGAACACAGATCTGTGTTGGGGTTTGGAACAGCTCCGGGTGGGCGCTCAGCACGGGCCGCAGCGTGGCAATTGTGGGGAGGGGAATCCCTGTGGCTTGTGACTCCAAGCCTCAGGGGCGAGGGTACAAAGGACGGACAGCGACACCATAACAAGACACCAACATCGCTCCCAGTGACAGCACCTCTGAGTTCCGGCACCTTTTTTTTTTTAGAAAAAAAGCACTGTGTGTGTGTATGTATATATATGTATATGTATATGTATATATGTATATGTGTATGTGTATATATATATATGTATGTGTATATATATATATAAATATATATAAATATATATATATATATATATATACATACACACACACATATATATATACAGTATATATATATATATATATATATATATATATATATATATATATATATATATATATATATATATATGATGAATGGGTTGAAACATGAGCTGAGATTAATTCAGAAGGTATAGAGGAGACATAATCATAAAGACTCCATAAAGATTATTTTTACTCTTCTTGTTCGATAAAAAAACATTAGGACTATCTATAGGTCCCCAATGTTTTCTTTCATAATGTTCATCATTATATTTATTATTTATAGGTTTAATTGTCTGAAAATAGATTTTCATTCAATTATTGTATGAAGTTGTAAAATTGAAAGATGCATTTATAGCATTAACTACAATGTTCTGCTTAATAGAATTCACTTTCAAAGATTGATGGCTTTCTAGCTGGGCATAAATACCTACTGCATACATTCTTATTCATTCATTCAATTCATTCATTTGTTGGTTTCCCATTTGCCTCATACCTGCATGTACATGCTATCTTCCTTCCTGGAGTTGGAAGAAAAATATGGTGGTATTAATTGCACTATCCTGATTGCTAAGCCCTATTTTCCCTGAAGAATGATACCGGTGAGTGATATTTACTTCAGTCCCTGGTTTTATTTTTTTTCTCTCCAATTGAGAAGGAGAAATTACACTCATTTATGTGTAATGAGGCATGCCTAGGGAAGGATCGGTAGATTTAGCCACATGTCAAGTTGTTCTATGTCTGTAGACTCTCAGGTGAGCTATTAATGATTTGCTATCCCTCTGCCTATTTTGCTTCCCTCTCCTTAAATATGGCTCAACTTTTGTGTGGCATTTTACCACACTGCTACAACAAGAAAAAATTTTATAATGAAAGTTGGCACTTTGTAAGCTAGGAAAAATTTCAAGAAGGTCTAGGAGACTTGGAAAATATTCTGGCAGAAAAATAAGTCCCACCTAATAACACTGTTGTCAACAATTTCTGGCAATAATGGGGGATCGAGAGAATAAAGAAAATGATTCCACGACTGAGCTTCCCACATAGGATCATAATTATGAACATTTATGCGTTTTAGTGCTTTCCTATTACCATTTCCTGTTGTAGCCTATGATTTGGCTTCCTTTGTTTATATCAAGAAAAAAGAGCCATGAAAGAAGTCAAACACTTTGGTTGGATATTCCTGAACTAGCAATCCTAGCAAGAGAAAGATTAAGAAAGAAAAGAGCTTTTCCTCCTTTAGGCTGTCTCTGTTGCCTTTTTCACTTGGGATCCCTTTGTTGTCTTGGAGAACTCCTTATGTCAACAGCTAGCACTGCAAGGAATAGTGATACGTCTTTCTATGTATTTAATTACCTTTTAATTTTTGTAACTCTGTGTTTTATTCTTGCCCTGTACACCGCCCTGAGTCCTTTGGGAGAAGGGCGGTATAGAAATATTAATAATAAATAAATAAATAAATATAATAAAATGCTAGTTTTCCTTAAGCCTTTGGAGTTTAATCTTATCTCTCTCTTTCCCAAGCTAAGTATTCCCTTTAACCAGTGCTTTTTTTGTAAAAGAAAAAGGTTACGGAACTCACACATGTCATACAACCCGCCTTGCCTACCCTACAAGGTTCCATCCAAAAAAGGTGCCGGAACTCCGTTCTGAGTGTTCTATGAGAAAAAAGCCCTGCATTTAACACATATTTCTGTATTTGTATCTATGCATCTATGTGCCTGTGCCTGTGTGTCTACTCCTTAAACAACCTGTATTCTTTGCTATGGCAAGAAACCTTTAACCTTCTGCCCTCTGCTGTTTTATTTCCTGTCAAGAACCTTCAATATTCTATGTTTAAATTCTGTACCTTCTTTATTTGTATTTTTCACTCTACTTGAAAGTTCTAGCAGCTTGCTCTGCTGTATGACAGGAAGCCATACATTAAAAAAACAAAAAACAAAAAACAAAAAAACAACCCCCCCACAATCTTTTACTAATTACAGATTACTTTTTGGACTTCTTGAACACGTAACCTTGTTTAATATTCTATAGCAGGGGCCCCCAGACTCATCAGGTCATCAGCCTCTTCAATTTCAGATTGTTAATTGACCCTCAAACATTTATTATATGAAAATAATTTAATAAATGCTAAACTAATAGTGCTATGTATAACACCAACTCCTGGGATAGTCCTATTGGCCCTTTTTGGTCAATATTGATCACTGTGTCCAATAGAATTGAGGATGGGGAGATCCTGATGGTTACATTGGTCTAATGCTCTTCTGAAACTAGTGCTAGATTTATTTTTATTTGCAGTAATTGCAGAAAATCTGTAATGTATTAATTACACAAGCAGCAGTGTATTGCCAGCAGAATCTATCCCTTCTATTTATTAAATACAGGTCAAGCACTTTTTTAGAAGAGCATTAAACCTGTCTGTATAAAACAGGTCTGTTCCACTTTTTTTTTAAAAAAAATAATGTATTTAAAGAATAAAGTAGTCTGGGTAATCCAATAGTCCAGTGTGGAAAATCTGTAGTGAAGCATTTTAATTTTATCTCAGAAATGGCAACTCAATCCAGCTACTGAGAGAGGTGGAAAAAGGTGTTTCAAAGATATTCTGTTTTAATTAATTCATAATAATCTCTAATCCCCTTAAATTTTAAAGATTCTGCATTTACTACATACTAACTTTAAAGATACCTTATTGACAATCTGTCATTTTTGCTTTCTTAATCTATAAACCATGTGGGCTTGACAGCAAGAGTTTTTCTCTTGCAGCTCCGGCCAAAGTGATCATACAGGGGCAGTAGCCATGGAACCAGAGAGGATGGGACACAGTCTACTTGCTAATGGGAGCAGGACAGGTTTAAGCTCCTGACTGTATTATGAGGACAAAGCTCTCTAGATTCTGCCCGTAGCAAATAATTGTCTTGTAAGAAAAGAAAAACCACTACTTTAAAAGTAGAGCACCTAAAGGAAATTTTAAGTTGCTCCCAGTATGGGCTAGGATTAATTTAAAGTTATTTTTCTGTAGTCTACATTTTAGGATGATTGACATTATATTTTCTTCCTCATTATATCTCTTGAAATAGTTGGATATGTTTATTTGCAATCTTTTATTTCAATCTTCTTTTTTAAAAAAATATCTACTCAATGAATGATATTTTCTTTACAAATTATTCTCTAATTTCTGTTAATGAAGTTGGTGACAAGTTGGCTTTATTTCTCACATAATCTATCAAGATAATCTACTAAGTATGGCTATGTAGCTTGGGTCTTGTAACCACTTATCTGGGAGAAACTGAATGAATAAAGTTTCATTATTCTTATTTATCAGCACAATAGGATATTTGCAGTAACAAGGAGTTCCATGTGTAGTCATGCAATACTTTAAAAAATGAGTATACTTTTAAAACCAAGTATATCATTTTACTACATCATGTAATTCCTTTCATGTGCTTGTAGTTTTGACTTTTTCAGTTCCGTTTTTTTTCCCATGCATTCCTTCCCCGTCCCCTTAATTTGGTCTTTAATTGAGAAATGAACCTTGCCGTATTTCACTGATGGAAAAAGCTTTGATTTTTTTTACTTGTTTTCTCTATGTAGCAAGATTGATAGATTGCAGTGTCATATCTCTTTTGTTTGTTTTAGAATATCAAGAGATGCTTTTATTTCTTTTTCCAGATCCCATTATAACCATGCTACAACTTGACCTTTCTTTTATGCTGAGCTCTTTTTTATGTAATACATATATAGATTCAAAGGTACTGTACTGCGGAGCTAATTTTGTTTCAAGCAGACTGCTTTTGGCTATTTGGAAAAAGCAGCATCATTCTAACAAAAAGTTACAAATATATCTGATGAGCAAGTATAAAACTGTAATGTCTACTTTTAATGTCTTCTTAAACAAGTATGGTGTATAACTATTTCACACCTTCAAATACTGTACCTGCTTCTTTTATCAGCCAACCATGTTATTATTTGTGTTATTATTGTGTGTGTTATTTTTACATTGCTTCCCTTCCAAAAAAGGGCAAACATGTATTCAAAAAAGAAGAGTGAAACCTATATTCAATAAAACAATTTTATAATCATTTGGATGTATTATCAAACATTTAGCACTACTTCGCATAACTCTTAGAAAAAATGAGTAAGCGTAAATTCTATAATGTTTCAGCAAATGAGGTATTAAAATTATACATAAAAATTCAGACTTGACCGGCTGATATTAACCCAGTAGATCAACTTTAATATTGTTATGGCCTGTTTTATCCCTAAGAAACTTAACACATTAAAAATTCTCTGGCATAAATGAAAATAAAGCACTTATCGAAGTGTTTAATATTGTGAACAAGAGTGTACAAAATTTTTCTTAGTGAAATTATTTGATTGCATTTATTGCTAAATTACTGGCATGCTTCCATGACTGCACATTCATCTTCAGCTGGTTGACTTTGGTCTAGTCAGTCTCTCTTAGCCCCAGGAAGAAAACAGTGGCAATCCACTTCTGAAAGATATTGCCACAAAATCTACATGGACTGTCTATGTAGTTTTCTAGATTTAAAGCCACCAACTAACCAACCAAACAACATAGAACTCCATATCTTCAAGATTGGTTGAGATTGAGGTAACCAATTACTAATTATTCAATGGTTTTGAAAATTCATCAAAATAAATTTATTGAACTTTGTACTCACTTTGATCTCTAAGTACTTGGAAATATGTAACATGTATTGAAGTAAGTAAAATTTACTTCTGAATAAACATAACAAAGACTGTTATGACCAAGCCTTTTGTAATAATAATAATAATAATAATAATAATAATAATAATAATAATAATAATAATAATAATAATAATAATTTGGAAGGGACCTTGGAGGTCATCTAGTCCAACCCCCTGCTCAGGCAGGAAACCCTATACCATTTCAGACAAATGGCTGGCCAGTCTCTTCTTAACAACTTCCAGTGTTGGAGCATTCACCACTTCTGGAGGCAGGTTGTTCCACTGGTTAATTGTTATACTGTATATAAAGTACATATAAAGAAGTTCATAGGAACATGCATATAAAATTTTGTTCAGACTTGTTTCTTTTTAATTAGACAGGATTAACATGATTCAAAAATTGTGAATTGATCAAAATTGAATTTGATATATTCCCCATTCCTGTTAGACCCAAATAAGTGAGCTTTCAGCAGATTAATTTTACAATAAAAGTCAGCGTAGATATTAGGCTTATGAATATTAAAAAGATATGTTTTCAGCTCCACCATCCAGTAGACTTGTTTGTAATAATAACAAAAATATTGAACAAATTTTTCCTGCTAATGCCAGAAATTCATTAAATAGTTTGATTTTGCTTGACACAAAGTCAGCACGAAGAGAGCTAGTTTGGTCTAGTGCAGGGGTAGGCAACCTTGGCTCTTTTATGACTCATGGACTTCAACTCCCAGAATTCCTTAGTCAGCATAGCTGATGCAGGAATTCTGGGAGTTGAAGTCCATGAGTCATAAAAGAGCCGAGGTTGCCTACACCTGGTCTAGTGCAAGGGGTAGGGCTGACCCAGGAATTCTGGGAGTTGAAGTCCACAAGTCATAAAAGAGCCAAGGTCGCCTAGTGGTTATGGCACCAGGGTAGAAACCAGGAGACTGTGACTTCTAGTCCCACTTTATCTGGATGATTTAGGGCCAGTCGTTCTCTCTCAGTCCATGGCATTAGGCTTTGGCAGCAAGCAGACCAGTCAATTCGAGTCACAACCAATGGATCAACATTTGGTTGATCCAGAAAAGCAGACCCTGCCCTTGCAGAAAAATGCTAGGAAGAAAAAAAAAGCCAGTCCAGGGAAGTGCAAACAATTGAAACCAGAAACTTTAAAGTGCTTGTTAAATGGGGTCTCTGCCAAAAGGGAATTGAAAAAGTTAAGATGGTGACCACATCCATGAAATCAAAGTCATATACCTTTTTAATGTGCATCATGATGGATGTGACCACCATCTTAACTTTCTTGATCCCTGTGGGACATTCCTGTTGGGATACATTTCAGACTGATCCCTTCAAGATATGTACAGACCCTTTTGCAAACTCTCATTTTGATGAAATTAGAAGTAGGGATATGGTGAAAGTCACTTCATTCATTATTTAACTGACGGTGTTGATTCTTTTCTCCTGGATGCAGTTGAATGCTGGAATCTTGGCCTAAGGCCTGCAGGGTATTTGGTTTCTAGGCCAGCTGGCAGTTCTGGATTAGAAACTCCCAATGATCGGGTGGATGCAATACTTTGCTTTTTTGCAGAAAACATTGTTTTCTTCATATTTCACTTGTAAATGTGCACATATTCTTTATATATATATATATATATATATATATATATATATATATATATATATATATATATATATATATGTGTGTGTGTGTGTGTGTGTGTGTGTGTGTGTATGTATATATGTATATGTATATGTGTATGTGTATGTGTATGTGTATGTATGTGTATGTATATATGTATATATGTATGTATATATGTATGTATATATATGCATGTATGTATGTATGTATATATATATATATATGTAGATCTTTGGTCATTCGGGTTTTTTTCCCACGTAGAATTGAAGGTATAAGAGCAACGTTTCGATGAAATCTCATCCGTCATCCTCAGGCTGGTGGCTTCAGCTTCTTTCTGCTGGGAGAAGTTTGTGGTTGTTGTTGTTGTTAGTTGCGAAGTCGTGTCCGACCCATCGCGACCCTATGGACAATGTTCCTCCAGGCCTTCCTGTCCTCTACCATCTTCTGGAGTCCATCTAAGCTCACGCCTACTGCTTCAGTCACTCCATCCAACCACCTCATTCTCTGTCGTCCCCTTCTTCTGTTGCCCTCAATCTTTCCCAGCATTAGGCTCTTCTCCAGGGAGTCCTTCCTTCTCATTAGGTGGCCAAAGTATTTGAGTTTTAGCTTCAGGATCTGGCCTTCTAAAGAGCAGTCAGGGTTGATTTCCTCTAGGACTGACCGGTTTGATCGCCTTGCAGTCCAAGGGACTCGCAGGAGTCTTCTCCAGCACCATAGTTCAAAGGCCTCAATTCTTTGGCGCTCAGCCTTTCTTATGGTCCAACTTTCACTGCCATACATTGCAACTGGGAAGACCATAGCCTTGACTATCCGCACTTTTGTTGACAGGGTGATGTCTCTGCTTTTTAGTGTGCTGTCTAGATTTGCCATGGCTTTCCTCCCAAGGAGCAAGCGTCTTTTAATTTCTTGGCTACAGTCCCCATCTGCAGTGATCTTGGAGCCCAGGAAAATAAAATCTGTCACTACCTCCATTTCTTCCCCATCTATTTGCCAGGAATTGAGAGGGCCAGATGCCATGATCTTGGTTTTCTTAATGTTTAGTTTCAACCCAAGTTTTGCACTCTCCTTCTTCACCCGCAACAAGAGGCTCTTTAGTTCTTCTTCACTTTCTGCCATTAGAGTGGTATCATCTGCATATCTTAGGTTGTTGATGTTTCTTCCGGCAATCTTAATTCCAACTTTTGATTCATCTAGCCCTGCCTTTCTCATGATGTGCTCTGCATATAAGTTAAATAGGCAAGGCGACAGTATACAGCCTTGCCGGACTCCTTTCCCAATTTTGAACCAATCAGTGGTTCCGTATCCAGTTCTCACTGTTGCTTCTTGGCCCGCATATAGATTTCTCAAGAGACAAATAAGGTGGTCTGGTATGCCCATCTCTTTAAGGACTTGCCAGAGTTTGTTATGATCCACACAATCAAAGGCTTTAGCATAGTCAATGAAGCAGAAGTAGATGTTTTTCTGGAACTCTCTAGCTTTCTCCATGATCCAGCGTATGTTGGCAATTTGATCTCTGGTTCCTCTGCCTCTTCGAAATCCTGCCTGTACTTCTGGTAGTTCTCGATCCACATACTGCTGGAGTCTAGCTTGTAGGATTTTAAGGATAACTTTACTAGCATGAGAAATGAGTGCAATGGTGCGATAGTTTGAACATTCTTTGGCACTGCCTTTCTTTGGAATTGGAATGTAAACTGATCTTTTCCAATCCTGTGGCCACTGTTGAGTTTTCCAAATTTGCTGGCAAATTGAGTGTAGCACTTTTACTGCATCGTCTTTTAAGATTTTGAATAGCTCAGCTGGGATACTGTCACCTCCACTAGCTTTGTTGTTGCTCAGCTTTTCTAAGGCCCACTTCACTTCACATTCTAGGATGTCTGGCTCGAGGTCAGTGACCACCTCATTGTGATTATCAGGGACGTTAAGGTCATTCTTGTATAGTTCTTCTGTGTAATTTTGCCACCTCTTCTTAATCTCTTCTGCCTCTGTTAGGTCCCTGCCATTTTGGTCCTTTATCATGCCCATTTTTGCATGAAACGTTCCTTTCATCTCTCCAATTTTCTTGAAAAGATCTCTGGTCCTCCCTATTCTATTGTTTTCTTCTATTTCTTTGCATTGTTCATTTAAGAAGGCATTCTTATCTCTTCTAGCTATTCTTTGGAATTCTGCATTTAATTGGGCATATCTTTCTTTTTCTCCCTTTCCTTTCGCTTCCCTCCTTTTCTCAGCCATTTGCAAAGCTTCCTCAGACAGCCATTTTGCTTTCTTGCATTTCTTTTTCTTTGGGATGGTTTTAGTTGCTACCTCTTGTACAATGTTGCGAACCTCTTTCCATAGTTCTTCAGGCACTCTGTCTATCAGATCTAATTCCTTAAATCTATTTGTCACCTCTACTGTATATTCAACAGGGATATGATTTAATTCATACCTGACTGGCCTAGCGCTTTTCCCTACTTTCTTTAATTTAAGCCTAAACTTTGCAACAAGAAGCTCATGGTCTGAGCCACAGTCAGCTCCTGGTCTTGTTTTTACTGACTGTATAGAGCTTCTCCATCTTTGGCTGCAGAGCATATAGTCAATCTGATTTCTGTGTTGACCGTCTGGTGATGTCCATGTGTAAAGCCGTCTATTGGGTTGTTGGAAAAGAGTGTTTGCTATGACCATCGTATTCTCTTGACAAAATTCTATCAGCCTGTGCCCTGCTTCATTTTGTACTCCAAGGCCAAACTTGCCTGTTATTCCAGTTATCTTTTGGCTTCCTACTTTAGCATTCCAATCCCCCATGATGATAAGGACATCATTTCTGGGTGTTAGTTCTATAAGGTGCTGTAGGGCTTCATAGAACCGGTCAATTTCATTCTCTTCAGCACCGGTGGTTGGGGCATAGACTTGGACTACTGTGATATTGAATGGTTTGCCTTGGATTCGAACTGAGATCATTCTGTCATTTTGAGGGTTGTATCCCAGTATTGCTTTTCCTATTTTTTTATTGACTATGAAGGCTACTCCATTTCTTCTGAGGGATTCTTGCCCGCAGTAGTATACCTGATGGTCATCTGAATTAAATTCACCCATTCCTGTCCATTTTAGTTCGCTGATACCTAAGATGTCAATGTTTAGTCTTGTCATCTCTTGTTTGACCACGTCCAGCTTTCCTTGATTCATGGATCTTACATTCCAGGTTCCTATGGAGAAAAAATCTTTACAGCATTGGACTTTCCTTTCACCACCAGACATATCCACAGCTGAGCGTCCTTTCGGCTTTGGCCCAGTCGCTTCATTCTTTCTGGCGCTACTAGTACTAGCCCTCTGCTCTTCCCCAGTAGCATATTGGACGCCTTCCGACCTGAGGGGCTCATCTTCCAGCGTCATATCATTTTGCCTTTTGGTACTGTCCATAGGGTTTTCATGGCAAAGATACTGGAGTGGGTTGCCATTTCCTTCTCCAGTGGATCACATTTTGTCAGAACTCTCTGCTATGACCTTTCCGTCTTGGGTGGCCCTGCACGGCATAGCTCATAGCTTCATTGAATTACGCAAGCCCCTTCGCCACGACAAGGCAGTAATCCATGAAGGGGAAGTGTGTGGTAGTGCCTGTTTGTTCCTCTTTTATATATATATATATGTATATATGTATATATGTATATATGTATATATGTATATATGTATATATGTATATATTTGTATGTATATATACATACATACATATATAAAATTGTTGAGAGTTTTATAGACAACAGAACAACTTTGTCCTCAGACTCATTTGTTTCTTTCCATACACACCCATTTTACTTGAATTTCCAAAGTATTTGTGTATTTGTCCGTATGTAGTTTTTTAAAAAATGGGAAAGGGAAGTAGGGAATAGATTGAGTAAATTCAGAAGTTTGCTTAGTATGAAGAACGGCTGCAGGACTTGGATTTGGCTAGTCTACAGAAAAGAAGAAATAGAGGCAACATGATAGCAGTATTCCAGTATTTGAGGGGCTGCCACAAAGAAGAGGGCATCAAACTATTCTCCAAAGCACCAGAGGGCAAGACAAGAAACAATGGTTGGAAACTGATCAAAGAGAGAAGCAACCTGGAATTAAGGAGAAACTTCCTAACAGTGAGGACAATTAACCAGTGGAACAGCTGGTCTCCAGAAATGGTGGGTGCTCTATCACTGGAGATTTTTAAGAAGAGACTAAACAGTCACTTGTCTGAAATGATATAGGTTCTCCTGCTTGAGTAGGGAGATGGATTAGAAGACCTCCAAGGTCCCTTCCAGATTCTCTTCTCTTCTCTTCTCTTCTCTTCTCTTCTCTTCTCTTCTCTTCTCTTCTCTTCTATTCTATTCTATTCTATTCTAAATATTGCTATAATGCTGTGACTAGACTCCTTAATTATTATGGAAAGGGGTTAAATGTAGGTTTTAAGGGTTAAATGTATATTTTATGCATAATTCTACCCTACTCTACTCTACCCTACTCTACTCTACTCTACTCTACTCTACTCTACTCTACTCTACTCTACTCTATTCTATTATTTTTTCTTTTAGAGTTTGAGAATGGATCACTGGTGGACACTTAACCAATTCAGATGGAAATCGAGAAATGGTACACAAGTTCATGAACAAATTGCCAGTTGAACACTGTAACTTGAGATTCAAACCATGTGTCTATAGAGACATTCATCTACTTGCCACTCAGTGAAAAAGTTCTCAGAAATCTTTAGTCTGCCTTATCTTTCAGCAAGATCACATTCCTCTTTGCTGTATTGTAATTGGTCTAAAAATGGATGAATAAAATAATTGCTTTTACTTTCGTCAAAAACCTAGATCAACACTACAACAAATCTCATAATTTAGAGTTTATTGAAAAGAAGGGAAAAAGTCCTGTTACAAACTTGAGGGAATTCTTTTGTCAATATATATATATGAATATATAATACAGCAGTATGAGCAAGGATTCATTGGCATCAGTTAAGCAATCCTAAGGCAGGGAATTCAAGAAACATAATTTATCCTCATTACTCCTCTTAGTCACGTACAACTATTACAATGCACAGTTATCAGCATCCATTGTTATTGAATTCTGTGAAACGACTTATGAAGAAAAACTTTGCATTGCATTTGAAAAATATGGAGCTCTTCCTCCAAAGTCACATTTGTGTGATCTGCTATCTGTTTGCATCGGTATACCACAACATGATGGAATCTGTTTCTTGCTGGTAATATCTAAGAACTAGTATAGCTGGACACATGTTTAGATGTATTTGAATATTTGCAGCTCCTTCCTTCCTTCCTTCCTTCCTTCCTTCCTTCCTTCCTTCCTTCCTTCCTTCCTTCCTCCCTCCTTCCCTCCCTCCCTCCCTCCCTCCCTCCCTCCCTCAATGTGATGAAATTAATTTGTTGAGCAGTTTTGTGTCTTGCCGACTCCTGGTCAGAAATGATTTAATAAAACCGAAGTGCTAGATTGCTTCCTAGGCTGCCAACATGTTGTCAATTATACCTGCTTGAGACTTACAGAATCATATTACAATACAATATGTGTTTTTGACTACAAATTCCACTTGTGATGAATGTCCTTGACTTGAAAACGAATGGCTTTTTCTTTTTCTATTTAAAATAATTAGCCATGTATAGAAGCAGAGCTTTGTTTTTCACATAGAAAATGAAATATATTTACCTCTTTCCAAATCTGCAGTTATCAGGATTTCACTTTTAAAATTGGAAAGCGTGAAAAGCAAGATTAGCAGAATTTTTTTAATTTCCTTTCATATGAAATACATTATGCCATGTACAATATTGAAATGCACTTATAAATCTATTCCTGTTCTACAGTATTGTAATGAGGGATGAGCATTCATTGGAAATGAGGATTGGGTATCTCTGAATCTCTGAAGTATGCAATTAGATGTCATGTAAACAAATGTGTTTTTTGAAACTTGACTCTGCAATTTGTGTACATAATGGAACTATGCTTTGAAATATGGGAAGTTATTGAAAGAAATGGTAACGTACACATGGAATATTAGACTGTGCTGTTTGACACGTTCTGTAAGATCTGTGGTATTTATTGACTTAGTTTATACAGCATGCTAAACCATGTTTTGCTCAACCATGTTTTGTTGAAAGTAGTTGGTTAAGTGAAACAACACATTATTCCAAAAGGCAGTTTGTTTGGGCTTAGCATGTTGTATGAACCTGTATGTTGCATTCATTAATATTTATTCACAACTTAGTGAACATTAGATTGTGGTTTATACTCACATAGGTTGGAGTTGAAAATGACTTCTGAGAGATGTGTATGGAATTGTACTGGTTAATAGCCAATGTCTTGTTTTGACAGCTTTTAAAATTCTAACAGATTGGGTGCAATATTTTCTTTTAGATTGGTTAATTGGTGGGATTGGGAATCTCCTTGACTGAGTAAAGATGTTTTATGCATTCACCTGATGAAAAGTGGAAGGTGAGGGGCAGATTTAGGCTGCTTGGAAAGGGCAACTTTTATTACACTACCATCTTTTACTCTTAACATTTTTAAAGGGTTCACTATTCAAGGGTGAGAAGGCTGTGGCTTCATATAGCATGGGAGTCTATCCTGGGAGAAACAGGGCAGAACTTGGGAAATTGCAGCGAAATGTCTTCACAGGTTCTTATCTGTGATTGAAATGCTTTCTGAAAAGTACGCATGTCAGGGAGATTCCTAGATTTCTGCATAAAGCAGTATTTCCTTAGGGCTTTTTGGACTGAATATAACAAACTTGAAGGAGAGCAGTTTGGGAAAGGATGGTCTAAAATGCAATCTCATCATTAAATTTCCTAAAATTCTAAGTATTGTCTCCCATCCTCTTCTCAACCCTTTTGAAAGCTAAAAAGATTTCACCTGAAAATATTGAATTTGCTTTAGTTTAAATGGTTACTAGTAATTTATTTACTTGTATTTATATATTTGTATCCCACCTTTATTATTTTTATAAATAAGGCAGTGACCATATCCAACACTTCCTCATCCTATTTTCCCCACAACAAGCCTATGAGGTGAGTTGGACTAAGCTTTAGTGACTGGCCCAAAACACATTAGAAATTAAATTTCCTTTGTAATAAATTTCCTTATTGAAATAAATCCTCTATATTTCTTTCTTTGAACTAGGAAAAAGAATATGCTACATTTGGAGATAAGTACCAGTTGATATTTGTCAACTAATAAAACTGTTCAGTTTTCTGCACTGTAGTCATGTACTGTATGCTCAACAGCAATTGAAAAAAAAAACAAATGTTCAAATGTTGCATGTAGATCAGAAGTCCCCAACTTTTTGGGCACCAGGGACCCATTCCATGAAGAAAGGTTTTTCCACGGACCAGAGAGGGCATGCTTTTGTGTGCTGCCTGCATCCCATGGATAGGGCTTTGCTTATTTGTGTGAACTGGTTGTTGGTATTCAGTGGCCCGGTACCGGTCCACGGACTGGGGGCTGGGGACCCCTGATGTAGATAATGAAACTGCTTCTAAATTGTGAATAAATATGGGACTAAATAATGTGATTGAGAGCATCATTGGACATTGTCATCCTCTTATCAATTGGTGAATACATAAGAGAGAGAACATTTACTGCATGTAGACTAAGGAAAAGCAAACTTGATTTATGCCTTTTCATTCAGTTACAAGTAAGAAACCACTTGTTTGTTATAGTATATTGGTCATTGAAAACCACTTGAGCTCTTCATATCTGAACTATAGATACTCTCATTTTGGCCAACATCTTGTGGAGCAGTTGAGATAGAATGCTATTGTCTTGCTGATATGCATCTCCAATCAATAGGACTCTGTGATATTTGGAAAGCACTTCTACATTTCAGGGAAGTTTAATGACAAGTACTTCCTGTCCATTCAGCTTCCTGAATTATTATACAGCTATCATTCTAAACGTACTTCTTTATTCCCTGTGCCATTAAAAATGTTGTCAGACGACAGAATTTCAGGCTCTTCAAACCAGAATCCCTAATCAGGATTCTTAGTTCAGTTCTTTTTTGACTTGTGTAGTTCAAGTTCTTACCTTATTCCCTCCCCTTAATGTAGGAGAATCCACTACAAACTCTTAGCTGTAGACGGACAGGCTTTCCTATTACCTTATCATTTCTTAAACAAAACTTATATTTATTTTCTTTCATAGTAGTACCATCTTCAAGTTCCATTTCTAACTTTGATGTTTCTTTCCATACAATCTTTCCACTGTATAAAGTTATCTGTTATCTAACAAGGACCACTGTACTCCTTAAAAGCTTTTGGTGACCATCCTCTTGTCTCATGCTGAATTGTAATTTTTAACTTAATCTGCCAGAAGAGAAGACATTAATATACATAGAAATAATGATAATAATAAATTTAATAATATAATAAGTGTATTGTATAATATACACCTGCCTTTTCAATGAACAAATGCAACCCATAGACTGGAATAAAAATGTGACCATACGTTATTATTCATGGGAAGTTATTTTCTGTGTGGGCAATAGTACAAACTATTCAGATGTTACATTGAAGTTTTCTATTTTGTCTTTGTGTTTTATCCAGGAGAAAAGTGGTTGCCTCTCGCTGTAGTAATAGATTTCCTCAATTTCTCCTCCTTTCAACAGAAGAAAGTTACTGTCCCACAAATTATTTCACATCTGGAGTGCAGTCTTTTCTTTGATTGTACAAATTTGCTTTACTCTAAGCTACTCACTTTTACAAGAATAAACATCACTATCCAGTTACACTACATAAAATAATATACAATTATGTTGAAATGTAATATAGAGAATAGTAAACAAGACCCATTACTTGTTTATATAATCCATTATAGTTAACATCTGTATCATCAGAAACTTTAAAGATAAAAGTAGAAAAGGAGCAAGGATTTTTTCAAAATTTTCATTCATGTTCAATTTAGTAAATAGACTCAAATTCCTCATCATTCAAAATTTTTGACATGCAAAGCAGTCGCTACTACATTCCCTCCTAGTAGGAATCTGTACCACATGGATATTTGGACATTTCCCATGATCCTATGAAGCTTTATTTTTAGTTTGTCATAAAATTACAGTAAAAGAAGATACACACAAGAATGAATTAATGTACACACACAAAGATAGATTTCTAGCAAAAATTAGGAGATGTAATATGAATTGCTATTTTCTTTGAATTCTAACTTAGATGCTTTTAAAACTATATATATAGAATAGATGGGATCCAATTTTAAAGCTTGTTTCTCACATACCATTGAAATTAGATAGAGTGTTTCAAAATATGAGGTTTTAAATTTTGATGCCATTCATTCTATATATACAATCTTATAAACCCCGCTTTGAAATAGCAAACCTAGGGCACTTAATATTATTAGAGGGATAATTTGCATCTATATGTGGATGACACTTAGTTCCATCTCTTTGCTATTTTACTTTGGTGTAACTGTACAGTTGGTAAATAAACTGAAATTAAATCCAGAGACAAGGCAGAGGAATGTCTGGTTAGGAAGCCTAATGATGCAGGAATAACTTGCTCTAGACAATTCCACTAAAAAATCCTATTCATGGTTTGAAGATTCTCCAACTGGATGCACCAGTTGCAATTATGAGCAGAAATACTTATTCTCAGTTGAATTCCTACCTGTCTGTGACCCTCCAGAAAACAGCCAGTGGCAAACAGATTGGTCATATGGAATCATATTGTTGTGATTTGTTAGAGTGTGACTATTTGCTACAGTGTTCTTTATTTCCTTTTATTTTTAAAAAAATAACATTAGAGAATCAATGTTGAGGGGCAAGCATATAGATGATTGCAAATCTGCCTTCTTGTTATTATTACATTTTATTTTTTTCAGCAAAAAAATAATGCTTATCTTTTTTATTGAAAAGTTTTAAAATATATTTTAATAACATAAACTCCCTCCCTCCCTCTTGCCCTCCCTAACCCTCCCCCCCAACTTCCCAGAGCTGAATACAGGGTATTAACTTTACAGACTTAAGCTAAAATATGCTACCTAACTAAAAAAACCTATTAAATTCTATCGCGCTTTAACTCTCCTTAAACATAACTAAATTACTAACCAATAATGAATAACTGATAATACATCATGTAAAACTAATACTTATTCAAATACTAAATGAAACTTTTTAGTCCCATATTTATTCTGAATATATTCGATCCATCTTCTCCATTCCACAATATATCTCTGTTGCGATTGTTCTTTCAAATATGCTGAAATCTTTGCCATTTCCGCCAGGTTTGAAACTTTCAAAGTCCACTCTTCTATAGTAGGCAATTCCTCCTTCTTCCAATATTGCGCTACAAAAAGTCTTGCTGCCATAATTAAATTCAACATCAATTTAGTATCTATGACAGTACAATCTGTAATAATACCCAACAGAAATAACTGTGGAGAAAACCTTATCTTTTTCTTAAATAGCTTTTGCATATTCCACCAAACTTTAATCCAAAAAGCTTTAACTTTTTTACAAGTCCACCATATATGATAATATGTTGCATCCTCACAACCACACCTCCAACATTTGGGCTGGCAGTTCGGACACATACTTGCTAATTTTTAAGGATCTAATACTTATTTTCAGCATCAGGACAGCAAACTCCAGATTATCTATCTAAAGATCAGTTTGCACGTGGTTAGCCTCATTATATGATTTTCTAGATAGAAGCAATAGTAAAGTATGGAAGGTATAGAATAGGGTGGGGTCCTCCTTATGTCCTTCACAGTTGGAGAAATCCAACATAGATTCATGCAAAATGGCATATCAAATTAATAAACCCAGGATCCAAAATAATCTAATTCCACTACTTAAATTTTATCTGATATGCTGACTATAATATTACAAACATTGTCATAACCAACCATAATGATGGTCATGGCATATTTTGAATATATGGGCACTGTTCTGTTTGTAAAACTTAGTGTTGCAAAACTGCTTTCCAGAACCAGTTAGCGGATCTGGGTTGCAAAAATCAAGACAGCCACCAGAGAGCAGCAACGACATAAAGATGCCTTTTTGTTGCTGTCTAAATCTTCCAACCCAGCATTGACATTTCTAAGAATTCTGTACATGGAACTCTGAACAGATCACATAATTCCTTTACAATACTAGCAGAATATATCATATATTTTGTACACTGTATAGAATTCCAGAACATAATAATGAAAACAAGCTATGCTATAGTACAAAAACTGAAAATACATGCATTTTATACATACACAACTACATACATACATTGTTGTAGCATGGAAGGAACAATGTGTCTTATTTTTCCTACAGACTATAATCCCCAAACCTTTGGAATTTTTATGTCCAATGTTTTTGAAAAAATATGATAATTTTTTTTAAATAAAAAAATCCAAAATTTGCCTTGGCATATTACAAAACTGGCTCTTGAAACAATCTACTGTGCATTGAATGATAAAACATCTTAAATGAAATAAAAACATTTCATTACATTATTGCAGACATGTCAAACACAAGGCCTGGGGGCCAGATCCGGCCTGCGAAGTGGTTTCATGCGGTGCGCGAAGCCATCCTGGAAACAGTGAGGGAATGGCCCCTACTGCCTTGACCCTGGCCCAGAGACCCTCCTTCTGCCAGAGACCCTCAGATCTGTCCCACTCCTGCCCAGGCCCCCATAGGCACCCTTGATGTGAACGATGTAGAGCTGGCCACGCCCACCCAGTAGGCCATACACACTCTAGCCACGTCCACCCAGTAGGCCACACCCACCCAGGCCACACCCACCCAGCCCCCTGAGGGCAACCACAATGCTGATGCGGCCCTCAATGAAATTGAGTTTGACACCCCTGCATTATTGCCTCTTCATTAAAACCTTTTATATCAAGCTGCATATTTCTGAAATCTACTTGATCTATTTTTTTTTAAAGAGGACAGTGTAGATTAGTGAAATGCTTTGTCACTCATCAGGTACAGTTTCCATAGACTATAAGCATTTGGTCTGGGGCTTACCAGGAATTACAGAAAATATCTGAGGATATCAGCAAAAATCTATGATTAAATCTGGTGCTCAGTTTTTAATGACTTCATTTTATTGTATTTTATTTTCAACTCACTTATATTTTAATTGATTGGATTATAGTTGTTTTGATTTATATTGTAAAATATTTCTAAATGTAATGTACTGCAGAAAGAAAATAGCATACATATACAAATTAATAATGCCTATGACATTTAGTACTTTCAGAGACCGCTGTGGGGCTTTTACATGTATTCATTTCATTATTCAGGTTGTACATTAACTTTTTAATCTAATAAATTTTAACACTCTGCTGTTTTATTGTTAAGTTACTTGAATTGTTTTGTTTTGAAATAGTTATTGGTTTCTACCTGGAGTAAATTACTCTGGAAATGTAAATAATGAGGGACAATCTCATTCATCCCAGAAATAACCATGAAAGCAGAAGTGATACCATATGCCCTGGTATAATACTTAGCTTTGTTTTCATCTTAAGTCCACAAAAAAACTGTTAAAAATAATTCAGGTTTGCCAACTTTAAATACCAGTGAAGTGCATTAGCTAGCATTTCATTTGGGAAAGTTTGAGAACTAGAAAATAGGAAGCATAATTATGATACAGGTTGATAAACAAAAGCTTATTTAAGTCTTATTTAATCACAACTAATTTCTATGGAGATTCTCAACCATCCAGGTCATGGTTGCCTCAATGATGCTTTTCCAAACTGCAACTTGACTTTCTTTGTTTTTGCTTGAAGACATTTCTCTTCTCACCCAAGATGTTCTAACTAATCTTACAGACTATGATAGGTTCCCACAATATGCCAACAAACCACAATATAGAGTAGTATGTTCTGTGAACCTTGTCATGCGTCATTTAACACCAAGCTGGCAGGAATAGCCAATACTCCAGAAGATAGGCTTAAAATACAGGAGGATCTGGACAGACTTGAACACTGGGCGCTATCTAACAAAATGAAATTCAGTGGTGAAAAAATTAAGGTTCTACATTTAGGCAGGAAAAATCAAATTCACAGGTATAGTATAGGTGGTATCTTGCTCAATAGTAGTAACTGTGAGAGGGATCTCAGAGTCCTATTAGACAATCACTTCAATATGAGCCAACAGTGCTAGGCTGCATTAACAGAGGGATAGAATCAAGATCAAGATCAATCATTAATGCAGTGCTAGGCTGCATTAACAGAGGGATAGAATCAAGATCAAGTACTAATACCACTTTACAATGCTTTGGTAAGGCCATACCTGGAATACTGCATCCAGTTTTGGTCACCACGATGTAAAAAAAATGTTGAGACTCTAGAAAGGGTACAGAGAAGAGTAACAAAGATGATTGGGGAACTGGAGGCTAAAACATATAGGGAACGGTGCTAGAATTGGGTATGTGTAGTTTAACGAAGAGAAGAGTGAGGGGTAACATGATAGCAGTGTTCCAATATCTCAGGGGCTGCCACAAAGAAGAGGGAGTCAAGCTATTCTCCAAAGCACCTGAAAGCAGGACAAGAAGCAACGGATGGAAACTAATCAAGGAGAGAAGCAACCTAGAACTAAGGAGAAACTTCCTGACAGTTAGAACAATTAACCAGTGAAACAACCTGCCTCCAGAAATGGTGAATGCTCCAACACTGGAAGTTTTTAAGAAGAGACTGGACAGCCATTTGCCTGAAATGGTATAGGGTTTCCTTCCTGAGCAGGGGGTTGGACTAGATGACCTCCAAGTTCCCTTCCAGCTTCTTCTTCTTCTTCTTCTTCTTCTTCTTCTTCTTCTTCTTCTTCTTCTTCTTCTTCTTCTTCTTATTATTATTATTATTATTATTATTATTATTATTATTATTATTATTATTATTATTATTATTATTTTGGGTTTCCTTTAACAAAACTGATTTACAGTATTATCAGCCCAGTTTGTTTAAGAATTATATTTCCTTAGAGCTGTTCTTGAGGAGCAGGAATGGAAAAAATTGATATATAACAAATTTACAGAGGAAGCCCCATCCAAAATCAGATCATTATCTGAAATGATCTGATGGACTCATACTTTTCATTGCAATAATAAAATTAATCTACTAAAATATAATCCCCAAGATTTATTTCAGTGTCTTTCTCCATACATTCCACTTTACTAAGCCACTGATTTGGATTATGAACAAATGAGAAACAATAACAACTCTAAGAACCAAATTATTATTATCATTATAATAAAAAAAACATACTAGGGTCTGCAAATAATTAGGTGCAGACCTGAGGTCAAAGGTCTCACGAGCTTTTTTGGAAAGAGGAAGAGGACGCCCTCCATATCTCTAGGGGGGATGATCTTCTAGAGGGCAGGCACCACAATAAGAGAAGGCACACTTTCTTGGTCCTAGTTGTAAGTCAAGGCACTATATGACCAAATTCAAAGTAATGATTTTTTATGATGGTCATTAAGTAAAAACCTTGGTCATTACGTGAACACCATGGCTGTTAAGCAAATGGTTAACATTTTTCCCAATGGACCTTTTTTGCCATAAATTGGAATTAGTGCTGGAAACCTGCAAAAAACATTGTAAAACTGAAGGACATGCAAATAGCCCTAAAGGTGAGCCAACTGTCAAGTGCCCAAAAAGTGATCACGTGGCTTGGAGTGTGTATGCAGGTGTGTGGCTGTCATAACTCTGAAAACAGTTGCAAGTGAGGTCTGTCATAAATTCAAAAAGTCATTAAGGGATTGGTCATAAATTGAGGACTACCTGTACATTTTGTAAATAAATAACTACCTAAGTCTAGGAATCCTGGAATCGAGGAAAGAGGTGAAATACTGGAATGCACAGGGGTGCAAATAGAGAGGATACAGCATCTGAACATTCTGTCTTGGGAGAACCTGAGAAGCTTCTGCTTCCATTTTATCCTGCTTGCTAACTCCTCCCTGCAGTCTATGATTTGTCTTCAATTCTGTTTTCTCTAAAGCGTCTACAAAGACCTTTGAGATTTACAGTATTTTCAGTTTTTAAATTATACCCAATAGAATAGCGATATAATTATCCCCTGATAATATTCTCTATTCATAATTTACATGGATTCTGTTTCCAAATATTGGATATACTTGTTTGCCTTTTGTATACTATAAAATCTGGAAGGCCTGTAAATAGCTGGATTAAAAAAAAAGTTTAGGAGGATGAAGATGCCTAAATATTTTCCAGACTGTAAAGAAATCTCTCTGAGGTCAGAAATGTAACCACATAGTTAAGGTATTGGACTTAATTCAGTAATGGCACTCATTGAATGACTTTAGGCTGGCAACACTCTTCACTTACCACACGGGACTTTATTATATCAAGAATTCCTCTTCTCCTTCAAAAAATAAAATCCTTAAATTCTCAGAGAATAAGTAGGAAATGAAGTGAATGAAAGAAAACTTAATCTTAAAGTGATAGAGAGTGCCAACTTGGCTTTATCACATGTCTAATAGAAGATCTACTTTGAATATTAGAGGAATGAGGAAACGTTAACCCTAAAATCATTATCCTGCTTTTATTTTCTGACCCATAAAAATTTTAGGTCTATGCAAACAAGTGTATTTCAAAGAAATCTTGTGTAAGCAAAGCAACTTCCCTTGAAATTTTAAAGCAGGTAGATCCTCTAGAAAGTTTAGGCACTTGCTGTGAAATGGTGTCCTTGGTTATCTGTGTATGCACCCACTATACTACACTTCTGCTGTCCTTGCTAGTAAAGCACACACATGCTTATAGGCAGCCAAGCACAGCATTTGAAGTAGTTATACTAATATATAAATATTCCAAAATATTTTAAGCACATTCATTCTAATTTTGTCTCAACTATGTTTGCTGTGGTTGATTACCAATTTTTGTATATATCTTTTATTAATTTAAACTTTGTCAAATACAGTGTGAAATGTTCATCGTAAAATGTCTATAAAAGCAATTTCTCCCATTTATAAATTATACAGTAATGCCAGAGCACTTGAGACCAAATATAACTAACCAGCCAATCACTGTGCTGGTTCCATTCCTTAGTATTTTTGTGGTTTACACTATTTTACCACAGGAATTCAGACAAATTCACATTTTTAAATCTGAAATGCAAATCTTTTCATGTCATTATTTCCAAACAGATTTCTGACATTTCAGGGGGCATTGACTAAGACTGATGGTGCAGCATGGTTAAATTAAAAATAAAATTGGCATTAGCAAACAGGAAATATTTTATAACATAGCTGAATTCCTCTGATTGATACAGGTCTGAACTATAATTTTTATAATTAGTTTAGGAGAGCGAGGTACGAAATAATCCAAAGAACAGAAGATCTAACTTGCTACACAGACTGAATTTTATTTTGGCTGGTCATAGATTATCTTAGCTAATTACAGATTTCAAAGGCTAATATAATTATAAAAACTATATCAAGCATACTGCACATGCATCAATTTTGGTGAGTCAATTTATTTCATTAGATTAAAACTGCAGCCCTATGCACCTAGTTTGGAAGAAATCCAAACTGAAATTAATGGGATTTACTTGCAACTCAATATTGAGAAGTGCGGGCTTCACAAACAGTCTCTGCCTGTATGCAATCTGCTTCTCCTTGACATATTGTTCATATAAATCAATAGGTTGATATCTTGCTTTTCACTGAAGTACAAGGTAGCTTAGGAAATAGCAATGATACTTCTGAAAATAGTAAGAAACAGAATATAGGAATACAGTGATGAAACAAGCAAAGCTGCACTAAATAGGATAAGTACTGGATATATACAAGGAGCCAGGAGAACTCTTTGCATACTGGCAGATTTTGTTTTGTGCAACTAGTCTAAGTTTGTAATCCTGATTTCATATTTTTGTAATAGATGACATTTCTAGTTAACGTGCCAGATGGTGTTGTTGTAAAGACTAGAGTGACTTAATCTACATAGGACCAAGTCATGAATAAACGTCATCAACTTGTCCCTAATGACAGAAGATACTTTTTGTTTTCCCTGTTGAAATGGGAAAAATATATTCCATAATATATTTGATTCCGAAGTGTATGCTGCATCCACATTTTTATTTTATTTTTTATTTTTTATTTTAATTCCATTTATATCCCACCCTTTTCCGAAGACTCAGGGCGGCTTACAAGCTTAGCAGTAGCCTTCATTCTATGTATATGCCTGCTTATTAGGGCTTTCACACAGCCCCCAAGCGGCATTATTACAAAGTCAGCTTAATTGCCCCCAACAATCTGGGTCCTCATTTTACCTACCTCGGAAGGATGGAAGGCTGAGTCAACCTTGAGCCTGGTGGGATGCGAACCTGCACTAATTGCAGGCAGCTGGTGTTACTTAAGGAGGCATTAGCCCACTGCTCCACCAAGGCTCCATTTTGATATTCAATTCTATTGTTTGTAAAATTACTCATTCATATCCATCATGGCTTAGAGGGTTAGAAGAAAGTCCAGAATTGAATGTTATTGTCACAACTTTGATAGTTATCAAGTTCTTAAATATCTGTTTGTTGCAGAACAGTTGTTGCATAGGAAATTGGTAGATCGTGGGCTCAGGACCACATGGCCAAGATGGACGACGCAGGACAACAGGGTTCAGCATAACTTCCTTTATTGATGTAGCACAGACTTGGCAAACAAAGGGGCAACTGCCCCTCTTATATACCTAGCCAGGTATACTTGGAACCAATCCCATTGTCCGGATTTCCCGCCAAAGACTGCCCTGCCAATCCTGACAGGGCACCCTGCCACCTGGTGGTCTCAGTGGCTATCTCTGTGAACATCTCCTATATACATATATACATAACACCCCTTCCCCCATACAAAAAAAACAAATAATAATGGGAACAATAAACAACTAATGGAATAAAACCTGCAGTGTTGAGCTTGATTTTGTTTATATTACCCTAGCCTCAAGACCTTACATAGTCTTTGAGATACGCTGGTGGCCTATGGATCCTTGCTGACCGTTTCACTGCTTGCCCCGCATTTTGGTCGCCCAGATCACCAAGGGCAACTGAGTCTGCAATGTAGTCATCCCTTGGGATACCATCAGGGTCCTGACTACCAGCCAGATGTTGCTCTGGAGACATATTTTGAGGCTTTTCAGGTTGTCTCTTCCTCAACTGGTCAATGTGTCTCTTCACCTCGCGACCTTCTTCCACCTCTACAATGTAAGATACAGGCCCCGTTTTGCCCACTACCACCCCCTGGATCCAGGTAGGCCCTAGACCATAGTTCTGGGCCCAAACCTTTTCACCAATGTGCAATTCTCGGGTGGTGTCTGGTTGCTCCTGTTGAGCTGATACTCTGTCTGGGTGTAGTCTGTCCAACTTAGTAATGAGTTGCCGTCCCTAACGCAACTCAGCAGGGCTCTTACCCGTAGCTGTACATGGAGTGGTATGTTGTGCCAAAAGAAACTGAGCTAACCAGTGATGCCAATCTCCACTGATGATGTGCCTCAATGTGTCCTTGGTTGTCCTCACCATTCGTTCTGCCAAACCATTAGTCGACGGGTGGAAAGGTGCTGATGTGACATGTCTAATCGAGTTGGCTCTGGTAAATGCCTGGAAATCAGCAGATGTGAATTGTGGGTCATTATCAGAGACCAAGACATCAGGCAACCCATGAGTGGCAAATAGTCCCCGCAGCACTTGAATTGTCTTTGCAGTGGTCATGCTAGAGACTGGGACTACTTCTAGCCATTTAGAGTGACTGTCAACCACTACCAGGAACGATTGCCCCTGAAAAGGCCCAGCGTAATTGATGTGTATCCTAGACCATGGGGTGTGAGTTGCCTCCGATTTGTGAATGGGAGCCATTGGCTGTTCTGGCCTTGACCTCTAGCACGTGTAGCACCCTGTTACCTGCTCCTCTATGGCTTTGTCAAGACCAGGCCACCATAAATATCTCCTAGCTAGTGTCTTTGTCCTTACTATGCCAGGATGCCCCTCACGTAACGATTGTAAGACCCTTTCCCTCAATTTCTCTGGAATAATAACTCTACCACCCCACAGCAAACATCCTTTATGAGAAGACAACTCATGTCTCCTCATAAAATATGCCTGGAATTCCGGCCCCGGGCTCTTGTCCTGCCACCCATATGCTACTCATGAGCTGACCCTGCTCAGTACCTTGTCTTCTGTGGTGCTAGCAGCAATATCCTTCACCTGTAGAGGACAATCTGGAAGATCTTGGATGAGTAGGATCTGCTCCGCTGGTGCTGGATCTGGGTCATTGCTCATCATTGGCAACCTGCTTAATGCATCTGCATGGCCCATGTCCTTTCCTGGTTTATGTACTAGTTTGCAAGCATAAGCGGATAGGAAAATGGACCACCTCAGCATTCTTGGGGAAAGAATTTGTGGTGTTTGTTTGTCAGTTGTGAACAACCCCAACAATGGATTGTGATCAGTAAAAATGGTGAACTCCCTGCCATACAGGTAATCATGGAATTTTTTTTTACTCCTGACACAATTGCCAGTGCTTCCTTGTCAATTTGTGCATAATTTCTTTCTGCTTTGGACAGAGTTCGGGAGTAATATGCAATAGGCCTTTGCTCTCCATTTTCATCTATATGACTTAATACAGCGCCCACCCCATAAGGGGATGCATCACACGTGATGCAGATAGGCTTATTTTCTATAAAATGTGTGATGGTAGGATCACTAGATAACAGTTGTTTAAGATTTGTAAAACTCTGTTTGTGGACTTTGGTCCAGATCCATGGAGTTTTCTTATCTAACAGCCTCTGTAAAGGTTCTGCAATTGCTACTTTGTGGGGTAAAAACGTGTGATAGAAATTAAGTAACCCAAGAAAAGCTTGCAATTCAGCCTTATTTGTTGGGGTTGGAGCCAACTTAATTGCTTTCACCTTAGAGTCAGTGGGGTGAATACCCTTGGCATCAATCCTGAACCCTAAGAACTCAGTGGATGCCACACCAATGCTGCACTTCCTTTTTTTTAAGTTTAAGCCCAGCAGAATTTTTTTCTGCCTTTCCTGCTTCAGAGTGATTTCAGCTCTGATTGAAACAGCATCATCCCACCTTCGTCACCACTGTTAGATCATGGGCTCAGGACCGCATGGCCAAGATGGACGATGCAGGACAACAGGGTTCAGCATAACTTCCTTTATTGATGTAGCACAGACTTGGCAAACAAAGGGGCAACTGCCCCTCTTATATACCTAGCCAGGTATACTTGGAACCAATTCCATTGTCTGGATTTCCCACCAAAGACTGCCCTGCCAATCCTGACAGGGCACCCTGCCACCTGGTGGTGTCAGTGGCTATCTGTGTGAACATCTCCTATATACAGAAATAGCATACAATACTAATTCCTAGATAACAAAAATAATCTGATTTACTTGCACAGCAGAAAAATGAGCACTGGATTTATGGAACAGGAAATGTCTTACAAAATTATCTATGCACTTTTCTTAAAGACAGAAAAGGTTTCTTTCTTAGCTTACTCTTAATAAGTATCTTGGATGTTTGTTCTTTCAAAATAATTGCATGGTGTGATTTGTAAAAATATATAAACATGCACCTACCTAAATTCTAACATTTGTGTGTCTGTGTCTATTTTTGTTTTTTCTATCTCACTCTGATTTTCAGATGATAACAGTTTAAAAGGGCAAAAGGAGAAAAATCACAGTTGCATGGAAACTATGTTAAACGAAGCCACTTATAGGCCTACCTTGCACTGGCTATTCAAGGAACGATATAGTAGGTTTGGTCTCTGAGGAGGATGGTTTTTATCTTAGAACTGGGATTACCTGGGATACCCAGCTGTCTCTCTTGTATGTGCCATCCATGCCACAAAGGCTTAATGTAATGAACTGCTCCTGGCTTTCAAGTTCAAGGAAATTATTCAGATTTATATATTGCACAGTCATAGTTGTAATCATGCTCATTTTTTGAACTGGACAGCTACCCAACCTTATTGGAGACCAGGATTAAGTCAAGTAACTTTTTAGCCATTATATTAAAGCAAATTGATAAGGAAGATACTTTTTTCATTAAATTCAAGTTCTGGAAAAGATCCAAAAATGCAGAGTGGCATTCATGAAGGATCAAAGGCTGAAGGGAGAAGAGATTATCAAAGCAAAAAACATTAAATGCCTAATTATATGAATGCAGAATGAGCAAAAATGAGCGATTCTGCCAAGTACGCTGTACCCTTGTTTAAATTATACAATAAATGTTGTTTTAAAAATGGAGATGGAAACTAACATTAATTCTCTTATTTCAGAAAATAAGGCTTATGTCACAAGGTAGGCATCGATATTCACATGTTCATATTCTCTATGAACTAGATTTTTCAGTGTAACTAAAAAGGACACACTCTTTTGTTTTCTTACACAGAGTTGCAAACAAGGTAGCATTTTATCAGCTTATCAAATAAAATTAGCAAATGAGTAGTAAGGTCTATAAAGGACCAGATGACATAAATAAACCAGTTAACCAAAATAGAGGACACTAGGCTGAAGTAATCTTGGGTATTTGTTCTTTCAAATCAAAGAATAGAACAGAATAGAATAGAATAGAATAGAATAGAATAGAATAGAATAGAATAGAATAGAATAGAATAGAATAGAATAGAATAGAATAGAATAGAATAGAACTGGAAGGAACATTAGAGGTCTTCTAGTCCAGTCTCCTGCTTGAGCAGGAGAACCAGTGGTGAGTTTCAGCCAGTTTGCACCAGTTCAGCAGAACCAGTAGCTAGTTTTTTGTTGCCCAGGCCCAGAATGGACTTCTGGAAGCGGCATCCACAAAGAGAACTGGTTGTTCACATATTTGAATCCCACCAACTGAGGAGAACCTATACCATTTCAGACAAACGACTGTCTAGTGACTCTCTTCTTAAAAACCTCCAGTGATGGAGCGCCCATGATTTCTGAAGGCAAGCTGTTCCACTGGTTAATTGTCCTCACTGTTAGGAACTTTCTCCTTAATTCCAGGTTGCTTCTCTCTTTGGTCAGTTTCCAATATTGTTTCTTGTCCTGCCCTCTAGTGCTTTGGAGAATAATTTGACCCTCTCTTTTTTGTGGCAGCCCCTCAAATACTGAAATATTGCTATCATGTCGTCCCTGTTTCTTCTTTTTTTTAGACTAGCCAAACCCAAGTTCCGCAGCCATTCTTCATATGTTTTAGTCTCCAGACTTTTGATCATTTTAGTTGCTCTTCTCTGAACTTTTTTCATGGTCTCAACATCTTTTTTATAGCATGGTGACCAAAATTGGTATTCCAGGTGTGGTCTTACTAGGGTTTATAGAGTGGTACTAATACTTCATGTGATCTTGATTCTATGCCTCTGTTTATACAAGCCAGGATTGTGAATTAGTAAAATGTTTTAATCTGATAAATTGTGCTATGACTTATGTTCTCTTCTTAAATTTCCTATTTCCTTTTCTTAAGCATGTATCACATGGAAATAATGTTCATTTATTGATAATACTTTTTTTGTACCAGAGATTCTTTTGTGTAGCTTTTTTCTACAGCTTCCAAGACCCATACTGTGCTTTCATTGTTGGGTTCTGCAAATAAAGTGAAGTGTGCAAAATGTTCTGCACTTGGTTATTTGGACAGGTATAATAACGCCATTGGATTGTGGGAAGGTTAGATCATTAAGAAATATGTAATCAAAGAAATCTCTGGTTTTGCATTCTTTTCAGGAAAATAAATCAACATTTATATCCCTACCATATTTTTTCCTACTCTGTCCAATGATTCCATACTTTGAGAATGTGCTGTTTTGTGCAAAAGCATTCTGAATGAGCCTGCTGTATAGGAGACCAGGATATAATTGGAGGGTAACCTTTTCAGTGTCATGCATTAAGCATTGTCTCATTTTTATTTTCTGTTAATGTTAGGCATCAACTGAATTCCCTAGGGTGCAAACTCATTAGCTGCCCAGCATGGAGGTTTCCTTATACCTCTAACACAAAGTCAGAGAAAATGTGAAATCTTGTAATAATAGCTTGGCTCTTTTCCAGCAGCTAGTTTTAAAGAAGGGTAAATAAAACATGGTTTCCAGAGGTGAGCTATGTTTGATCAGCTGTGTTCAGGCATTGCAGACGTAACATCAGCTGTGAAGTCAAGCATGCTGTGAGTACATGATAAAATGTTTGAACGGAATGCTCTCCTTGGAATATGGCTTTGGCCTGCTTTCATGAAATATTCAGCAGTCAGTGTGCATGTATGCTTAAAATATTCAAAGGTCTGATAAAAATCTTAAAGTAATTTATACTTTTATTCCCTTCACAAGGAAAGGCTGGACACTTGTGCTGATTTGGTCGTTTACCTCTAAAGTAGACGCAAATGGACAAATGAAAACAAAAGAAATTGATGATCAAATAAATTTGGATGTAGTTTGATTTGCTTGTCAATCTATAGTTCAGCACTCTCCTTTGCATTAATATGAACAAAGTAAAGTAAATATGGTGAAAATAAGTGGAGGCTACCTACAAAATGGCATGGCTCATTGAGATACTGTTATATATTTATATAACACACACAGACACCTGTAGTGGCAAGAATTTTGCTTTTAAAAAACACTAATGCATTTTATATAAAAAATAGTTTCCTGACTATAATCTTATCCTTTTTGAGATGAAGAAAGTCTCTTGTTCTAATAAGTGAATTAAATTTATATCTAAACTTTCTTTTTTCATTGTCAAGCCAATAATGATGACAATAAAAAGCTACCATGAACAAAATAACACCTTATTTTGATTTCTACTGTACTGAAAAATATATTACAACCACAACAATCCTTATGGTCAATATCTGCATGAAGTCAGCATGTTGTCATATATTAACACCAAGCTGAAGATATCCAGTTGTTATATCCACTCTGGAGCATGCAGCAGATGTGCTGAAATTCTTATTGTTAAGATCTATTAAGACCAGGATAGGTCTATAAAGATCTGAATGGGGCTGTAGATCCAGTCAATCTCCTGGACAGTGAATCTGCTCTGAAACAGGAAGTACCATCCTACCCAGAATCAAATATTAAAAATGTGAAAGTGTTACACTCCTTCTGGAAGAGCAAGTGGAGAACTTTGGCTCAACTTCATCTTGAACCCTGTTCCTGGAATGAAAGGCTTTGTTATAATCACATATGACCTTATTATTTTGTGTCTGAACTACTACATCTCACTCTGAATGAAGACAGTTTAGCAACTGTGGCTGATCTAAACTGGAGTAAAGGGGGAAAACACCCTGACCTAAATGACAAGTGGAAACCACATCATCTGCTTGAATCAATTTTATTGAACTGTGCAGGAAACGGAATACAAGATTCTGTCCACTAAGACAGGGCAAAGCAAATGTTTACATGGTGATCTTATTTACATGAAAAAAGACAACAACAGAACCGACTCCCAAAGCAACCCGGTATTTTTAGAATTTATTCTGTGTAGTCAGCAAGTCTTGAGCAATATTCAGGAGCTGGCATCCTCTTTCCGATAACTAGTTCTTGAGTTTGCATTTTCAGGGCCAGAGCAGCTGTTTGAAACTTACTGTATACTCTTAAGCATTTTGCTAAGCAGGAAGTATATCTGAAGTTTGTTATGTCAAGCTATTTCCTTGGTTAATTTATTCTTCAGCAGCAGCAGCAGCCAGGGTAGTGATGGGCTAAGGTTGTTCTGCCCATATGATGCCATTTACTATAGGAGCTGCATTGGTTGCTCCTAGGCTTCCAGGTGAGGTTCAAGGAGGTGGTTGTTACTTTTTAACTCCAGTAGAGCTTATAACATGGGTTGTATGGAATCTGCCCATCCAGTAAAAATGTTGAGGGAAGGCAGCTATAGATTCCCCACCCCCTAAGTGTGTATGTTGACATCATGAATCCAGTAGACAAGGTTTTCTACTTCTCTGGAGCATCTTTTTATTTCTTTATTTATTTATACACCATATTTAGAGACCGCCCATCTCCATCATAGAGTGACTCCAGCAAGTCCTCCTGAAAATAAAGAAATCTCTATCCCTATATGTGTCTCAGAGGGGATGTAGTCCTTGCTCTTCTAGAGGGCCTTTGGGAATGGAAAATAATGTAAATTTAATTCTTGAGGTAGGGATGTCATATGTTTTCTGGACAGTGGAATTATTTATGGAGGCTTGCTTATAGGATTAGTTTGGCTTATGTTACACTGAATTACTGCATGAATTTAGTTTGAAAATATGACTTCTGTATAATCTAGCCAACTGTGTTATTTAATAACTCATGAATTAAGCAGTTGAAGATTTAGAGTTGAGTATGTCTTGTACAAATTGGGTACAATGTACCTAAATGAATGTTCAGGGAAGAAACCTTTCTTTCATTTATGTACAGTAGATCTTGAAATTAACAACTTTTCAATTACAATTTTCCACTTATAGCAACCAATATCAGCATCCTTTACTTCCAGATTTGTCTTAACAGATCATTGATGTAGAATTCTGAGACATATATGAAAACTATACTTTCAATAACACTTCAGCTAAGATGAGAAGTTGCATACTTTATGCAATCAAAACAGGACAACAACACAAAACAAATGAACTACTCTTTTATAAAAGAAGTTACTGACCTGTGTGCAAAGGATGATTTTTTTAAAATATGAGAGAGATGGGAATATCACTCAAACAATTTGTTTATCTCATGGTACCTCATAACTATTGAAAAACAAACTGACTTTAGGGTTACAGTTTGTAAAGATGACCCAGTTTTAAGTTTGCCATATTGTATTCCATTTTCACCTTTGTTTCATAAACTATTGAAATTCAGAACAAAATGAATTGTGGGGAGATAACATTCATTCAAATATGTACAAAGACCCTACATTTCCAACATTTTTCACTCATCCCATTTACACCAAAAATATTAAACAGAGGGGTTTTAGAAAACATTGTTCCACTTAGAGTACAGTAGCTTTTCTGTACAATACTACTTTTGCAATGTCAGTCTTTCCGTTATAAACTGCATTTTTACAATTTTACAGCTGAGTTGTAAAAGCTGCCTCAATATATTACTTGGCAAGCTATGTAGGAGCAAAATTGAGTTTTTTTTTCTTTTCAAGGGTCATAGAATTACAAAAACATTCAACTTGTAAGTTATTATAATCTTATCAGGTTTTTCAAGGAGCTAATAGAACTGTTTTGAAATATTATAGCATATCAATTCTGCTTCCAATCATTTAATCAGTGCCTATCCTGTGATATCATGATCACATAGAATTGTCAGCTTCAAAATTGAACATGTAACACACACACACACACACACACACACACACACACACATCTTCAGAAACTGTATCATACAGCAATAAACAATATAGCTATGGCTTATTCCAGCTATTTGTTTGAACGGCGTGGTGGCCTAGTGGTGAAGACACTCACCTCCCACTCAGAAAGTTCTGAGTTCAATCCTAGGTAGCAGCAAATGTTTCTCTCCTAGGGCACAAAGAAAAAAATACCTGCTGTGAATTCCCCATGGCATCAGAAAGGGCATCCAGCCAGTAAATGCTCAGCTACATCCAGTTCTCCCCGACTCTACCCTGAATTAAAGAATTATAGGTCATAAAAAGGGAGTTTTATGCTAGTTATTTGTTCATCTGCTTCTTGACTAAGCTTTTTCTTTAACTGCTAGATTAGTTTATGCAAAATGAAGTCCTAGGCTGCAAGCTCAATTTTCTGAATTAATCAAAATATCTGTTGAATCATGAACTGGAAGAAAATTGCTTGGGTAAAACAGAATTGCTACAAATCAGCCTCATGTTTGGAAAGGAAGTAAGACTGTAGTATTAGAAAATAACTCTGGTTTGATTGGTCTTTTTATCAGACTAATACTCTCCATCTACTTAAAGTCCTTTAGGCCACTTCAAGATGCCTGAGATAAAAGAACAGGCAACACACAAAATGCTTGCTTATTTAGTTTTAATAGACTTGCAGCTCATATGTAAATAGTGCAAAATATATAAAAGTTAATATCCATCTATCTGCCTTCCTGTCAACCATACCTAAAATCCTCCTTAAGTAACTCCAAAGGTATGATTGGGAAATACAATCCTGACCTCTTATCTAAAGGCAGAAGCAATGGAGGTTAATGCAGATATCAAATACTATTAGCTTGTTAGAAATGCAGAAAATTCCTTATCTTGTGTATATAATGAATGGACCTCAAAGATATATCTTAAAGAAGGCTTCTGCTGTTGACCTTAGCAACCACACAAGTTCATACTAATATGGTGGTCATTCCTTTAGCCAGATTCTAAACTATTTAATACTTTAAAGGTTGAAATCAAACATTGAATCATATTTTAATTGTAAATTGCACAGATTTACAGAACCTAAAATCACATTATATCCTAAGGTTGTGGAACAGATTGAGTGAAGCATAATTTTATCTTCCAACATCTATGGGTTCCTCAGGTTTTCTATATATTGCACTGGTTTAAGGTTACAACTGTAGCAAGCAATGTTGAATAGGATAAAGGAAATGAAGTAATATGGTGGAAATAAAAAATCTGCACCTTACCAAGCTACGTGTGTTTATGAACTACAAAATTCAAGAAATTCTATCTTCTGTATCAAGAATTTGAGTGCATTTAAAGAGAAAAAGAATTGTTCATGAGTTCTTTTAATAGCCTTTTAGTAAAGAAACCTTAATTACTTCACTATAAGTTTTATATTCTATTATTTTATTTACCCTTCAATATAATTTATATATAAAATGTGTGAGTGATTACATAGTCTTAATTGGGGGTAAATTCAGTTGGTACTTTGCAATCCAGATGTTTCTTATATATCTGCAAGGTCCCTCAGAAGAGCGACAGTTAATCCTCCCCTTTTTTCTGTCAGTTGCTCTTAAAATATTTCACAAACGAAGCTGATTCACAGAACAAACACTCTAACATTCAGGGCTGTACATTGCATTGGACCACATTTCACTAAGATTTCAGATTTTTGGTCCTAATTGGAGATGCCAGGTACTGAATCTGAGAACTTTGCAAAGAAAACAAAAATGTTCAGTGAACTATGGTCTCTGCTCCACCATGGGTTTAGCTTTGGAGAAGTCTCTATGTACTCCAGCTTCTCCAAGTGAAGATCCCTATATGTACAGTATAACTTCACCTCTTCAGAAAACCCAGGACTGACATATTCTGGGAATTGAAATCTTGTAGATACCGAATTAAGGCAGGCTTTCCAGGTATTCCTGCATTTAGAGATTCTATGTCAGCATCAAACAAAGCAGCACTGAAAACCAATAAAAGCAGTGAGATTCCCCTTCCCCATTTCAACTGCACCAATTTGTGAAATAGAAAAACAATGCCTAGCTCTCTTGTAAAGCAACTGAATAATAATTAGTACTGGTCTAATATTTAGATCCAAGTTGTTGAGCTGTATTAAGGAAATACTGACTTTCCCTTCACTTTTAATGTATTTCTGCAGCAGCCTTTGAGTCCCTGCTTCGTTTTGCTGAGAATCACACCACTTCTCTCTTTGAGACTGTCTACAGATCTATGTCAAAGGAGGCAGCTGAGCCTGTGAAAGAACTTTTTACAGACCTCTCTCTCTACCTCTTGGGTGCTCAAAACAGAGTGGAAAAAGCATTTTTCCGGTTCTTCGACAGCCTCTTCCCTTTGGTTTATACCCGCTTGATAAACCCTGGCATGACGGACTTGTCAGAAGAATATATGGAATGCCTGCGACAAACACGACAAGACATCAATCCATTTGGACGCTATTCCAAAGAAGCTGTTATGGAGCTAGCAAAGTCTCTGAGGGCAAGCAGAACATTCAACCAGGCCTTGGGAATGGGTGTTGAAGTGCTAAATGCCACTGAACATGCTGTTTTAACCAAAGAATGTATCCGAGGCCTTGTGAAAATGCAGTATTGTCCTCACTGCCAAGGCCTGACCCTCATCAGGCCCTGTGAAGGATATTGTCTAAATGTGATGAGGGGTTGTTTTGCTAGCGTATCTGAGCTGGACATTCATTGGAGGGAATATATCTATACCCTGGAATACCTCACCAATGAGATGGCTGGAACTCATGATCTAGAATTGGCACTGCTGGGTATTCGGTACTCAATCAATGAGGCCATTTTACAAGCACAACTTAATGGACCCCAGCTATCAGTGACTGTAAGTATGTGTACTTGAATTATCTGCACATTTCTGTCACTGCTTCTGCTTTTAATCTTTGCTTTAAGTTGCTGTTTACTGTTGCTTAAATAAATAATCAGATTTCCTCCCTTTCTCACATAATAGAAAGCTCATTAAGATATGTCTATTTTAAAAGATATAGAAACATATCTAAATCGGATTGAAACCATGTTTGCTGCCCAAAGTTGACCAATTGCAGGACCGGAGACGTCCTGTCTGAGTTGCTGGAGAACCATTAGTTCTCCAGCAACACACGTGGTGATATTCCAAAAGCCCAGTACATAATATTAAGTATGAATTATCAGCACACTTATTTATCTTTTATGGCTATTTTAATCCAGAGTGCAATCATAATGGTGAATGAGAAGCAAAATGTACCAAAAATATCCATTTAGTTGTCACATTATTATACTATTTCTTCAGTTTATTTTAACAGGTAATCAATACAAACTAATCAGTTATTTATGCTTAAGGCCTAGGTTTAATTAAGATTTTTATTGACATCCTCATTGGAGATCCATGTTGATTAATTACTGAACACTAAATGTTTCCTTAAATTCAAACTTTCCAAGGGATTCTGTTTCTTTATGAGTAGACAACCTGGACAATTTGTTATTTTAGGGTTGTTGCTTTTCTTTGTTGTCTTCAGTGCTGAGAGAAGCACTGGCAGACTCAAGTTTGTGTGGTGGTATGACTGGATGTTTATTAACAGAATTTGTACACTTGGGAGCTAACTGGATGAAGGATTGAAAGAGGGGATGAACTAGTATAATCTGAAAGTTGAATGGGTATATAGAAGCTTTACACAGAGTGAACAAATAGCTGGCTTTCAGATTAAAAAACATCAAAACATTCTACTCTCAAAAGACCTACAATTGTCTAATCACTTTATCGCATTGTAAAACCATTCATGGTAACTTAAGGAATGAAGTTTTTGCTTCTTTAAGAACTCTCTTCTATTCTGCCTTTCAGGCTACAAACCAGATAATTAACTGAATGAAAGTTAATTGAAGTACATATTTGATCTCATTTACATGCTGGGGTGCAAATTAATTGAAGAGTAATTCAATTAAACATGTTTGAATTGGAATTTCACTTTTAAATTTGCATATATATGTATAACTTAGCATACATGACTTGGCATCTTTTCTTTCTCCATTGTGATACATAATTATGATATATAATTAAGTCTCCTATTACTCTTGTTCCAAGAATAAGAAGTTTTAAAAAGAGTAATGGCTTTTCTCTCATATATGTAATTTTTGATTATTTTCTTTGTAAGAATATGTTATAGTGTACAATTGTCAGAGCTTTATTTTTAATTCTAATTAAGAAAATTCCAAAAATTATATTTTAGAGTTATTTCAGGAAAGTAGTGATACATATTCAGAATATGTGCAATATTTCCTAAGTGTACAACATATTTACGTATTAATAAAGCTATTCTAATCGAGCTTTTCAACATGCAGATTACAGACTTTAAATTATTACAGAATACATAAGATTTTTTTTGCACAAAAAGTTTTTGTTTAAGAAAAATAATTTATTATTGTAATATATTTATTAAATAGCCTTGGTGGAGCAGTGGGCTAATGCCTCCTTAAGTAACACCAGCTGCCTGCAATTAGTGCAGGTTCGTATCCCACCAGGCTCAAGGTTGACTCAGCCTTCCATCCTTCTGAGGTAGGTAAAATGAGGACCCAGATTGTTGGGGGCAATTAAGCTGACTTTGTAATAATGCCGCTTGGGGGTGTGTGAAAGCCCTAATAAGCAGGCATATACATAGAATGAAGGCTACTGCTAAGCTTGTAAGCCGCCCTGAGTCTTCGGAGAAGGGCGGGATATAAATGGAATTAAAAATATATATATTACATTTTATATATTACATATTTTATCATTATTACAATAGTTTTATTATAACCTGGGAAATAGCAGTCATTAGACAAACAGATAGAATACTGGACTGGACTGAACTCAAGCTGAACTACAGCTTCTGGGTAGGAAGACCAGAAAAAATAATAACAATATATCAGCACAGTGATATTAACAGACTCTGTTAACCAAGGAACATAGGTAGGCAGGCAATGTTGCAAGTACACCAAACTATTGAAGAAGAAAAAAAGCACTGGAAAAATATCTGAAGGACAGTGAAGAAGATGCACTGAAGCTAGGATACCATGAAGGCTTACTGAGTCCCGGAGAGACTAAACTGATCTAAATGAAAGACTAAATGAAGAACAGAAAAGAGACATGGCAAGGCAAAGTATTACATGGTCACTACATAAAAGAAAAAATAGCAGGCCAATCAGAAAACCAGAAGGCCTGACAATGGCTAAGAGCAGGAAATTGAAGAAAAATATAGAGTGGATAATTCTAGCTGCACAAGACCAAACTTTAAGAATAAATGCATACAAAACTAGAATTGAGAAAAAGCAAAAGCAAATGTTGTTTCTGCAAAGAAGCTGAAAAAATAGTAGATCACCTAGTTATCTGCTGCAAAAAGACTGATTACAAACAATGGCATGACAAAGTAACAACAGTGGTGCATTGAATATCTGCAAGAAATACCTGCAAGCAAGAATGGGCAGGAACTACAAAACAGACAAAGTGATAGAAAATGAAGATGCTAAAGTGCTCTGTGACTTTAGAGTTCAAAAGACAAGCAGCTATCACACAACGCCCCAGACTAAAACAATTGTTGATAAGAAAGACAAAAAAGTCTGGCTATTAGAAGTTCCAGAACCTAAGACAGCAAAAGTGAAAAAGAGAAAAACCCAGATAAAATAACAAATACAAAACCTGTCAAGATAAGTGGAATGCCTGTGGCAAAAGAAAGCAAGTACAGTTCCGAAACATTTAGAGCACCATTTGAACACTAAGAATGATTCTTAGAATCAGCTCAGCAATGGAAACTAATTTTGAAAAAGGGATGAGACAATTAGAGGAGCACTATTTTGCAATAGCACTTACATCACTTCATGGTGCTTTACAGCACTCTCTGAGCAGGTTACAAAGTCAGCATATTGTCCCCAATAATCTGGATCCTCATTTTACCTACTTTGGAAATACTGTATAGAAGGCTGAGTCAATCTTGAGCTGGTCAAGCCAAACTCATGGCTGTGGGCAGAGTTAGCCTGTAATACTGCATTCTAAGCCAGGGGTCCCCAACTTGTGGGCTGTGGCCCACTACTGGGCTGTGGGCTGTTGGCCACTGGGCTGCATGAGCAGCTGGCCAGTGTATGTGCGTGCACGCGCTCATCCCCCCACTTGCGCTTAGCATCATGGCATTTTGCTGGTGCTAGTGATGCTGTGAGCATTGTGCGGGCACTAGCATTGCTGCATGCACACACTCCCCCCACTCATGCTAGCATTGCCCGGGTGCTCATGGCCCCGTTTGCATCATGCACACAATCTCAGCCCATTCATGTGTGCTTGCAGTCCCGTTCGCACATGCACGTAAAGATGCCCCTGTCCACCAACCCAGAAAGGTTGGGGACCCCTGTTTTAACAGCTGCACCACTTGGCTCCTAAAATACAGAGAATGATTGGATGACATGCACTTTGATCTGGAGTTGCTTAAGAACCTTCCAGGCTCCGAGTTAATCCCTTGCTTTGCTTATAAGAGGACAAGGATTCTCAAAGACATGAATTAGAAATGATTTAATATAAGGGATTGATGTTAATGAACATATTTATAATGTAATTATTCCTTTCTTTCCTTGCAGACATAAAACAAGTCCTTTCATTAATTCTTTAGAGCAAGGGTGCCAAACTTGCAATGTCACGTGATGTGTCACGATGTATCACGACTTTTTTGCCATTGCTGGCAATGGGGTGGACGTGGTTTCGCTATGATGAATCTGGCCCACGGGCTGACATTTTGACACCCCTGCTTTAGAGGTACAGAGAATCTTTGCAAAGTTCCATTATGAGCATCGGCATTCAGGTGGTATATGCCATATAGTGCCCTTGTCCTAAGGTTTATGTGGGCAAAAATACAAGTGCTCTTAAGATTAGAACTGAAATTATTAGGCAGTGTAAAAAAACCCAAAGAATTAGGGCCACTATAGTGAAACATATTTTAAGAAATACAAACAAATTCAAACATGTCTAAGAATGTTGCTGTCATAGTCCTCAATATTTTTCTAGCATTATAAATCACCATAGCTGTTCTCATCTTCATTACATTCAGTTTCACACAACAGGCCAGCTGACTGGCTTACAAGTATTCAGAAGGTAGACCACAATTTATTTTGCACTAAAGAGTCTTTTCTGTTTTTATTTACATTAGAGACAAGTATATACAACATGCTTTGGGGGTATCATTTTCATTGTACTATATTATTATTTTTGGGTTTATTACAGCAACATTCTTTTCTGCCATACTTAAGCAAAATAAACAGAACATTCATTCAGGCTATTCTGAATTAGTTAGAACATACATAATATTTTATGTATTTTTAAAGCATTGTTACATGTGTCTTATAAATCACGTTAGTGCTTTCTTTTCTATTATTTCTGTTTTTACAGTACTCTTGAAGAAAGAATACATTTCTAAAATTCATTGGTCTTCAATAAACTCCTTTTTCCACTGGCACCTATGAGAAATTCATCTCTCCCTTTTTTGTTCATTTCAGCACTTGCTCTTCTCCTTTGCTGTAATATAACATTGCAATAATAAATAAATAAAATGAACAATAGACATGTCCATAATGGAGTGAACACTTGAGATGTGGTGCATTAGCCATGGACTCTAGAGTGCTTCCCTATGATCGTTACACCACAGTTCAGAGTGGGGTGGGGGATGGGGGAATCTGTCATTGCCACCATCAAATGGGAGATGAGCAGAAACTGTTCTTTCCCCTTTCTTGCCTTTTGATAGCTAGACCAGGATAAAGTAAATTCCCTGCCAGAATGAGACTAGTTATTATTTCAGAAAAAGATACAGGTCGGTTACAATATAAGGTAGATGAAGATTAAGCTAACTGAGAATTGAAGACAAAGAGAGAAAAAAAACATCAGGAAAACTCCATGAGTCCTGTTTGAAAAGAGGGAATATTTCTTCCCCTCATGGAAGACAAAAAAAAAAGAGAAAAGAAAAATGAAGCTGTCCCTCCCCTTTCGAAAAGTCACCTGAAAGGAGGGAAACCTGACTCTTGATTGGTTCTTGTAATCTGAATTAACATCGTTTTGCTGATACTTGTTCACTGTTGTAATTTGCAGCTTCATTTTAATTAACCTTACGAGCTACAAAACCTCAGGCTTTTAAAGAAAAATGTATCAGTTGGAAAACGTGCTACCAAACTTCTGGTTATTTTGCTCTTCATTAGATCATAAATGACATGAGTTGCCTCTTATAATTATATAATTTGTACCTGAAACTTTTTTCCCCTCATCCTTACAATTTGTGATAATGCACTGCATGGCATTTTCAATTCAAGTACCACAGCTCTACATACCTGTCCCATAAAGTATACTATTTAAATTTCTATTCAAATGGAAATACAATCTAATATATAATATAATATAATATCAAAATACTGTAGAAAATACATGTTACAAATGTCATTTACATATCAGCTTGTATTGGTGCTGATTCACAAGGGTTAAATTCACTCCAGTTAAATTCAATAATTATTAAATATATTTCTTTTAAGAAGTACATATATATACTGCTCAAAAAAAATAAAGGGAACACTTAAACAACACAATGTACTGTATTTAATAGTAGGATGTCTTATTTTCTGTTCCCTTTATTTTTTTTTGAGCAGTATATTTTATTCTTTGGCTTTCCCCCCTTTTTTTCCTTAGGTATGGATGGCCATTTCCACAGATTTTATTTCTGAAACCCACTGGGCACCTGGTATTAGTTACCATAAATATGGTGATTATGGGGGAAAAAATAAAAGACACCCCCACTGGTAGTTTTCATCTATCTTGAGGCAGTTTTCTTTAATACCCAGTGCTCACTTTTTCAGAAGAGTTGACATCTTTAAAATACATGTAGGCTAAGCAATGGATTAATAGAAAATATTTCTTTTAAGGTAGTTACACACTTGGCAATGAAAAATGGGAGCTTGGTTACTTTTATTTGATGGTGGAGAAGGTTAAGCAAAGCATTTATTGTATTTAATTGGAGGCAAAAAATTAAAGAAGCTTCTGCTTTATGTTGAACAAAAGAAATAGCCTATGGTAATAGTAATAATTTCCATTGATGAAAAGGAGCTACTGGAATGACCTAGCAGATATGTGTGTAAGGTTGCCATTAAGATACTAACCATTCCTGGGCTTCATGCTTTTCTTTATAAGATGCTATGCTATTTGCTCAATGATGCTGGCTTCTACCCAGCTACTATGGATTTTCTGGTTTGTAGCATTATTATTATTTTCTCTTTCATCTGATGGAACGTAATTTTGTGTCATACTGAAAGAAACCCCATGGCACCATAAGGCCAGATAGATTAACTATCTTGCTGAACCTTGGCTATAATTTTTTTGTCTTTTCCTTTGGCTTTCTCTTTGGAGTTATGTTCTGAATGAGAAGCCTGATAGAATTTAATTCATATCTATTAATATTATTGTTATTATGTTATTAATTGTTATTAATATTGTTATTAATTGTGTATCATTTTTAAAGATTTTAAAATATGTTAGTAACAATTTTAACAAAAAGCCGAAAGCAAACTTTTATATTGTTTTCTCATATGCAATCCTTGCAAAAACAAGAGTAACGTAATTCTTCATGAAATATAATGGTTAGTTGTGCATATAAAAACAGAGTCCTATTTATATACTTTCATCTTTACTTTCATCTATTCTAGTGATGTTGTTTACAGAGATATAGTGTAGATAATCATAACTGTAAATTAACACATTAAAATTATTAAACATGAAGAATTAATAGGTTTTAGTATTGGTAGGATCCATCATGAAATGGATGATAAACATTTTTATATATTGGTATTTATCTGATTATAGATCATTTTTGTCATTGTCTGCTTTTCTTTTGTTTCTGAGTAAATTTAAAACTGTAAACATTTTTTTTTGTTGACAATCCTAAAGACAAATTCTTCCATTTTGCTGATGGTCACAAAACAGGCACTCTATGTAACAACATAGTTTTTTTCCTTACTTAAATCTTCCTGCATAAGCAAATTTATATAGAGAGGACATTACTTTTGTTTTAATGGAGTCATTAGTTCTTCCACCCACTCACATGAATGTTCTCAAAAAAGTTTTCAGTTGCATTTTGTCACAGCTGTATTCCCAGAATTCTTTGTGGCTGACATAATTATGTCATCAATTTCTGCAATCTACTTGCTGTGTTCCCAGTGTATATATAAAAATTCTTCAACTTTGGAAAGAGCTGGTTGTAAAACTTTTGAATGTGAAAAGCAAAAGTAAATGTAAAAAGTTCTGGAGTACAAGTAGCAGTTCATTTTTAAGGTTGTATGTTTAGAATTTTAAGTGGGAAGTCAGCTTGACTCCATCACATTTCTTTTCTAGCTGTCAAATTGGAGATTCCAATGGTATTTAGTTTGAAAATATATGCACAAGTTTTCAAAAAAATAATATGTAATCAGATTACAATAAAATAAAAAAATCTGCCTTTGGAATCCACAAATCCTTGGTTACTAACTGAAAAATTTCATCAGGACTGTCTCCTTGGTTGATCTAATAGATTGAAGTTTGGTGTAGATAAACAGACTATTTCTCTTTATGTCAATCCTTTAAGCCAGGCATGTCAAAGTCGCAACATCACGTGCTATCACACAACATATCAGGACTTTTTCCCCATTGCCAGCAATGGGGTGGGCACAATTTTGGCATGATGCATCCGGTCCGTGGGCCAGCAGTTTGACATGCCTGTTTTAAGCTTTATGTCTTTGAATCAAAATAGGTACTTTGACTGGAGCTTGAAAAAATGGTTGGAGGTCAATATGGATAGTGGATTTATGGTTCATTACAGTCCATCCATATTTTTTTTTTCTGTGTAGTGTACTAGGCATGGTTATTACTGATTGATGAAATAAGCCTGTAAGTTTATTATGTTGTTTAATTTCCTTGGGCTGCTTTTATATGTTGCAATTCTTGTTAACTTACTGGACTTAGTTTTTGCAGAAGCTTTAAAATTTCATTAATATATTGCTACCAATTGCAAAAGGAAGAAATCATATATTATATTAAACTTCCAGTCATAAAGCTACCTTAATTTTAAGAAGCTGAAGGAATAAAGGAATATATCACTTAGATTGTGTTAGAATTAAATAAGATCAATAGAAGTAATGAAATGCATTACAGTAATATAAGGTTCCAAACTTATGAAATATTAGACATTGCAGTATGTCATCTGTTATCATCAACAGTACCAACAAACTTTGGTCTTGTGGCTAAAGTAAAAGGCTAGAACCAGGAAAATGTGAATTCTATTCCCACCTTAGCCACGAAAACCAGCTAGCCCTGTGACCTTGGGCTAGTCACTTGCTCTTAGCACAACAGACCTCACATGGTTGTTGAGGGGAAAATAGTAGGAGGAAGTTGCAATGGATGTTTGCTGCCTTCAGTTATTTCTAAAAATAATAAGAGCATAGTTAAATAAATAAAATAATTGTGGTATTATTGAGCCTGCCAGATCTGTAGCCTACCTTTAATCAAGTCAGGTAAAAGTAAAGACTCCCTTGGGTTGAGCTGGATTCCTAATGACTACATGGACATCTCCAAGAAGATAGTTTTTTTTAAAAAAATAATAATAATAGTAAACTAGTTTTCTGGAAATTCACTCTACTCCTCATCCATTTACTAACTCATTCCAATACTGTTTAGGCTTGTGTGAGTTGTGTGAGTTAAATGCCAGGTCAGCTGTTGTAAATATTGACTCTGTTTAACCAATTTATTCTCAGGCTGTACTACTAATAACAGTGGAAATGCATGGATGAAAGGACAAGGTGTACATACTTGTACTTCCCCAAGTACAAAGTGAATAGATTAATCCTATATTGAAATCTGCTGTTAAGAATCTCAAAAAAAAATCTCTTATGGAAGCAGGGTTAAGAATTATGAGAGATTTCCATCAACATTCCCCTTGTTTTTGAGGTTGCTCTTTGGTGCTCTCTGTGCTTAGTTGTTTTTTTTTTTTTTGCAGATTCTTCATTACCCAAACTAGGTAACATTATGAGTGCTAGTCACTAACTGCAACCAAGCTCAGAAAGCACCAAGGACCCCTCGTTTCAACCCTGTGCTACAAATATTCTTTACTGGAGTCCCTTGCCTTGTACTACCTGGCCTCTAGCAATCATGCCTCTCCCCATCACATACCTTATTTCTGGTATCCAGTGCTTTTTTGTAAAAGAAAAAGGTGCCGGAACTCACACATGTCATACAACCCACCTTGCCTACCCTATAGGGTTCCATCCAAAAAAGGTGCCGGAACTCCGTTCTGAGTGTTCTATGACAAAAAAAAGCCCTGCTGGTATCTATCGGCATTCTAAACAATACCTCCATTCTCCTTGCTCCAGACATCATGGCAGATTGTGTTTAGAAATACTGAGAAACTATCAGTATCTGGTTGTAATAACATTGTCATGGTATCATTCAAAAAGAGGAATGGAATACAGGGATATTCCCTCCTAGTTAGTATTTGGAATTTTAATTTATTGTAGAAGAGGAATTACAATATAGTATGCAGGCATATAGTGAAGAATAGACATAAAAGGCAATGTGCTAACGCTGATGGTTTGGCAAGTGAGTTTCTTAGGAGGCAAAAGAAAGCCGTTAGTAGAAAAGAACACCTGAATAAGGTCAGTTAAAGGCAGCATCTATCAGTGAGGAGGGTTCTAATCAAGTATTGGTAGTACTCAACTTACAACAGAACTTTAACTACTATTCACAGTTACAAAGGATGGTTTATGGTCAATAAAGCACTTCCAGCTGTCACACACCCCCATCACATGACCACATTTTGGGTGCTTGGCAACGGGCTCACATTTACAACTGATTGAAGCATTGAAAATTCACTGCTTTCCTGCATTTTTGTTGGTTTTCAGCAAAAACACCCATTGAGAAGAACAGATTTGGACTTATGACCATGTGATTTGGACTGATGAACATGAAAATAGTTGCGATAAACAGTGCAGTATAGCAAAAATTCCTTTCTACTACAGTTTTATATTTACTGATAGTCAGCAAATGAAATTTAGAACTTGGCTTTTTATTTAATTAAGCATTCAGGAGACTGAATTACTCATGCATAGACAAATCAGTAAAGCAATGTTTATTTATTTGTTCAATTTATATAGTTTCCAATGTCACATAGGTAGCTCTTGGCAGCTCACAATTAAAGAAAAAAAAACCCCCAATAAAAATAATCAAACAATCCAAACATATACAACTATTAAAAACAATTAAAATAATAAAACATAATCCACAGGAAAGTATAATTCACACATATTACATTAAAAACAGTGCAATTGTCTTGTAGATTCTATTCTTCCAGCATATAACCAGCCGTAATGGAAAAACCATGTCTTCAGAGCTTCTGAGAGCACAAAAGGGTCCAGCCAGTCTATACTCAAAGGGATGATGTTCCAAAAGCTGAGTGACACAGCAGAAAAGGCAGTCCTTCTGGGTCCCATCAGACAACACTTTTTAGTAGAACGGATTTAGAGCATGCCCTTCTGCCAGACCAGATAGGATGGGTAGCTGTAACTGGTGAGAAATGGTCACTCAAATAACCCAGCCCCATGCTATGCAGGGCTTTATATTTATTTATTTATTTATTTTATTACATTTATATACCGCCCTTTCCCTGAGGACTCAGGGCGGTTTACAGGGAATTAAAAACCAACAGTACAAAAGTTAAAACCAATTTAAAAAAATTAAACTTAACCCTGTGCAATTAAAACCCCAATTAAAATAAATTACTCCTCAGCCTGGGCCAGAGAGCTTGAAGAGCCAGGTCTTCAGGCCCCGGCGGAATGAACGGAGGTCGGGGGCAGTCCTCAGCTCCACTGGCAGCTGGTTCCAGAGGGCAGGCGCCCCCACTGAGAAGGCCCTATCCCTGGGTATTACCCGCCGGCAATCTCTTACCGGTGGGACCCTGAGCAGACCCTCACTGTGGGAGCGCACTGGACGAAGGGCATTTGATGCTGGCAGCAGGTGTTCCCTCAAATACCCCGGACCCAAGCCATGTAGGGCTTTATAGGTAATGACCAGCACCTTGAATTTCACCCAGAGGGCAACCGGAAGCCAATGCAGCTCGCGGAGTAGAGGTGTTACATGGGAGTATCGGGAGACCCCCATTACAACTCGCGCGGCCGCATTCTGCACCAGTTGAAGCCTCTGAGTGGTCCTCAAGGGCAGCCCCATGTAGAGAGCGTTACAGTAGTCCAAACGGGAGGTCACGAGCGCATGAGTAACTGTGCGTAGGGCATCTCGGTCCAGATAGGGACGCAACTGGCGCACCAGGCGAACCTGGGCAAGTGCACCAAGCAAACTGGCAGCTGATTCAGCTCTTTTGAGTAGAGGTGTAATGTGCATTGATCAAATAATGCATATAACTTTCTGTGCTGGAAAGTTGCAGCTTCCAGATGCTTTCCAAGATCAGCACCATGTAGAACATATTGGAACATTCCATTTGGGAAATGATTATGGCATGAGCTACCCGACTGAGAAATGGGTACAACCTAAATGGCTTGGGTCCGGGATATTTGAGGGAACACCTGCTGCCGGCATCAAGCTCCCTTCATCCTGTGCGCTCCCACAGGGAGGGCCTTCTCAGGGTGCTGCCGGTCAAAGAATGCCGGCGGATGACACCCAGGGGGAGGGCCTTCTCGGTGGGGGCGCCTGCCATTTGGAACCAGCTGCCCATGGAGCTTAGGACTGCCCCCGACCTTCGATCATTTCGCCGAGACCTGAAGACCTGGCTCTTCGAGCTTTCCGGCCCAGGCTGAGTTTTAATTGGGGGTTTTAACTGGGGTTTTATATTTTTCAGGGACTTAGTTTAATCTTTTTAAATTGCTCTTAATTTTTGTATTGATGTTTTATATACCCTGTAAACTGCCCTGAGTCCTTCGGGAAAGGGCAGTATATAAATTCAATAAAATTCAAAATTCAAATTCAAACTGGCACATTACCTGAAGCTGAGCAAAGGCCTTCTAGCCATGTGACTGCCACCTGGTCATAAAGCAGAAGTTGTGAGTCCATGAGCACCCTCAAGTTGCACACAGAGTCTTTTTTGGGACAGTGCTAACCTATCTAACATTAAAGATGATAACTTCCTGAATTTTCTGACCAGGCTGCCCAAGGTATATAAACAGTACATGGCCAAAGAAATATAAGAATAATATATGCCAGATTTCCATTACTAATATAAAGTTCATTAAGTTCTCTGGCTGCCAATGCATGATATATTGTGATATTTCATCTGTAGCATTTGAAGAGGTATTGGCTACTTATACACTTGTTGACAGCACATGGTGATTGTCTGAACTTAGAGGAAGAAGTTTTTCAGTCTTTTTTCTTTGGATTTTTGCCAAATCACCAAGAGTGCTTCAAGATGCTGTGCATCCTGCTTAATCAAGCAGTCCATCTCTAGCTGTATTTTTTTTTAAATAAAAGACTGCATTCTCAAATTATTTTTCTCAGTGAGGAGATGAGGGAAGGAGACCAATAGATTCCTGAGGGAGGGCGCCTGTCACCTCTTTGGAGCAGATAATCTTGGGAGTTACCAGAAGAAGAGGAGAATCATCCAGCTACATTTCATTTTCACAGCCCACAACCTTGTTTCCCTGAGGAATCTGGGAGAGAGAATGAGTCTGAAGGGGAGAGTGGTGAAATGATATGTGAGAATGATCTTGAGGGATGCAGGGAAGAGATGCTACCTAGGGAATGATCATACATGAGAGGGTGGAGCCCAAGTTGCTTAACGGTTAAAGAAAGAAACTTAGGCAGGATACAATTGATCAGGTTGTAAAAAGATACAGCAGGAGACTTGCAAGCCTCTGTTAAAATAGCTTTGCTATAAAGTAGAATTAGCTCATCTGGTTGTATTTCTGTCTGGTTTACTTGAGAGGAAAGACACAGATGATCTCACTAGGAAGTTTCATGTATATGTTAAATAGGAATGGAGAAAATACCAAACCCTACATAGCAGTGTAGATATCCCAGACTCCCAAAAGACCTTTTTTGATTCCTATATTAAAAATTACAAAGTTCTCCCTTCCTGTCTCTAGTGATAATATTTCTGCAAGTGTAAAATCTGCTTTCCTCTACCTGCAAAAGACCTTTTTGATTCCCATATTAAAAGTTTAACACTTCTGCCTTTTCCCCAATCTGCAATTGTAAGGTCACATTCCTGCATTCAGTTTAACACTTCTGCCTTTTCCCCAATCTGCAATTGTAAGGTCACATTCCTGCATCACATTCCTGCCTCTGGTGATTCTTCATATATAACAAGACTTGTTTCATGTAATTGCCCATGCCTCAAGATATGGCTTCCTGTCTCCTGAAATTGTCTCTGCTTCAAGATTATGTCTTTCAAGTCATGTCTTCCTGCGATAACTCTTGTCTTCTCTGTTAGCGTTTGTAAATGATAAGCTATGCTTTATTGTTTCCTGTGATGACCTTTGCCCTCTTCAATAGCAGTTGTATACAATGAGTTATGTTTTCCTATGTTGCTCCCTCATGAGTGTGTTTCCCCCTCCCAAATGAAACAGCCTAATAAAAGGAGGGGGTGCGAAGCTGTTCCGGGGCAAAAAACATCCACCCCGGGCACTCTGTGCTCTCTCACCTTGAACAAACTTGTGTTGGTGCCTCAGTTTGTCCTAGGACTCTGCTCCTGAGTTATCGCAGTACCCAAGTGTGACTGTTGGAACGTCCGGCACACTGGGTCGGTGGCAAAGGGCAAGATCCTTCCATATTCAAGGTGTTCACCCTTGCGAGGGTCCCTCTAAATTCTCACCCCTGTTACGGGGCTCTAAGAGTTGAGGCCGGAACCCTGATCAACCGCTCAGCGCAACATAGCAGGAGCCAAGAGTAGGATTCTTACTCCAAAATGAACATCAACTGGAAATTGCCTCAGAGAAAGGAAGAGAACCAACATAATACTGCGCTACCAATTCCCAATTCCCAAAGATATTCCAGAAGGTTACTATAGTTTATGGTATTGAAATCCATTGACAGGGTCAAGTAGAGCAAGTATGGATGAGTTACCCCAACCCGCTCCTGCAAAAGAGCATCCAAAAGTGCAATCAGGGCTGTTTTCAATCTGTATCTGGCCTGAATCCTGACTGAAAGCACTTCATAGAATTGCTCTATGACCACCTTTTCTGCAACCTTCTCTAGAAATGAAGATTGGATACTGCATGAAAGTTTTCCATTATGGTGGGTTCTAACAATGGCTTCTTGAGGAGGAGATGAACCACAGCCTCATCAAGGGGGAAATACATATCAGGGAAATTGTCTTGGCAGATATATTCACTATATAATGGCTTTGCAATTTCATTTAGGCTATGAAAGGCAGCAGTAGTAATGTTTAATTCATCTGGATACAGTATTATGTTTTTATTCATCAAAGAATATTACAGTACAAAGAACAATGTATGTTCTAAGATGGCGGCGCCTGGAATGGCTGTGGCTGCATTGGCTCTTGAAGGCAAATAGTTTTGGGAGGGATAGTAAGGGCTATAGGCCACATGATCAGGAAGATTTTAATGTGTTTGAGCAACATGGTGAAACTAAGTTAACATACAACCGACAATCTTTGCTGGCCTGGCGAGTT